>NC_063065.1:889695-1229695 GCF_018812025.1 Megalobrama amblycephala
TCTGAACCACTGATTCGAATCAAAAGATTCGTAAAGCTTCATGAAGCAGTGTTTTGAAATCGCCCATCATTAGATACTGTTGAAAACTACTAGATATTGTCCATGTTATCTCTATGAATGAATGTTAGAAATGTGAGTCTTTTTCAAAGTGAATTTTACATAATAGATGTTATTTTGGGGGGGGAACTAATAAAAAATATTCATTTATTTATATAAATTTATATTTATTTATTTATATAATTTATATATAATATAATTTATTATATTATATCATATTGTATATATTATATTAATTATATTATATATATAATATAATTTATATTTATATAAATTTAAAACATGCCATAAATCTCCCCCAAACAACACAAATGTAGAGTAAAAACATTAATAAAGTAAAATTACATTTACAAAAACTAAATAGCTTACAAGGGTTAATATCTTCATGATTTATAGTTGCATTTAGCAGATTGGCAACTATACAGATTTACATATTACTATATTATTATTATTATTATTATTATTATTATTATATTACTCGTGTGTGTATGTGTATATATATATATATATATATATATATATATATATATATATATATATATATATATATATATATATATATATATATATATATATATACACACACACATATACACACACACACACACACACACACTTTACATTTATGTACAGTATGTATGCAGATAAAGCAGGATGTACTATATTTGTACTTTTAATACATTTTTTGACAATATAAATAACCAAGCAATTGCAATAAAGCATCAAACTCAAATAAGTAAATATTTTAGTATCAGCTGTTGCATGTGTCCTAATCAGACCAGCTGAATCAGTGTTGTTTTCCTAATCAAGCAGTCATGCATGCCACAGCGAAGTCTCCTCTCTTCTTCCTGTATATAAAATGAACAGAATGCGTCTTTCTGACATGATGTTGCATTGCTTTCGGAAGGTTTTGGATCCCAACATGGACCTGCGAACGGTGAAGCATTTCATCTGGAAAAGCGGCGGAGACTTGACGCTTCACTACCGGCAGAAATCCACGTGAGGTCCCGCCGTGAACCCGCAGCGGATCCATTCGTAACACTTCACATTCAAAGCACACGCTCACCTGCACTTCCTGTTCCGTCTGACGTCCACATCATCTTCCTCGCACAGGCCGCTCGGCGTCACGCATGTTTATCCCGGTGTAAACAGGCAGGGATCTGTGGAGAAGCGCTCACGGATGGCTAAAAGACGAGACGTGAAGGACAGTGGAGTTTTTTGAAGTTTGAGTGTTCCTGTACGTTTTCTTCTTTTCTCTCTCGACGGATGCCGTTCTGAACATGTCCGACTGCTCGAGTCGTTTGGGTTTTGTTTTGGTTTCTCCTCTTCTCATTTAACATTCCAGTGATGTGTTTGTTGCCAATGACGTCATCAAATCCCTCTCGCAGCATGACCGGAAAACTAAGTCGAAGCCGAGGATGGCGTCTGGAACTGGTCTAGAACAATCATGAGTCTTTAAGGAACGCATCCGACGTCCGATAAAACTCCAAGAACGCCGTTTCCCATGATGCATCTCTCTCACTAACGTGCTGTGATCATCAGTGCATCCATTTTTGTACATATATTGTAATTATTTTGTAGTCAACTTGAACTTGAGTTGGAGATTAGGAGGTTTTTATTTACTTTTTCTTTTTAAGAAAATGTACGGTATCTTCAAAAAGGTGCTTTTTCATGTAAAATATGATGACCGAAGTATAGAGAGAGAAAATACTCATAACATAATAAGCGGTAATAGTTTTTTTAAAAGGAATAATTCACCCAAAATTGAAAATTCTAATGCATTTGTTGAATTTTTAATAAATATATACTGTTAGGTGGAAAAGATCTGCAGCAAGATTAAAAACGGGCGATGACCATTTTCACTTTTGGATGAATTATTCTTTAATACAGATTGTTTGCTGCTGAGCGTTATCTTTCCTTCCTGTGCATGGACAGGAAAATACACTAAAATAAATACATATATTAAAAAAAAAAAAAAAACTATTGACGGATGACATCATTGGATGGCAAACTGTTCATGTTTTTAATTTATGCAACTAAAACTGTTCTGCAAACGTTTGTCAATCATACAAAGATTTGCACAGTATTCTAACAAAATGTATTAATGTATATATTTGGTCTTAAAGACAAATAAGATGATAATTATAGTCATACAAAACCATCAGAAACGAAATTGAGAGACAAAACTGAAGTGCAAATTAAAGGCTTTCTGAAAGGTGTCCTCACCCCCTGTATTTATGCTTCCTGTGTTGATTGTAATTATATGCAGTATATTTTGGGTAAATAACAGCTTAATAAATGAACCAATAAGGAATGAGTTTAAATGCACACTTTTTCTTGAGAAGATCAACAGTTGGATCCGGGCAGCAGGTCATGTGTGTGTTTGAATGACATCCTCCTGATGTTTACCTGCTTTACTGGAGATCTGGTTTTACAGGCTCATCTGGTTATTAAAGAACTCAAATAAACCAATATGATTGTTCGATTGATTATCTCCTTCATTAATGCATTTATGATTCATCCTGATTAATAGAGCCGCACATTAAAGCAGGTTAGTACTCTAATTATACTCTAATAAATTCAGCAAAATGAACCCAAACTAATAATAAATCATGCTCTATTGGTTTATATTTAATGAGTGTATGTTTCTCATTTTCAGAAGCGGAAAATAGTCTGCATTTGCATGTGTCAATATTTCAGAGGTAAGCATGAAATGTTTGGCTGCGTTAATCATATGACGCGCCTCAAGTGATGATGCATGAACGTTTTGGACACTGATCCATTGAGAAGATGTTGACTGAATGTTTCTGAATATATATACACACGTGTATATAATATATATATATATATATATATATTTGGGTCATTGAACAATAAGGTTTTTAAAAGTGTAAAAAAACATAATAGATATAATTAATTTTTAAGTTTTATTAAGTGCTATTAATGAGATTATGTGGTTTTTATAATCAATTAACACTGCTTTTGTCATTTTTTACAAGATGGACAAAATTTGTCACCAAAAAAGTCTTTTGGTTTAACCAAAATTTCGGTTTTACCGAATGACACTTTTGGTTGTACCGAATGACGATATTTTCAAACAATGCTAACAGGCTGATATCTAGCTAGCTAACAAAAGGACAATCAGAAATGTTATATTCAATACAAGTTTTTAAAATATTACAACATTTTCCATGTTTTATAGCGGTTGCACCGAATGACCTGATGTTTCGGGACATGTGTATGATCAAGAGAAAACATGAATTTATCAAATAGTTAAGAGAGAGTTAGTTACTTTGCTTCATGACCATGTGGTCCTTTGCAGGTGTCTGAATGATGTCACATCCTGTTACGTGATACTGACCACATGACTTGATCCAAAATGATCCCTTTATATTGGTTACTCCAAATTACATCAATGAAATTCATTTTTCTGGACATTCTTTCTCATAACAAAGCAATGACTTTTACAGATAATTTTAATATCATTTTGCACTATGTTGACATATGATGTTATAAAATCATGCCAGAATAAAAAATATATACATTTATTACATTTTAAGATATTTTAATCACAAATGAAATGGCTGTATTGGCCTTTGGACGGTTAAACCGAATGACCTTTTGACACTTCAAAATCTTTAAAATACCTTTATATGTAGAAAAATATAATTAAAAACTTTTGGATTCAATAAAAGTGATCTAGTTGTACTACCTTACATACTTTAGATGTCATATCTTTGTTTTTTATTATAATTAAAGCCTTTTGACAAAAAAAATGACCCGTCACGTCACTGACCCATATATATATATATATATTCAGAAACATTCAGTCAGCAACATCTTAATGGATTAGTGTCCAAAACATTCCTAAGATATTACTGATAATGATCTTTTCACCACTAAAAAAACGTGATCAGCAAAAATCTAATGTTATGAATTATTATACTTAAAATGAACAATTAAATATTACTACCAAAACGAATATGTCATGGTTGTTTCGGTAGTGACAATTCAACCTTATTTTGCCCTTATCTTAAAATGTGAGAACAGTAAAATGCATACATCAATGACTTGAACATAATAAAGTCATGAAAAATTTCTAACATTACATTTTGGGTTTTTTGAAGTATAACAAGCGGTTCGGTAATGACACTTTTTAAAAACATATCGAGGTTTCCTGGCTATACAGCAATTTTTTTCCCCAAAAAATGTTAAAGATTATCTACTCATGACTGCTTAATTCGTCTTCCTGGTCACATGGTTTGGGGTGTGGCCAAGTATTTCATCAATCCAGAGAACCTTTTTGCGTGTTTCGGTATTGACAAAAAATGGGGGACAGCAATTTTCCTATGAAATAAATTCTTTGTAAATAAGTAAAGTTATTACATGGATTCTTTATATTGCCTCTTATAGTAATAAACTTGATTTTTGCAAATATGTGTCAGTTGTCTATATATGTCTTTAAAACAAAACAAAAACACTTGGGGGGACAGCATTTTGCAACACTTTTTTTCTCTTTGGTTTTGAGGTGAAACATACTGTAGACATTTTATTATGATATTCACGCTATAACAGATGAAGATGTAGTTTCTCAATATTTTCTAAAGCAGGAGTTTGTATGTGTGCAAACAGAAATTGGCACTGTAAGGCATCTTTTTCTGTGCGATCTTGCACATCAGCACTCTACAATAGAGCAGCCGAACGACACGTCTCTGAGGCACAGCTGATACTTATGTGACGCTTTTCTGTGTAGATGTTACGACCTCGTCATCCTTTAGTTTCATGTTTAGGATCACAGGTGCCGTTTGAATACCGTAGATCCCCGAATCGTCCTTCTGGCCTGCTGTTGTGGTGATCATCTCGCTGTCTTCAGACCGACCTTCATGAGGGAATAATGTGGCACGTGAGCAGAAAATATAAAGATAAAGATCATTTACTCTGGTTCGAAAGGTTACTTGATGCTTACGTAAAGTAGACGCGTCCTCACTGCAGACGCCATCATCATCATCATCATCATGCACTATCAAAGAGGAAGAGCCGTCTGTAGTGGAGCTAAATAAATCCAAGCGTCTGGAGAGATCCACAGCTGTCGTCTCAAACGTGTCTGTTAACAAAAACATATATTTTTCTTCTGCTTTGTACAGTTTTCAATATATTCTGTAGGTAGCTGCTTAAAAGATGAATATTTTTATATCACCACTGTTTGCGACCATATGAGATTGTTCTGATTATTGTTATTGTGATTTGAAGTGGCATATGATTATCTGACCCACCAGGAGATCTCTGGCATGATGCTGAAACTTCAGACGTGTCCTGAAGGAATCCATCACCAATGTCTACCGTCACGTCATGGTCCCGTTCATTATCTAACAATGACTGGAATAAGAAACTGTGCTATGAATATATTTACAAAAATGATTTCACCTTTATTTATCACGCATTCATTTTTTCTGTAGGGCTTTATACAGTACTATGGAAGCTCTTTTCCACCACAGACAAAATATAAAAGGTACTTGCAGCTTTTTATCTCTCAATTCTTTATTCACCGATGTTTTTTTCTCAGAATTGTGGGTTATAAACTTGGAATTGCTAGAAAAAAGTCAGAATTGTGAGTTTATATTTCGCAAATCATACTTTGTCAGAAATGTGAGAGAAACAGCCACAATTAGCTTTTTTTTTAATTGTTAAAAGTTTATATCAAAATTCTGACTTTTCTCACAAAAAAAAAAAAAAAAAACAGTCAGTTTATAACTAGCAATTGCGAGAAAATTGTGAGTTTATATTTCACAATTCTGACTTTTTTTTTCTGATTTGTGAGATATAAATTCAGAATTGTGAGATAAAAAGTCACAATATCTTTTTTTAACTGCAAGTTTATATCTACAAATTCTGACTTTTTTTCTCAAAACGTTAGAAAAATGTCAGAATTGCAAGTTATAAACTCAACTCAAAATGTTAGAATTGAGACATTTTCATAATTCGGACTTTGTCGTAATTGTGGAAAAAAAAATGTCTGAAAAGTGAGATAAAATGTCACAATTACCTTTTTTTAATTGCAAGTTTATATCCAATTCACTTATTTATCTTATTTATCTTTCATTTATATCTTTTCTGGTAAATAGAAAAAAAAGTCAGTTTTAATGCATAATTGAGAGAAAATGTCAGAATTTTGACTTTATATATATGAAATTCAGACTTTTTTTCTCAGATTTGTGAAAACCTTTTTTAATTGCGAGTTATAAACTCATAATTGTGAGGAAAAACATCAGAATTGTGAGAAAAAAAGACAATCACTTTTTTTAACTACAAGTTTATATCTACAAATTCTGACTTTTTTTTCTCGAAAAAAACAAAGTCAGAATTGCAAGTTATAAACTCAAAATTGCTAGAAAATGTTAGAATTGTGAATTTATATTTCATAATTTGGACTTTGTCGGAATTGTGAAAAAATTTTTTTCGGAAAAGTGAGATAAAATGTCACAATTACCTTTTTTAATTGCAAGTTTATATCTAATGAATTTATATTTACATATTTCACTTATACATTTTCTAGCAAAAAGAGAAAAAAGTCAGTTTATAATGCGTAATTGCAAGAAAATGTCAGAATTTTGAGTTTACAAACATTTTCTCAGATTTTTGAAAACTTTTTTTAATTTTAAGTTATAAACTCATAATTGCGAGAATTGTGAGTTTATATTTCGCAATTCATACTTTGTCAGAAATCTGAGAAAAAAAAGCCACAATTAGCTTTTTTTAACTGTTAAAAGTTTATATCAAAATTCTGACTTTTCTCGCAAAAAGAGAAAAAAAAACAGTTTATAACTAGCAATTGCGAGAAAATTGTGAGTTTATATTTTGCAATTCTGACTTTTTTCTGATTTGTGAGATATAAATTCAGAATTGTGAGATAAAAAGTCACAATATCTTTTTTAACTGCAAGTTTATATCTACAAATTCTGACTTTTTTTCTCAAAACGTTAGAAAAATGTCAGAATTGCAAGTTATAAACTCAACTCAAAATGTTAGAATTGAGAGTTTATTTTTCATAATTCGGACTTTGTCGTAATTGTGGAAAAAAAATGTCTGAAAAGTGAGATAAAATGTCACAATTACCTTTTTTTAATTGCAAGTTTATATCCAATTCACTTATTTATCTTATTTATCTTTCATTTATATCTTTTCTGGCAAATAGAAAAAAAAGTCAGTTTTAATGCATAATTGAGAGAAAATGTCAGAATTTTGAGTTTATATATGAAATTCAGACTTTTTTCTCAGATTTGTGAAAACTTTTTTTAATTGCGAGTTATAAACTCATAATTGTGAGGAAAAACATCAGAATTGTGAGAAAAAAAGACAATCACTTTTTTTAACTACAAGTTTATATCTACAAATTCTGACTTTTTTTCTCGAAAAAAACAAAGTCAGAATTGCAAGTTATAAACTCAAAATTGCTAGAAAATGTTAGAATTGTGAATTTATATTTCATAATTTGGACTTTGTCGGAATTGTGAAAAAAATTTTTTCGGAAAAGTGAGATAAAATGTCACAATTACCTTTTTTAATTGCAAGTTTATATCTAATGAATTTATATTTACATATTTCACTTATACATTTTCTAGCAAAAAGAGAAAAAAGTCAGTTTATAATGCGTAATTGCAAGAAAATGTCAGAATTTTGAGTTTACAAACTTTTTCTCAGATTTTTGAAAACTTTTTTTAATTTTAAGTTATAAACTCATAATTGCGAGAATTGTGAGTTTATATTTCGCAATTCATACTTTGTCAGAAATCTGAGAAAAAAAGCCACAATTAGCTTTTTTTAATTGTTAAAAGTTTATATCAAAATTCTGACTTTTCTCGCAAAAAGAGAAAAAAAAACCAGTTTATAACTAGCAATTGCGAGAAAATTGTGAGTTTATATTTCGCAATTCTGACTTTTTTCTGATTTGTGAGATATAAATTCAGAATTGTGAGATAAAAAGTCACAATATCTTTTGTAACTGCAAGTTTATATCTACAAATTCTGACTTTTTGTTCTCAAAACGTTAGAAAAAAAGTCAGAATTGCAAGTTATAAACTCAACTCAAAATGTTAGAGTTGAGAGTTTATTTTTCATAATTTGGACTTTGTCGGAATTGTGGAAAAAAATGTCAGAAAAGTGAGATAAAATGTCACAATTACCTTTTTTAATTGCAAGTTTATATCTAATTAATTTATATTTATATATTTCACATATATTTTCTAGCAAAAAGAGAAAAAAGTCAGTTTATAATGCGTAAAATGCGAGAAAATGTCAATTTTGAGTTTACATTTCGAAATTTAAACTTTTTCTCAGATTTGTGAAAACTTTTTTAATTGCAAGTTATAAATCCATAATTGCGAGAATTGTGAGTTTATATTTCGCAATTCGGAAAGTCAGAATTGTGAAAAACAATTCGGAATTGTGAGGAAAAAAGTCACAATTACTTTTTTTAAAAATTTATATAAAAATTCAGACTTGTTTCTCACTAAACTCGCAATTGTTTATATTTTGCAATTCAGACTTTTTTTCTCAGATTTGCAGGGTATAAACTCAGAATTATGACATGAAAAACCCGCAATTAGTAATTGCGGGTTTTTCTTTATTCTGTGGCGGAAACTAGCTTTCGTACAATACTGATTGTTATAATGGTGAATCTTATGAAGAAAATATCTCACTCCAAAATAACAAAAGAAAAAATTTAAACGTCAAAGCCATAATTGTCCTAAAGATTATTTTCTTTTCATTTCTGAGTGAATGTGACCTGGACATGTGACCATTGTGCATCTACCTCAGAACAGCGTTTTTCCTCTTGGTTTCCAGATGTTGCAGATGCATTCTGGTGTTGATCTGATGTGAACGGGCGCATGGGGATCCGATGCAGGTACCCAAACCCCACACCACAACCCAGACTGAGAGCACAAACGGGACACACGTGAGTACAAACATAAGTTGTTTAAATTGCCACCTATTTCTGCTGTTTCAAAGTGATGTCAAATGAAAAAGCATCAAACAAACGCAGTTGGACTGTGTTCTGAATGTATTAAATTCACAGTTTTGCTGATGGACGTACCTTCCCTCTCCGCCCCACGCTCCATTAGGAGTGATCATCACTTCCCTACAGCGGTCACACTGAGTGTTGTACACCAGCAGCGTCAGCGCTTTTCCCTCCGACGCCTCGATCAGCGAAAAGAAATCCTCCGACTGTGAAAATTCGAGGCAGTGTGATTTCACATCAAGTTTTCATTCATATTCAAAATGCAGTCTTTGTGGTGTAACCAATAGCTGGTAAACAAATCTTACTTCCTGCAACACCTGATCTGCGCCAACAATGTAGTCCGAATAAGGCTTCAGTCCAGCCAGATCAGCAGGTGAATTCGGTTCCACATCCTGAAAGAACATTCGACTGACAAGTCAATTAAAACAAATTAAACAAACGACGACCTGGCAAAATAAAACAAGACATTAACCAAGTCAATAACTTCCGTCTCTTCTCTGATGATGAGGGCGGGGCAACCTGTCACTCACCTGAGATCCACCAATAGCAGACCACAACCATCCAATCAATTCCCCACAGACAAAATCAAGCCCCGCCCTACATTTGTTCTTGTTTGCAAAGCCATTGAGAAATCAAGTCCCCTCTAGACATCGGGTCTCTTTAAGGACCCAGTAATGCCTGATCAAAAGTTGTTATCATGATGTCTTGACTAATTATAACCTATTGTATGATGTCCTTGATAATGATTTGACTTTTTTAACTTTAGTTAGTGTGTAATGTTGCTGTTTGATCATAAACAACATCTGCAAAGTTACGACACTCAAAGTTCAATGCAAAGGAGATATTTTCTTTTACAGAAATCACTTTTTAAACGGCTGGTACGGACTATAAAGAGATCCTCCCCGGGTTAGTGACATCACAAACCCTAAAATTTACATAAACTCCGCCCCCGAGAACACACAACAAAGGGGGCAGGGCCATGTTGGTCTGCTTTAGAGAAGAGGAAGAGTTGTTGTAGTAGAGTGTTGTTGTCATGACGTCATTTTACGCCAAACGAGGGTCAATTCAACACAAAAGATGAACATGACGGCACATGCTAGTGGATGAGTTGAATCAACTCCACAGCAACTACATCAATTTATCCACTAACCATTCAGAAACGTCTAAAAGTTCTTCCTGAGTCTCTCCATCAGTGTCGACTCCGGTTTGAACAATGTAAGGCTGAACACCGTCGTCATTTTGGCTGCGTGAGATTCTCCAGCTTTGTTGTTGTTGAGCTGTTAAAGCTCCGCCCTCTTCTGGAAAGCGGAGCTCATTTGCATTTAAAGGGACACACACAAAAACTGCGTGTTTTTGCTCACACCCAAATAGGGGCAAATTTGAGCAGCATTTATTAATCTTTGTTTGTGTTAATCTCAGTGTTTACTAAATAATTTTTTAGAGATCAAATGTGGTATTGGTTAATATTAGTAAATGCACTGTAAACTAATACGAACATTTCTATTACTATTAATGAATGCTGTAAAATATATATTTGCATTGCTCATTGTCAGATTATGTCAGTTAATGCATTAATTACTGTTAATAAAGTGTAAAGTGTTACTGTATAACAATTTAATGGCTTTAAATAATAAAAAAGCAGCTCACCAGTACATGCCAGACGTTGTGATTGGCCCCTTGGAAAGCACAGAATCGGACGCTGGCCCCCAGTAAGCCCTGACCGCCCCACATGTTACTGGGGACGACCTCCAGCTCTCTGATCTTCATCACTTTACTGCTGTAAACCTCCAGCTTCACCGGCTTCTCCACGTTTGCCTTCAGGAGGTCTTTCAGCGTGCTGCTTTCTTTATTCTGATAACAAACACATGCTTTTGGCTCTCATGTTTGACATCAGAGCATGCAAGTAGTTCTTAAAGTGATAGTTCACCCAAAAATTAAAATTCTGTAATCACAAAGTCAATGGGGGGCGAGATCTGCTTGGTTACAAAAATTCTTCCAAATATCTTCCTTAGAAATGTTATACAGGTTTGGAACAACTTGAGGGTGAGTAAATGATGACAAAATGTTCATTTTAGGGTGAACTATCCCATTAAGTTGTTGTTTTTTGTTTCATTTTTTTATTTTTCAGTAATCATCATCATGATTTGTGACTTCTGGTTCTGACTCATCATTTTTAGTGTAATGTGTTTGAAGTGGTCAGATATTTAGGATTTTAGATCTCACCAGTCTGGTGTGTCCGATAGACAAAATAAAATCAAAGAAGGGCTCCAGACCGGCTCTCTCAGCTGGAGAATTCTCCTGGATCTGGGAATCAAAGCCGAATATTATGGAAAGCCCATTTTCACCACAGAAGAAAATAAAATGAATCATAATTATGATTATTTTTTGACATACTACGTCGAAAATTGAGTCATATATTTATGAACAAGTCATTATAAAAAGTCAAAATGATGACAAAAAAAGTTCTATTTGCATATGTCTTAATTTGGAACTGATCCAGAACAAAGATTAAAGAGTCCCTCCTTCTAAATAAGAGCCAATCGCTGATCAGTAAAGTCATCGCGTCACTGCAGCGGCCGTTAGAAGCTCCGGTTCCTATAGAAACAGTCCGAAATGAGACTCAAGAGTCGCGCACTTTAGGACTGCGCATGCGCATTAGCTTGATCCAGCCATAAAAATACCGTTTTTTTGTCATGATTGGAGCGTTTAGAAACAAAATTTATGAAACAGTTGTTGTCAGATTTCAATCTTCTTAAACTGATAGTAGGTGATTACTTATATCAATGATATATATCGCCCAGCAATAAAATGTGCATAGTTTTTGTCAGTAAACATCTAATTATGCAGAATATAAGACTGTAAATATTTAATTGAAGAGTTGTCAGTACAATATATAACAACACAATATACAGGATACGATTTTACCGTTTAGCAATCTTCTTAAACGGATAGTTCACCCAAAAGTTCTGTCCAATGCAATGAGGGGAGAGATTTGCTTGCTTACAAACATTCTTCCAAATATCTTCCTTTGTGTTCAGCAGAACAAATACATTTATACAGGTTTGGAACAACTTGAGGCTGAGCTGAGTAAATGATGAAAGAATTTCTCATTTTGGGTGTACTGTCCCTTTAAATGAAAGTCATTTAGGATTTTAAAACCCCTATTTTTTCGATTATTACTCTCATTAAAAGTAGAATTCGAGAAAATCGCTAGATTTTGAATTCTTCAATGCTGTGACATTAGGACACGCTTGACAAACCTTAGATCGTATTTTATCAAACCCTGTAATTGCTGATTCATTAGACTCGATGACTAATTAAATGCTATAATGACTCAAACCGTGTATTTTACAGCTGTAATGTCGCACTCACCGCGTGCACATGATATCCGCCCTCTGCAGCAAACACACTCTGGATCAAACCCATCATGAACTGCGTTCAGCCGGTGTACAAACATCCTACTACAGCCAAGGTGTGCTCATGAATATTGATTAATACACGAGGACGTTGCTTAGTAACCTTCCTGAAGCTAATCATGAATATTCATTAAAATGTCTGCCTTTTAGCCAATCGCGTTACTTCTGTCTGAGCGTATCGTGACGTCAAACCTTCACCATAGTAGGATTTGTCCATTCGCTTATTTCTTTTTTTAAACTCTTTCTACTTTATTAACGTAAACATCAGCAATACGAAATATAACAATATGGGATATAAATAAAGATAAATTAATTTAATTAAAAAAATAATTCGTCACCCTAGGCGTGAATAATCAATCTTAGACGATCGCTGGGAATCAATAACACAGGCGGCGATGTCTGTGTGTGATTATTATTCCTGTGCAGGTATCTAGCAACCGTTATTTACGTTATTTTAAATCACAGGTGCGCTAACGTTATTATAACTTTAATTATCCGGATTAAATATGTCAGAAAACGATCAAACGTGTTTGGTAAGTTTTTATTTCGTATGTTCGATCATATTTATCATGTTTTACATTTAGAAAACGATGTTATAATGACTGATGTTTGCTTTAACAGCCGTTAATTATATATTATATGAGGGAGAAATGCTTCAGACACGCCATAAACACAGCTGTGAGGAATTTAATGTTGTATAATAATGATCCAGTGCTCCGGTTCTTCAAAGCTTTCGCAACTCTGATGGAAGGTAGGCTAAAGTGTGACTTTATTTACATATTATTAAAAAAAAATAAAGGTTCCAAAAAGGGAGGGATACAATAGAAGAACCGTTTTGGTTCGCCAAAAAAATCTTTCAATAAACAGATCTTAAAATAACCCTTTTTCTTAGTATGAGGAACATTTTGTGGGATTGAAAGGTTTTATGGGTGTTAAAGGTGCAGTAAGCGATTTCTGAGAAACGCTGATATTTGAAATCGCCAAAACAAACACACCCCTATGCGTTGACGTCACTTTCCTGCCGGAACACGCCCCCTCAGGCGGACTGAGTGGCAAAAGAGTCTGCTGCATGACTGGATTTAATAGGGAAAACTGCGAAAACGTGAATAAAACAAACAATTATCAGTTTAATCTAAAGGTTGGACTCGATAGTGTTCCTTACAACTTAGCAAAGATCCAATGATCCGTGTTTCCTGACATTTATATGTGCCTGATTTTGACGCCGGGGAAAAACATAAAGCAAATTTGCCTGTGAACGCTTACAAATACAATATAGGTAGGTCAAAATCTGGGTGTTCACTTATATCAATGTTATATATATCGTCATATCAGAGGTCGCGTTAGACTTTCGCACTGTCCGTCATTTTGACGGAAAGGATAGTAAAAATTCCGTCATAACCAATTATTACCAGTCGTTTAATTTTTAGATTTTAATTATAAGACGTTTAATAGTTTCTTTTTTCATCCACATTTTTATTCACGAGCTTACAGAATAAGCAAATGGGCCTAAGCTATTTATTTATATTATGAAAAGAAAATGACGGATGGCCTTCAGATTTTATCGTCACTGCTAAAAAAATTCCGTCAATGACGAAAATTTTTCGGTTAAAGCGACCTCTGCGTTATATCGTCCAGCCGTAAAATGTGTATAGTTTTTGTCCAATTATGCAAAATATAAGATGGTAAATATTTAATTGACAAGTTGTCAATAAAATATATAACAATACAATATATAGGATATGATTTTACCCCTAAATTCAACACATTGACTCAAAATGATAACTGCAAATCCACGTTTTGCTGCCTGAAGTCCAGTTGTTTCTGTGAATTGCCATTTACTTCTCTTTTCTGTAGCTTTCGGCAGCCTGTCAAAAATATACTTCAGTTTTTTATCAAATCTATTTGTAGTGAATCGCAAATCTCTTTCCCATTTTAGATGCGTTTTGTGTGTTTTTCTTTCGCTCACTCTTTTCCGGCTGACAGTGACGTCACATGCACACCCTCTATTTGATAATAAATTCAAATTCAAACAAATTCACAAATAGCTATGCAACATAGGCTCCTCCCCCCATGAGTGGATACGCCCCCTTACTGCTGATGTTTGGTGCTAGGTTTGATCCACTTATGATAGTTGTTGATGATTATGAAGGTGAAATACTATGTGGCATCTGATGATAGTGATGATGATGATGATGATGATGATGATGAAAGCTCATGCACATACATTTCAGGTCACATTCAAGAAGCTTTGCGAGAGCTCGTCCAGCTGAAAGATCATCCACACCTGTCTCTGTGCTCAACAGTAGCTCTCGTTTGCGCACACAAACGTTGTGAAACTATTGGTAACCCTGACCCGGCTGCTCTGTACACACACCGAACTGAATGACTGATGAATGAAGCATTGATTCGGAGATAATATGTGTCATTCTGTATCCACATGAGATCAAGAGGCTGTGAATGAGCTGAACTCCGACCTGAAGCTGTCTGGATCCACAGCCGGTGATAGAGCGTTGTATTACGCAGCGCTGCTTTACTGGATGCTGGAGCTGAACCACAAAGCCAGAACATGCATCAAGAGGATGCTGAAACTCTCTGATACGTCACCAGAGGTTTGTACGGCTTTCTGATCGATCGTGAATGTTTGGACGCTTGACACTGAAATGGAAGATGGCATGTTAATGACCTTAAAACAGTCTACAGCATGCAACGTCAACTGGCGGCCCGCGGGCCAAATCCGGCCCGCCAGAGATTTCCATCCGGCCCCCAGAATAATACTGAATTCAGGAATAGCCTTGTAAGAGGAAAAAGTTTAGGGCTGGTCCGAATACCATTTTTTGAGCTTCGAAGCTTCGGTAGAAATGAACATCGACTATTTGAAGCTTCGGAGAGAGGGGCTGAACATATTTTTCTCTCTAATAAAGGCAGGAATCTGTGTCTGTATGTCCGTTTGCATTTTTATTATTTCGAGAACCGTTCATCCAATCGACTTCACAAGGGAGTGCAGTGTCGCATTTGGTGCAATATAGATGGACACGCGAGACGCGACACATTCAGAATTAATAAACTTTTAGTAAACTACAGTCAGAACAGCGCGAGCGGGAAGCGGCGCACCTCATGCAGGCAGGGCTTATGCTCCGAGAACGGACACTGCACTAGTGATATAAAATGCACACACACAGGTCTGTTAAATTAAGCAATACTTTTAAGGTAGTCTAATATTTTTCTGACTAACAAATTGGCACAGTAAGGGTAGATTTAAATAAAGAAAAACGAAATTTAAATAAAGAAAAAACAAAATTTAAATAAAGAAAAAACAAAATTTAAATAAAGAAAAACGAAATTTAAATAAAGAACAAATAAAATTTAAATAAAGAAAAAAACAAAATTTAAATAAGGAAAAAACAAAATTTAAATAAAGAAAAATGAAATTTAAATAAAGAAAAACGAAATTAAGTTAAATTAAAAACAAGATTAATTTAGACTGATAATAACAGGTAAAAATGCTAATACATTTTGTTTCTATTATTCTATTTTCCACAATGTCAAAGCAACAAAACACAAGCTCAGACATGCACTTCGGTCCATACAAACTCTGCTGTTCTGCGCTCTAGCCAGAGAACACTCCCGTTGCTGGAACACGAGTCGGTTCTATTTCTAGCATGCACACGCAGCTCCACGCAGCTGAGACACTCACGCAGCCAGTGTGTCGCCGGCCTTATTCAAGAGGGAATGAGAACCGTTTCGCGGGGGATCCCAGGTGTGCAAAAAATAAAACAAAAACGAATATTCGAATGTCAAATTTTCAAATCGACCAAATATACCCACCGAACGAATATTCGAATATTCGGGTCCGTTCCATATTTATTTATTTTTAAATCTAACGGGAAAAAAAAGCCTTCTGAAAAGTAGCTTGTGCCATAGCCTGCCTTCAGTCAAGAATGACGATAAACGCATTGCTCTCATTGAACATCTTTTATTGTTTCACGTGCTCATTTTTTCACAAATGTCAAAATTTTCCTTGCCTGGGATTTGCGCACAATTGCGTGACAGTGATGGACAGCTTGACAGCCTCACAAATATGAAGCCTAAAATATCGCTATCGCCCCCTGGTGGCTTGCTGCAGTACAGGTAATATGTAAAAAAATAACATAAATTTGGAATTAGAATTAGTATATCAAATAATAACATATTAGGATACAATTCGAATTTTATTTTATATTACGAGTATCTGGCCCTTACAGTGTCTGCAGAGAAAAATTCTGGCCCTTGGACAAATATAGTTGATGACCCCTGGTCTACAGTATCATATTTGATATGCAAAGGCCTCTAAATGATCAAAACTTTGCTGTTACACACAATCTACTGATGTCTGATTGATAGTTTAGACTTTGTAGCAAGTAAAAGGCCCTTTAGTATAATTTTAAATTGTCTTTTTGCTGTGAAATCTTTATTGATTTTTATAAAGTTAAAACTCTAGATTGTTATTATTATTATATTGGGGATTACGAGAGTGTAATTGGAAATATTGCATTCGAACTTGTCATGCAATGAATTGTTTTTCTTTATTAACAGGGGCTTATTCTCAAGGGCTGGATTGAGTTGACCTCTGACACGGAAGAGAACAGACGACAGGCGATACGTTACTTTGACGGCGGCGTTCAGGACACAGGAAATTTATTTGGACTCATGGGAAAAGTAAAACGTGTCTTTAGAAACAAACTGACAGTGTTGGGGATAACGCATTACAAGTAATGCAAGTTATGTAATCAGATTACTTTTTCAAAGTAACTAGTAAAATAACGGATTACTTTTAAATTTACATTAGATTTTTTAGATTTTCCACTTTATTAACCGATGTCTTTGCTACTGACCTTCGACGATCCAATTCAACCATACTAAGCAAAAATCACTTTAGTTTAAACTTCACATTTGTTTAATTGTTTTTATTGTTGAAGAGTGCTGAAGTTTCTTGTCTGAGTTGCGCCCTCTACTGTACAGGTGTGAATTAGCATTGCCTTCAGCTTGAGGTTTATTCATTTAACTTTTGGTGTGAAAGGGTCTTTACATTTGCTAAAAATAGAATAACTTTTTTGTTTAAAAACGAACAAGCAAGCCCATCCCAGATGAAAAAAAAACACTGTGAAAGTAACATAACGCATTATTTTCCATAAAAAGTAACTAAGTAACGCAATTAGTTACTTTTTTTAGGAAGTAACGCAATATTGTAATGTATTACTTTTAAAAGTAACTTTCCCCAACACTGCAAACTGATGATCTATTTTGAATCTTCTTTGACGTGCAGATTGAGTTCTTCATGGCGAAGCAGAACGAGAAGTGCGCTCTTGACATCGCCAATCAGATCATAGTCTCTCATCCGGACTTCACCCCAGCGCTCGTCATGAAGATGAAGGTGTTCATGTCTCTGCGAGACTGGGATCAAACGGAGGAGGTCGCCCAGAGGTGTGTGTTCTTCTGAGCTTTTATCTGAATACATAGTTTTAGACATTATTCGGTGACTTGGCTTGAAATGTGCAGAGTTCTGGAGAGAGACGGACGTGATCTGAAAGCTCTTCAAATGATGACTGTCATTGCTGCGGCTAAGGATGGAAATATGGAGATGGTAATTCTGTTTCATTTATTTCAAACGTATGTTGACTATTTTCAAAACAGAATTAAATCATTTATACCACTATATATTTATGAAAGCTGATTTTAAGTGTCATCTTCTCTAGACTGCATCCAAAATCACATACTTGCTACTATATAGTAGGCAAAAAACAGTATGTGACAAAAGAAGTATGTCTGAATTCACAGTACTCGTAAAAAGAGTAGGAAAAAAGTACCTGGATGAACATTCGGATTACGTTCATACTACACACATTCATAGTGCATACTTTTTTAGCGCTCAGGAAATAATTACTCAAAATAAGTACCTACTCGAGAATATGCGATTTCATACTGTCTGAGTACGTATTGCATTTAAATTTGAATTTACTTCCAGATTGTTAAAAAATTATGTTTTATGTAGTATGAATGTGGGAAGTATGAATGAAATTCGGATGTACTACATCCGCCATGTTGTTAGTGTCACATGACCTACCAGCATCAGTTGTGTCACTTCATTTCCATTCATAAATCCTCTCCCGTAGTCTCATGGGATAGTAAAGTGTCCATCGAATGCACACTACAGAATCTCAGCGGAAGTAGTAGGTCATCCTAGGACTGTTTTTCAAATACTATGTATTCGGACATACTACTCTTTTGGCGGTCTGTTTTTCGCATACTATATATTAGGGAAGTTTTCAATTTTGGACACAGTGTTATCTTTTTTTCGTGTTTCCTTTTTGTTTCCATGATTTCTAGAATGTTCTCATTTGTTGTCATGGCAACGCATTGTTTGATTGATTTGTTCCACCTGCTTCTTGTTTAGATTTTTGTTATTCTCCTGCATTCCTGTGTGTTTTTTGTTTTGCTTAAGGGATTGTTGCATATAGATCCTGCCTCAACTACTCTTGCTTGCTGCAACCAACTGTGACAATTCATTAAAAATGGCATTAACGTTTTTTGAATGCTTGAAATCAACATAAATACAAATATTATATTTCTCAGTTTTCAACTAAAACTGGAAAACTTTTTTATGCGTTTTGGCCGTTCATTTACACGACAACGGTGTTTTAAGGGCCTGAAAACGCAAAATTTTGAAAACTTTTTTCAAAGTGCAAGTTTTTCAAAACAATTTCGTTATCATCTCCGTGTAAACAACAAAATTGCGAATTTGTGAAAACGGTGTCGTCATGTGCATGCTTGTTCAATCTAGAGGCACATAACGTTTCTTTACAGAGTGACATCGCCACCTACTGGCCAGACATGAATAATACAGCTTTTTAGTCATTTCCGCAGATCATTTTGACAACGTTGTTGCCTGTATGTGAAAAACGCAAAGAAAAAACATCTTTTGTACATATTTGTCATGTAAACCTACCCTAAGAATGTGACATGCATTTTAAATTAGTTTCTTTTCATTCCTTTTCCTTTCATCTCAGACGTTCTTATTCGTCTATGACCCACAAATGTTATTCCATTGTGTGTTTCAGGTGAAAGAGCGTCTTCAAGCTTTAATGAGTGTAGTTGAGATGTCTGAGCCCAGAAATCCCAGCCTGCATCTGGAGATCACAGCACCCATCAGCCGACTGGTGCGAATCATTGTCAATACAATAACTAAACATCATGTGTCCACTTATACACTGTTAGTGCTCTTTCTTAGTCATTAATATGCTAATAGACCAGGCTTGTTTATTTCCACTATAGCACTGAACACACACACTGTCCTCACTGGGGGGTTTTGCTTCCCTAAGTGTCTGTTTCCATGATACTTCTTGCCCTTGGGTGGTTTCAGAGCTATTCTTTTTTGTTTTGGAGCTTGTTTGACTGGCTTGAGACTAATTTATCCATCCTGATTATTACAGTATAGTCTCTGTCTACAGCAGAAAAGCTCTAAAATATTTCTCCCCAACTGCAGTGTGGACACAACACAGAGATCCTGCAGATGTTGACGGTGTTTGTGCATCGGGTGTCCTCACGTGCACCAGCGGCGTCTGATGCCCTCTGTGAGCTCGGCTATCTGCTAAGTCTCCAAGACAAGTATAAAGACGCCCAAAAATGCTACTCTACAGTACTGAAAACAGACCCAAAATGCACATCAGCATTAGTAGGTACAGTATCATCACATCCAGGCAGCAACATTATCATCACTTTACAAAGCTGTAATGCAATGCCCGGGTCATATTTCACCCCAAAACCAACTGTATCAATTTGTATAAAAGCATTTTTCTTTTTTGCATTATTTTAATTGTAAAGTATTCATATACCATGGATGGATGTAATTTTTATAGGCACGATCAGATGTCAGGTGATGTGTGATCAGCTTGAGGAAGCCGCCCAACAGCTCGCATTCTTCTGCGAAGCGCAAGAGTCTCTTGGAAACATAGCGGTAAAAACCTGAAAAATTACTATTTTTACTCACTCTTCCTATTGCCCACTGTTCAGTAGAGGCTTTAGACTGTCTTCAGGACATGTTTAGATTGGTAGTAATTAATCAGTAGTGTGGTGTAACTGTGACCTAAATATGTTTGATTAAACAGGAAGTTGCTCTGCTGAAGGCCATTTTGGCCAGGAAGCAGAAAGCAGATGAGGAGACGGTGATACAGCTGCTGAAAGACGCCACAGAGCTCCATTTCTCTGCTCTCCGTGGCTTAAATTATGGTGTAGAATACCTGCAGATGCTGGACCTCAATTTCCTCCTGCGAATAGTGCGCATGCACCTGGAGTCCAAGCAGGTATTTTATACTTCAGAATATATCGATTAGCAGGGAATACAAGAACTGATAAAACTGGAACTTTACTTCTGGAAAATGTCATGGAAGAACACATTTGATGTGGATTTTTTATATACTTTGTCACAATTTCACAGGATTTTCCCCTCATTCCTGGACAAACTCCACCATTTTGGCTCAAACACGCAAATATGATCTTGGAAATGATCGTCAAAGCCATTCCTGGCATGTCAACGAGCTGTTATTATATGGCCTACGTCAAGTTCCTTCTAGGCAAGTGTGTCGAGATACAGAAACATTAGAGTCACCTGAGCTGTGATAACAATCCCAGAATGCCTCTGCAGGCGACCACAGAACAGCCCAGCACCTTCTGAACCTCTGCATGGAGAAAGAGCCGACCATGCCAGAGATCCACCTTCTGCAGGCCCGACTGCACCTCCACGCTGGAGACAACAGCAAGTGTCTGAGCTGCCTGGAATCTGGAGTCAGCATCAACTTTGAGGTGAAGTCTGAGCTGTGAAAGAGAAGGAGCGTTTTTATCTGGTGTGGCTTTAAGACTTCCTCCTAAAAGATGTTTCCGAACATCTAATAGACATTGATGGGGAAATATAGACAGCCTGTCTGATGTCAGAAAATTGCAGAAGCTTAGAACGTTTTAATAACTGATTTTTTCACCAGGAAGGAAGTTTTGAGTTACAGAGTACAATGAAAACAGAATGAGTTCAGGAAGATTGTTTAAATGTGTGAAGTCTCTCACTAAGGCTGCATTTATTTGATCAAAAATACAGTAAAAATGTGATATATTATTACAATTTAAAACAGCTGTTTTCTATGTGAATATATAGTAAAATGTAATTTATTTCTGTGATCAAAGCTGAATTTTCAGCATCATTACTCCAGTCTTCAGTGTCACATGATCCTTCAGAAATCATATTAAGATGCTGATTTGCTGCTCAAGAAAACAGCTCATATTTTTGTAGAAATGGTGATACATTTTATTTTTCAAGATTATTTGATTAGAAAGTTCAAAAGAACAGCATTTACTTGAATTAGAAAATCTTTTGTAACATTATAAATGTCTTTACTGTCAATTTAATGAATAAAAGTATGAATATCTGGCCACACTTTAGATTAGGGTCCAGTTCTCACTATTAACTAAGACTTTTGCCTCAATAAACTCCTAATTACTGCTTATTAATAGTTAAGTTTAGGGATTGGGTTGAATTAAGGGATGTAGAATATGGCCTACAAAATAAGGCATTAATATGTGCTTTATAAGTACTAATAAACCGCTAATATGCGTGCTAACATGCAACTAGTTAATATTTAGAATTGGACCCTAAACTAAAGTGTGACCAGAAATTTATACTTTTATTCAGTAAGGATACAATAAATTGATCAAAAGTGACAGTAAAGACATTTATAATGTTACAAAATAAGTAAATGCTGTTCTTTTGAACTTTCTAATCAAATAATTCTGAAAAATAAAATGTATCACCATTTCTACAAAAATATGAACTGTTTTCAACATTGATAATAATCAGAAATGTTTCTTGAGCAGCAAATCATCATATTAGAATGATTTCTGAAGACTGGAGTAATGATGCTGAAAATTCAGCTTTGATCACAGAAATAAATTACATTTGACTATATATTCACATAGAAAACAGCTGTTTTAAATGGTAATAATATATCACATTTTTTTACTGAAACTTGTAACTTGTAACTGGACTGACCTCCATTATCTGTGTGTTTATATCTTGAGTTCATCTGTGATTTATCTGTGACAGCTTCGAGATCGATTCCAGTTCAATCTGCTCAAAGCTCGTGCTCTGCTGAGGTCTGGAGACTTGAAGGACGCCATCCAGTGCCTGAACATCACCATGAACATGCCAGGGGTCCGCAGACCGTCAGAGGGGCCGCAGTCTTCCGTCTCCAGCAGTGAGCGAGTGTCCGTGTTCCTGGAGCTCACAGAGGCCCTGAGACTCGACGGACAGCAGGTCCAGGCTGCACTTTTTATATATAGAATTTTAAAGGAATACCCAAAAATTATTCAACAAACACTAGAAACAACCAGTCTGAGCTTTCATAATCATAATGTCTTAAGATTTCTATGAAACTTTCAGCATGAGGCCACTAAAGTTCTGCAAGACGCCATTCTGCTCTTCAAAGGGACACCAGAGGAGACGCGTGTCATGCTTGCTAATGTGGATCTGGCTTTGGGCAGAGATGATGTGGACGCCGCTGTGTCCATCCTGCATAACATTCTGCCGGCTGAATCAACCTACATCCAAGCCCGAGAGAAGATGGCTCACATTTACCTGGAGAGGAGAAGAAACAAGAAGCTTTACATTGCATGTTACAGGTGAGAACTCTACTTACATCATTTATGAGTGACAAATCATGTCTGGGTCATATATATATAGTTTAAAAAAATTATATATATTATTTCAGATTTTTTAAATATATTTATATAAGTCATGGTAATATTTCTTGTCCTGTTGTAAATGAATATATATATATATATATATATATATATATATATATATATATATATATATATATATATATATATAACTGTTGTTTAATGCTTAATGCTGATGATTATTTATTTTTATTATTTAATTTAAAATTTCTTAACAATTTTTTTTTTTTCACAAAAGTATGTGTATTTAGAGGAAACAATATTTATTAAAATCTAATGAGAATCACTATTGAGGAAAAAAATCACAAATAAGAATTTGAGGTAATTCTTAATTATTAATACATTATGTGTATTAATAATTAATACACATAATTATCATGAAAATAATGTCAGAATGTTAAAAATTCATGACTTCATTTTATTTTTATTATTTCTTTTGATAAATGAGATTCACTCTTTGTATTTTACACTGAAACTGTAAGAAAACATCTTTAGCATCTTTAAAAAGTATGTTTTGCTACAGCACGTGGAAGTGTACTTGCCATCTTAAGATAAAAATGTTTCAGAGAAATAAGTGAGCAGCTTCCAGGACCTCATACTAGCATCTTGCTGGCTGATGCCTTCATGAAGATACACCAGGTAAATATTTCATGTTTTGAGATTTTCATTTGGCTTCTCAGTACCAAACCTCTCACCAAATCTTTATAAACCATAAAAAAATCTTGTTCTTAAAGCCAGAGAAAGCAGTCAAGATCTACCAAGAAGTAGAGAAGATGGCTCCTAAAGTCACATTAGCCAAGAAAATAGGCCACGCTTTAGTGAAAGCTCATGAATATGACAAGGTTAGTGGCTTCTACAGGTTTACAGAGGATATTTAATTGGACAAGAGTTAAAGGAAGTGTTTGTTTCTCATGTTTCAGGCGGTGAGCTACTATGAGACGGCGCTGAAGACCGATGCGCTGGACTGTGGTTTGAGTGTTGAGCTGTCCGAACTGCTCCTGAAACTGAAACGATTGGAGCAAGCTCAGCAGGTCCTGGAGAAGGCCTTGGAACATGAACCTAGTATAGAAATTACTCAAATAAACATGATTGAATGCCACGAGAAACAGGAATTATTGTTCTCAGCATGTATTTTTTCTGCTTTTGCAGCTACTGCATTGACTACAATGATGAATGATGTAAAAGTTTTACGAGTGTTAGTGAAAGTGCTACGTGCCCGGAACGAGTCTGCTCTGGAAGTCCTGCAAAAGGTTTGTGAGCATTTTCACAGTTATATACAGCAATAAGTGCCCATAACATGTTTATTTACAAGATCAAAAAATTTTTTGGGGGGGGGCCTGCTAGAATACATTATTTACAGTTAAGCTCTGTTTAAGTTCCTGTCTCTTTAAAATCTGCCCCGTCTGTTCTGATTGGTCAGCTGGTGCAGTCTGTTTTTGATTGGTCAGTGGCTTTGAGTGTGTGTCAGGAAAAAACATGGCAGCTTCCAGTAGGTGGGTGTCTGAAATCGACCCCTCATTCGCTATTCCCTAGATTAGTGCACTAATGTAATTCACTTGAGGGAGTGATTGAAAGCGAGTGAGTGAATTCGGACACGAGTGTGCCGGAAGGGCTGTCGCTTTTGCATAGTTTGTTTGTGCTTGCTGTTTAATAGTTATTTGAAACTTTGTAAACTGGCAGCTCTAGTAGTAAGATGAAAAAATGTATGGTGTAATTGTGAGTTATAAAGTCAGAATTGAGATATAAAGTCAGAATTGAGATATAAAGTCAGAATTGCAAGTTATAAAGTCAGAATTGCGAGATATAAAGTCAGAATTGAGATATAAAGTCAGAATTGAGATATAAAGTCAGAATTGCAAGTTATAAAGTCAGAATTGCGAGATATAAAGTCAGAATTGAGATATAAAGTCAGAATTGAGATATAAAGTCAGAATTGAGTTATAAAGTCAGAATTGAGATATAAAGTCAGAATTGCAAGTTATAAAGTCAGAATTGTGAGATATAAAGTCAGAATTGAGTTATAAAGTCAGAATTGAGATATAAAGTCAGAATTGAGTTATAAAGTCAGAATTGCGAGTTATAAAGTCAGAATTGAGTTACAAAGTCAGAATTGAGTTATAAAGTCAGAATTGCGAGTTATAAAGTCAGAATTGAGTTACAAAGTCAGAATTGAGTTATAAAGTCAGAATTGCGAGTTATAAAGTCAGAATTGAGTTACAAAGTCAGAATTGAGTTATAAAGTCAGAATTGTGAGTTATAAAGTCAGAATTACGAGATATAAAGTCAGAATTGTGAGATATAAAGTCAGAATTGCGAGATATAAAGTCAGAATTGCGAGTTATAAAGTCAGAATTGCGAGTTATAAAGTCAGAATTGAGTTATAAAGTCAGAATTGTGAGTTATAAAGTCAGTATTGTGAGATATAAAGTCAGAATTGTGAGTTATAAAGTCAGAATTGAGTTATAAAGTCAGAATTGTGAGTTATAAAGTCAGAATTACGAGATATAAAGTCAGAATTGCGAGTTATAAAGTCAGAATTGAGTTATAAAGTCAGAATTGCGAGTTATAAAGTCAGAATTGCGAGATATAAAGTCAGAATTGCGAGATATAAAGTCAGAATTGCGAGATATAAAGTCAGAATTGTGAGATATAAAGTCAGAATTGAGTTATAAAGTCAGAATTGCGAGTTATAAAGTCAGAATTGCGAGATATAAAGTCAGAATTGAGAGTTATAAAGTCAGAATTGAGTTATAAAGTCAGAATTGCGAGTTATAAAGTCAGAATTGTGTGATATAAAGTCAGAATTGCGAGATATAAAGTCAGAATTGCGAGTTATAAAGTCAGAATTGTGAGTTATAAGAGAATTGTACTTTATAACTCACAATTGCGAGTTTATATCACAATTCTGAGAAAACTAGTCAGAATTTTGAGTTTATCTTGCAATTCTGACTTTATTTCTCGCAATTGTGAGTTCATATCCCGCAATTGTGCTTATAACTCGCAATTCTGACTATTTCTTGCAATTTATGTCTTGTAATTCTGACATTATTACTCACAATTACGAGTTTATATCTCGAATTGTGAGATAATATGTCGCAATTATCTCTTTTATTTTTTATTCAATGGTGGAAACAAGCTTCCATAAAAAACAGATATTTCACACTAAATGAAAGGTAAAATAAATAAACTAATAAAGGCACTTTGGGTTAGTGTGTTTTGGGTAAGTGACACAATCAGATAGAACCCATTATAATCAGTGATGCTGTCTACACTGGCGCACCATGACAAAATCCCCGTTCTAACTGTGACATACTTCAAGCGCTTACTCTACTTCTGACATGAAGAACAAATGCATTTCAATGGTCTCTTTTTGCTCTATTGTCAGGCACACGATCTCCAGCAAAAAGTTGTTTGCCGTGTTACAAATGAGCATTCAGCAGAATTAGAGGAACAGAGGAAGTTGTTAGCGTCCATCTGTTGTGACTGGGCTCAAGAGTTTCACCTCAACCACGACCTGGAAATGGCCAAACGACACTATACAGACGCATTAAATCACAGCCCAGACAATGAAGAGGTCAGTCAGCTCAGTGGATGTAGAGGTGGGATTTGGAGGGAATGTTTTATGTCACATCTGCTCGATTTTGTCCACATGCAGATCATTTTTCATCTGGCTCAGTTACACTATGAGCATCAGAAGCTGGACTATAGCGAGGAACTGTGTGTGAAGATACTGCAGCTCCACCAGAACCACACCGCTGCCTCAATGGTATGAACTCTTATCATTTTCCAAACTAGATGCTCAGCAGTTAATCGCAAGAGATTTGACCACGTATGTCTGTGTGTTTGGTTTTATCTTCAGCTGATGGCTGATACATTATTTTGGAAGAACCAAAAAGGGGAAGCGGTTGAGATTTATGCTCGTATAATGGAGCGAAACCCAGGTGTGATGGAATAACGGTTTCTGATATAACACAAAAACACTTTATTATATTTAAATATGTAATGTCTGTTTCCATTTACGGTAGACAACTTTCATGCCATGGCCAAGTTTCTACACATTCTGCGAAGGATGGGGAAACTAGACGAGATCCAGTCTGTGTTTAAGGCTTGTGAAAAGTTCTGTCAGCTGTCGGTCAGAGAACCGGGGTTTAATTACTGCAAGGGTTTTTACTTCTGGTCAGTGAACAACATCATAACTGGGATCATTTGAAGTCTTTTGAAAAGAATCAGGATGTGAGAGAAGTTTGAACTTTAACTGTTAATAAATATTAGGTGAATCTCACAAAGAAACGTACAGGTTTTCACCTTAATTTTTTTTTTTTTTTTCTTCAAAAATTCAAAATGAAAATTAAGCCGAAATGATTTTTTTAGGATCATTAACATTTTTTTTTTGGTTTGTCATGAACATAATTAAAAATATATTAATCATCCTAAAAATGGTTAATATTTTTTTCTTTGTGCTGTTTCCTTACTTTATTTATTTCTTTTTTTATATTTATATTTTTATATTTATTTTCTTTCTTTCTATATATATATATATATATATATATATATATATATATATATATATATATATATATATATATATATTTTTTTTTTTTTTTTTTTTTTTTTTATAGGTAAAATATGATATGAGAATAGAATTTCTTTGTGTTAAATTCATGAAAAATATATAAAAAAATATATAAATTATATATATAAAATATAAATTCATACAACATATCCTAATGGTCCTAAACATTTTTTGCTATATAATTTAGTAATAATTAAATTTTTTCCATTTGATTTATAGGTAAAATATGACTTATACATTTCACTGATTTTGTGAGATTCACCCTAACATTCTCAAAAAAATTTTTTTAGAAAGATATAGAAAATGCCATTTTTTTGAGTCATTTTGTAAAGTTGATGTTGATGTAAAGTTCATTGTCTGTGCTTTCAGTGCTAATCTAGAATAACTAATAGAGGACAATTTATTATGATTTCTAAATGTGTCATTTATAAGAGAATGAGAGGCTTTTTGTGGGATGGTTGACCTCAGGCACACCTACCAAGTGAAGGAGGCCCTGACACACCTGAACAAGGCCAGAGGAGACACGGACTGGGGAGAACCAGCGGTGGAGCTGATGGTCCAGATCTGCCTGAACCCTGACAAGGATGTTTTTGGAGGAGAGGTTTTAGATAAAGGACAAAAGGACATGAGGTGAGAAGAACTGATGAAGTCTGTGTTTTCAAATATTCAGATGATTTCATGCAGTTTGTCTGTGATGGTTTCTCCAGCAGCGAGTCAGAGACTGAGATGAGACTGAGCACAGCTCAGAATCTACTGACGATGTTTCGCCCGCGCTCGAAATCTGAGCAGGACAAAGCCAGGCTGCTCTCCAACCTCTGTCGGATCTACAGCAAAGAGGCCAAACAGGTGGAGAGAGCCGTGCTGGAGCTCACAGACATGATGTCTGAGAACGTAAGGCTAGATTTGATCAGCATTCATTGCCAAATTTAGTTCTCTTAGTTTCATGATCCTGAAATATTCTTAATTTACTTCTTGTTGCACTTCCAGTACTTCTTTATTAAGGACAACAGAACTATAACTCAACAACAATGTCAGACTTTCTCTGAATGAAATGTTCTTTCTGATCTGTAGGTGATGCTGGAGGCGTCTTTGCTCGCGATGGCTCAAGGTTTCCTTCAGCTTAAGCAGATTCCCAGAGCCAGAAACTTCCTCAAACGCCTCACCAGGATGGAGTGGAACGACGCAAACGCAGATTACCTGGAGAACGCCTGCCTGCTCTTGGCTGACATGTACATAAACATGGGAAAATACGCACAAGTGGACAAACTGCTCGACAGCTGCATACGACACAATGAGGTTTTTACACTGGCTGAAATCAGCAATAAACAATATACCTTCTTTGTTCAAATCTTGAAAATGCACAAAAAATGTGAATGTGAATTTTAGTATAGAAGTTTAGATTTAGATAAGTTTATTTGTGCCTACTAATATTTTAGATGTGCAATTTCTAAAAACATTGCTTATTGATTATGCCTGAGAATACAAGCAAATATGTAAGTTTAATTTATATAGCACCTTTCAAAAACAGTGTTTACAGAAGAAAAATTGAATAGAAAAATAGAGTTGATATAATTAATAGTAAATATTGAATAGTATTATAGTAAATAAATATAAAGGAAATATAATATAATATAATATGTAAATATAATACAATATGTACAAATAATATAATATGAAGTAAATAGATATAATTAATAGTAAATAATAAATAGTATTATAGTAAATAAATATAAAGTAAATATAATATAATATAATATAATATGTAAATATATCTATATATGTAAATATAATACAATATGTACAAATAATATATGAAGTAAATAGATATAATTAATAGCAAATAATAAATAGTATTATTGTAAATAAATATAAAGTAAATATAATATAATAATATATAATAATGTAATATTTCTATATATGTAAATATAAAATATAATACAATATGTAAAAATAATATAATTAATATGAAGTAAATAGATATCATTAATAGTAAATATTGAATAGTATTATAGTAAATAAATATAAAGTAAATATAATATAATAATATTTTATAATATAAAATGTAAATATATCTATATATGTAAATATAATACAATATGTAAAAATAATTTAATTAATATGAAGTAAATAGATATTATTAATATTAAATAATGAATTGTAATAATAATAATTCTATTAGTAAATATTAGTAATTATATATTTAAAGTTTATATTTTAATTTATTATATAATAATAAGATGGTAATTTTACATATAGATAATTTAAGTTAGTTATATTTAGCTATATTACAAAATAAAATAGTTAATAATAATAAGTAGAAATACATTAGATTAAAAAAAATATATATATAACATTTAAATATTAAATAATTTTTAATTATTTCATTTCAATATTTTTCAGAAAAAAAAATGTTGTATGTGTGCAGGAAAATATTTGAGGTTCTGAAATAAATATAACCCTCCAAGAATTGTCATAGAGAAATGTTAGTGTTTGGACAACAAATATACATTAAGATGTAAATAATGTAGAAAGTGCTTATAAAACTGAAACAATGAAATAACACATTTTTATCTCCTTATTTCCCTGTCGTTGTGATCATTCAGTCGTGTAGTAAAGCGTACGAGTATCATGGTTTCATGATGGAGAACGAGCAGAGATACATAGATGCAGCGCTGCAGTATGAACTGGCCTGGAAACACAGCAACAGAGTCGATCCTGCGATCGGTGCGACTTGAAAATAAAACTGTTCACATACTGGAGATGTTCAGTTCTGCCTTTTCAACTGTTGCATTTCAATCTCATTTGCAGGATTCCGTCTCGCCTTTAACTGTCTGAAGTGCAAGGATTACACGCAGGCTGTTGACGTGTGTCGTCAGGTTTGCAAAACTTGATTTTCTCCATTTTTAAGGTGTTGGATGATGTCATCTGGACATCTGATTGGTCACATTGGTTGTGTGCAGGTGCTGCAGCAGCATCCAGATTACCCACAGATCCACAGCGAGGTTTTGACCCGAGCTCAGCTCTCTCTCCGTCCGTGATGGAGTGGGATCAAGACTTAAAGACTTTCATTGAGAAATTTAGTTTTAGTTTAGTTATAAAGCTAATATACAAATTAAAATACTAGTGTTTATTAGTTTTAAAGGTTTTATGTTTATGTACCATAGGAAATGCTAAATAAAGCACAAACCATTTATAAACTTTAAACTGTACTGGAAAGCTGTTCTCTGATATTTATAGCAGTGACAAAATAAAATGTTCTGTTTCTGAAGATGTGAAACAGCATATCAGTTTTTCTCATAAGACCTCACTTATATATTAATATGGACACGGAGCTGCAGGTGAGCGTCTGTTTGGTCTTTATAGTACACTATGTTGACCATTGTTGTGTTAATATTTAAAGGTGACTTTTCATTTTACTACAGCTCCACTCAGCATCAACCAATTAAATTTTGGAAAGAAGGTAGGAAATCACACTCTCCATTAAATGCATTCTATAATTCACCCTTTTTTATCCCTGTATACTTATTTTTGTGTCTCTTTCTGACCTTCACTGCTGCCAGTTCCTCAGTCCTGCTGCAGGAGGCGCCAGTGAGCTGAACGATGGAGCTGATTGGCCAATCAACCATGAGGTATTTATAACATTTGACAGGTACTTCTGTAACAATATAGACATAGGATTAAGGAATAATATGAAGTAAATTACGACTGTTCCACATTTTTTAGGCCATGACTGAATATTTACAAGTCCTGCATTTTTAAAAGTCTAATTCCAGATATGCTGACATGTTTTAAATGTCTGCTGGTAAAAATGCAAAAAAAAAAGTGAATTTCAGTGTAGAATTTTTGCCTAATAAGTTGTGCAATTGCTAAAAACATCTTTGTGTTTATTTGTTGTGCCTAATAATAGTTATATTTATTTATTAGTTATATTTAATTAGTAAATAAAAATAATAGTTGTAAATTTTAGATATTACATATTTAAAATTTATATAAAGTATTTTATATAAAATAATAAAAATATATGAAACATGAATAATTATATATATATATATATATATATATATATATATATATATATATATATATATATAGGGCTGCACAATTAATCGAATTTCTAATCATGATTCGATTATTGATTCCACAATTTCGTAATCGATCAAAGGGTCGATTACAAGGAAAAATATCCACTTACATTATTACAAACCAAGCGAAACATGATTAAGTATTTCTGCTAAGCTAGCGACATTGTGCATCAACCACACGGCAAAAGCTAATACTGTTTCATATACTGTCTACTCTCTTTTTATAACAGTTCTATGTAATAAAGTATTAGACAGGACTGTTAAATGAAGACGGAGAATGTGAGCGCTGTGTGCTCGGGATCTGTCTGAACTGTTGTCAGCGCAGTCAAAATAAAAGTCACAACAACAAACGCCGTTTACGTCATTTCAGGGGAACATTAGCTCTCAGGGAACCACACTGGTGACTAGTTCCTATATCTAAGTTCCAAGAACAACCCAAGGCAAAAGCCCCTATTATTATACATGCGTATGTTTACAAAACCAATGTATAGTTGACATTTGAGGTTTAATGTTATAGAAGTTGCTTCAAACAATGATGTAAAGCTATTCAATACATCATTCAATACATCATTCAATGTAAATTGTTGATTAATAATCACAATTACAATTTCAAAGAAATAATCGACAATTATGATTTTTGTCATAATCGTGCAGCTCTAATATATATATATATATATATATATATACACATACATTACCATTTAAAAGTTTGGAAACATTACTATTTTTCCATATTACTACATTACTGTGTTTTATGCTCATTTAAGGCTGCATTTATTTGATCAAAAATACAGAAAAAACAGTAAAATTGTGAAATATTATTACAATTTAAAAATAATGGTTTTCTATTATAATATACTTTAAAAAATATTTTTTTTTTGTATTGCAAAGCTGAATTTTCAGCATCATTACTCCAGTCTTCAGTGTCACATGATCCTTCAGAAATCATTCTAATATGATGATTTGATACTCAGTTATTATCAAAGTTTAGAACAGTTGTGCTGCTTAATATTTTTTGAAAACTGTGATACTTTTTTCAGGATTCATTGCTGAATAAATAGTCAAAAGAACAGCATTTATTCAAAATAGAAATATTTTCTAACAATATAAATCACTTTTTATCAATTTAACACATCCTTGCTGAAAAAAAAGTATTAATTTCTTCCAAAAAAAAGAAAGAAAGAAAGAAATACTGACCCCAAACTTTTGAACAGTAGTGTATATTGTTACAAAAGATTTAATTTAAATAAATGCTGCTCTTTTTTAAACTTTTTATTCATCAAATAATCCTGAAAAAAGTATCACGTTATAAAAAATATTAAGCAGCAAAACATGTGTAATAAATCATCATATTAGATTTCTGAAGGATCATGTGACACTGAAGACTTGAGTAATGATGCTGAAAATTCAGCTTTGATCACTGAAATAAATTATATTATAATAGAAAACCATAATTTTAAATTGTAATATCTTTTTTAGTGCTGTCAAAATAACGCGTTAATTTCGATTAATTATTCTGAGAAAAAATAACGCGTAAAAAAAAATAACGCAGATTAATCCATTCCGTATTGACCTTTGAACCTGGAGCCGTTCTAGCCACCATTCGACTGTAAAATGAAGGAGGGAGACGACTGCTGCGCTGACGGACAGAACGATCAGAGCTCATCCCTCGTGCACGAGAAAGTAAGCACCGTCTTTGCACTCTCTCTACCTCACACATAATAATCTAAATCAGCTGACACGATGCTAAAAGTTCGTAAGACCGAATCCATGTTTCACGAGGCGCATTCGGAGAATGTTTTTCCTGAATAACCGCTGGGTGTGAATAAGAACGTCACCTCATCTTCTCTGACAGGGGCCCTGCACATGCAGCTGACATAAACCACACTTTCAGTAAACAAAAAGAAAATCCTATCCAGTGGTGAAGTGTTTTCTGTGTTGACAAATCTTTTGTGATGTCCTAATAACAGTCGCGATTCGCACACAACGCGTCAACATCCACTAATGTCCGATTCGCGACCCAATGACTCATTTGAACAGATTCATTTTAATGAATCATGACAACAACTGATCTGTCCACACGGTCTATAATGAATCATTTACTCGAACAACTCTGAAATGAGAACATAAGTGTGCTTACCCCATTTAGCAAGAGTGGTTAGTAAAATTAGCCTTAATAATCCACAATATTTTCAGGTTATTTAAATGACAATGTGTAGTAAATTAGGCCTACCTATAAAATCAGTTAGTTTAGACTGGAGTGAGGTGAAACCAGAACAAAGCAAGTTGTTGTTAGCTAGGTGCATTCAATTGGATATGGTAGAAAATTATATTATTAGTTAATGTAACTTCTAAATGCTACTTTTTAATACTTTTCAGGTTTAGCAAAAAAGCATCATTTCTTACAAAGCTATAAAATCACTTTTTTTTTTTTTTTTTTGCAAAGAGGGCAAGAAAGAATTACAGTGAGAGTGATGGGTACTTTATTGTCAGTATCGGGCTCGCAGATCACGTGGGTAGGGCACTTTTTACTGTTTGTGTGGATGACCATGTGTGTCACCACCGAAGACCATTTTTGACCCAGGAAAAACCCTGCATTGATTCATCTGAATTGAAATATTTAATACTTTCACAGCAAAAATTATGTATGCGATTAATTTAGATTAAATAATAACAGAGTATGTAATTAATTAGATTAAATTTTTTAATCGATTGACAGCCCTAATTTTTTTACAATATTACAGTTTTTTTTTCTGTATTTTTGATCAAATAAATGCAGACTTGATGAGTAGAGGAGACTTCTTTCGAAAACATTAAAAATGTTTCCAAAGTTTTGAATGGTAGTGTATATATATAGAAAGAAATATATATACACAATTAATCACGATTAATTGATAAAATAAATAAATAAATAAATAAATAAAAATAAAAAATAAAAATAAATAAATATATATATATATATATATATATATTATTTTTATTTTTTATTTTTATTATATATATATATATATATATATATATATATATATATATATATATATATATATATATATATATATATATATATATACACATATGAAAACCATTTGCATTTGCAACTAGAATATTCTATCTTTTAAAAGTTCAATTTTTTAAGTTATATAATAATGATTAGAAATAAATATTAGATAAGAAATAAAGTTAATAATTTGAAATGAATTGAAATAAACCTTTTTAATATTAAATCACTATATATTTTATTTCAGTATTTTTGTATTTAAAATAATTATAACAAATTATAGTCATAATCATAGGCATATTGTTTGATTCTCTTGAATATGAGTAGTTTGGACAACAAAGACACATTAAGATTGTAGAAAGTGTTAATAAAAGGAAAATGAAGAGGGAAAAAAGAAGTCAATCTATGATGCAAGATAAAATAATTGGAGGGGGAAGGAGGGAGAGAGAGATGGTTGTGACAGAGGAAATGATGTTGTCATGAGTGCTGAAGTACCTGTATCATAACGGATTTTGTTGAAGGACACAAAGTTTTGCGCCTGAGAAGAGAAGAGAGCGTTCAGCAGCGTTTACAAGCCGTAAGAACACACACTTCTCATGTGATACAGCACTGTAGCTTCATGTCTTCATGTTTATACAGTCTCAAATCTTCTTCATCCACAGATGTCCGTCTCCAACAGCTCTCCTTCCTCCATCTGTATGTTTACACTCCATCATCAGTCCTCTACCTCTCCGGACGGGACTCTGCCTCTGGACTCCGACTCCACCGCGCAGATGCCTCAGATGGACGGGGGTCTGTACGGCCAGCAGATGGGCTTTCCAAAGATGCCGGACAACCGGAGCATGGAGCAGATGATGGGGTTGGGTTACCTGCCGTATCCCTCCTGTCTGAACGGCACGAACACCGAACGAGGAGCGCAGCAGAGTCACGGCGCTCCACAGGTGACAAACATCTCTTATAACAGGTTCTGGAAACAATTGTGTGTTTCTGACATTGAGGCTCTTATGACAAACTTATGAATACATTTAAGTGTAAAATGAAACTCAGGAATAATCAATGTACCTTTTTTTTGTTCAAATCTGAAAAATCGGACAAAATTTGAGTGTGAATATTTTAGCGGTGCAATTTCTTTTTATAGTTAATTGAAACTAAAACTAAAACCATTAAAAAAATTGCAGCTTGAAATGAAATAAAATAAAATATTTTAAAAATTGTTTTATTCCAGCTAGTTGCCATTTCAGCTTTTCTCATTTTCATTTAGTTTAGCTTGATGTACTAAAACTGAAGCTGAAATAAAATTAATAAAAACTATGTAAACATTTTTCAAAATTATAATTATATATTATACTTAAATTCTAACTTGTATACTTATAAAATCACAAAAACAAACAACAAAATTACTAAAGTTAAAATGGAAAATATGCAAATAACAACTAATTCAACATATTAAAACTATAACAGTATCTCAATTATATTAAAATAATATAAAAATAATATCACTGATTTATTGATTATGCCTGAGAATACAAAATGAATGAGTAAATAATAATTCTATGAGAAAATAGTTAATATTAGTAATTATATATTTGATGTTTATATAATAAAATTGTTATTATTGATGATAATAGTAGTTATAAATATAGATATAAATATTAGATAGTAAAATATTTTTTTTCAAAATCAGTTTAATATTTTATTTTAAACATTTTCAGAATTGTATATATATATATATATATATATATATATTTTTTTGTGTGTGTGTATATTCTATTTTTAAAAACATGTATAATTCTATATTATATGTATAATAATTAATAACTTATATACTTAAATGACAAAAACATTGGAAAATATGCAAATAAAAACTTAATAAAAAATATTTTTTATTATAATATCGATAATATGTTTTATTTATTGTCTGAGAATAAAAATAAAATTAATTAGTAAATAGTTTATATTAGTAATTATATATTTGATGTTTATATGATAACATTGAGTTATTAATGATGATGATAATAATTATAAATATTAGATTTTTAAAAATAATTTTATTATTTTTTATATGAATTTGTATTTTTTTTAATTTTATGTGTTCATGAAATTTGAAATAATTATAATAAATAACTAATGATGACAAATACTTCTATTTTTGTTACTTAATTAACAATATCTTTTTTTTTTTTTTTTTTTTTTTTTTTTTTTTATGTATGCATGAAATTATTTGAGGCACTGAAATAATTATAATAAAGCCCTCCTCCAAGATTTATCATAGGAGAATATTAATTTTCAATTTTATTTAATATTACTTTATGGTTTGAACAACAAGGATTCATTAAGAGTTTATAAAACTGCATCTGCTATAAATAAATAAATGTAAACATAAAGTCTTAATGAAAATATCCATTTATGATGGATAAAGTGAGAGAAATGTGTATGATCTGGGAAATGAAAGATTTCCCCACACAGATTTCACAACTGCATCAAGTTGATTTGACCAACAGAAAGCTGTTTGGTTTGAAAGTGACTTCTTACATCGCTGCTCTGTTGAAATTTTGCCAAAATGAACTCGCATTGTTAGATCAGCAACAAGCTAGCATTGAAATCTGTTGGAATTCGTTGTGTTTGGTTTGTCATCTCTGTATGAACAGCTTTCACTGAACTTATTTTCTTTTCCATTCTCTATCAATCTATGGGAAGGATTTTTCGCAGTTTCTTCTGCCAGCCCCAGTGTCCACCCTCCGCCAGGCCGGACAGAAGAGAGGCCTGAGCAAAGACAGCGTTGAATATCGCCTGCGCAGAGAGCGGAACAACATCGCCGTGAGGAAGAGCCGCGATAAAGCGCGCCGCCGGATCCAGCTGACCCAGCAGAGGGCGCTGCAGCTACAGGACGAGAATCACAGACTGCAGCTGCACATACAGCGTCTGTCGCACGAGGTGGACGCGCTCAGACACTACCTGTCACAGCGCCACCTACAGGCCAAAGAGCAGGACGGCGGGGGACAGGACAACTGTTGAGCGACTGAAGGTTTTGTTGATCGTAGATTAGATTGGTGACTTTCATATCGTTTCAGTTGAATGTCATTTCCCAAAGTGAACATGGGAAGTAATCTATTTGAAGGGATAACCCGATGTCGGATGTATTGAACATTACAGCAAATCAGGAAGTCGTGCGGAAAAAGCACAACAAACTCAGTTTCATTTGAAATAAATAGTTCAATCTTGTAACTCGTTAATTTTTTATCCTTCCCGGAGAGATCTGGGCTTTCTGCAGGGAATTTTTCTCACAGTTGGTTTATTTTTTGAAAGTCATTTTGTATATAGACATAATCTTTAAAGTTTTAACTAAAATATTAAATACAAATAAAGAAAAATATTTCAAATGTATCGTACTGTATGGCTGAAATTTAAAAAGGTTACATTTTACTATAAGGTTTCATTTGTTTACATTAGTTAACGTGAACTAGTGTTTAATTATATATTATACGTATAATAATTTCTAACTTATATACTAAATAAATGACAAAAACTGGAATGGAAAATATGCAAATAAAAACTAATTCGACATTTTAATAAAAAAATAAAATGTTTTATTGATTATGTCTGAGAATAAAAGTCAAATGAATTAGTAAATAGTTAATATTAGTAATTATATATTTGATGTTTAAATAATAACATTGAATTATTAATGATGATGATAATAATTATAAATATTAGATTTTTTAAATCATTTTAATATATTTTATTGTTTTTAAATCATGAATAATTTGTATTTTTTTTTATTTTATGTGTGCATGAAATTTGAGGCACTGAAATAATTATAATAAATAACTAATGATGAAAAATACTTCTATTTTTGTTACTTACTTAATTAACGAGATCATATTGTAAAGTAAAACAAGTGAATATCTAAAGAAACAAAAATGCATTTTATATGCCAAAAAAAAAAAAATAAATCATCGTATAAAATTGTCCACGTTTTTGTATGTATTTGCAATTTTTATACAAAATTCATTAATATCAGCCGAACCTTTGACCTTTTATGTATTATCCACATACTAACTCTAACTTTGATGATTTGCCTCCAGTGAAATGAGTTTATTTGTTCCTGCATTGATTGTAAATTGCACAACAGCAGAATGTCGTCTTTCCTCCCTTCAAACGGACACGATGACACGGTTGTTTGAGCGGGAAGAGCTCAGGCCAGCTTCAGCGGGACGGATGAGATTTCAACACCATGTGGGACAGCGAGCTGGTGATAGCATCACTGCGCAGGGGTGTTCGGGTCTTCCTGTGGCTTCCACTGCAGGCAGAGGACTCACTGATAGCGAGTGGGAAGTGGAGGAACTCGACGGCTTGGCGCTCAGTTATCTAGTTATGGCTACCCGTCACAGCAGATGACTGCGGCTGATAACACAGGCCTGACTGCGTTACGCCAGGGACAGATTGCTATAGTAACGCCCACTAGAGAAAACTCTGACATTTATTAATTCACACAACTGTTGATGTTTGTGTGTTGTAACTTCATTCCGTATGGCTGTGGAGCAATCTGCGGTCCCAGACCTGAAATCTGGCCACAGTGTTAGGAAAGAGTGTGTTTCAACTGAGGCTCTGTTACTCAACACAGTGCAAGAGGACAAGCAGAGATCCAAACACACATCACCTGAACGCTCACAGTCACTTACCATTCATAGATTTATTTTAAATTAAAATATAACATTTAATATGCAATATTATTTTAAATTAATATATACATTTTATTATTATATAAAAATAAAATATTATAATATTAATATAATATATTAATATAATATTTTATTTAAATAAAATGTAATAATATTAAATTTTATTTTACATTAATATATAACTTTTATTATATTAAATTATATTACTATATTATACAGGATAGCATGGAACTATCATGTTATCTAAAAACTTTAATATTTAACAGTAAGCTTTATTTTAAATTAATATATAACTTTTATCATTATATTATATGAAAATAAAATATAATAATATAATATATTCGTATAATATTTTATTTAAAATAAAATATAATAATATTTAATTTTATTTAAATTAATATATAACTTATATTTTATTAAATTATATTATACAAAATAGCATGGAACTATCATGTTATTATCTGAAAAAACTTTAATATTTAACAGTATGCTTTATTTTAAATTAATATATAACTTATTATATTGTATAAAAATAAAATATAATATTAATATAATATATTAATATAATACTTTATTTAAATAAAATATAATAATATTTAATTTTATTTAAATTAATATATAACTTATATTTTATTAAATTATATTATACAGAATAGCATGGAACTATCATGTTATTATCTGAAAAAAAACTTTAATATTTAACAGTATGCTTTATTTTTAATTAATATATAACTTATTATATTGTATAAAAATAAAATATTATAATAATATAATATATTAATATAGTATAATATTTGATTTAAAATAAAATATAATAATATTTTATTTTATTTTAAATTAATATATAACTTAAATAATAAGTTATATATTTACTTTTAAATATTAACTTTAATATTTAACAGTAAGCTTTATTTTATTCTCTGAATTAATATATCTTAAAAAAAACTTTATTTAACAGTAAGCTTTATTTTAAATTAATATATAACTTTTATTAAATTTTATTAAAATAGTATAATAATATATTAATATAATATTTTATTTAAAATCAAATATATAATAATATTTATTTTATTTTAAATTAATATATAACTTATATTATTCAGAATAGCATGGAACTATCATGTTATCTGAAAAACTAATATTTAACAGTAAGCTTTACATTTTTATTTTAAATTATATATATATATATATATATATATATATATATATATATATATATATATATATATACACACACACAATTTTTATACATATGGTCCCAGAATTCAAGACATAATTGCAAAATTTACCTTAGATTGGCATCAGATGGTAAATTGCAAAAAAATGATTTACTTGAGAAGCAAAATGACAGAAAAATTAAGTCTTGTTTTCTGAAAAAAATGCATCAAAATTAAGCGAGTTTATTCAAAGGAAAAAATATTATTATTACTATTCTGACACCCTTTGGCCCTTTTTTTCTTCTTGTTTTGAGCAAAAACTCACATTTGCAATTTAAAAAAACAAAAAAAACAAGACCCAAATGTTATCTTGATTTGAGAATGTTTCGATATTTGTACTGGAAAACAAGACAACAAAAATCACATCCATTTCATGCATTCAGAAAATCCGCATGCTGTGCAGTGTGTTAATATAGTGTATAATGCGTAGTATGCAGTGTAACAAACTAACAACAAAATCCTTTTGTAACCGTTTTTTGTGTGATAAATGGCTCCCTCGTGTGGTTGTACGTCTGTACTGCAACTGCGTCTAGTTGTATTTTTCCGATGCCGCCCGAATGTTCCCGACGTTTTCCGACACTGGCCGCCAGTCGGGCCAGTTTTTCCGCCCTGTCTGCGTCTCGGTGCCGGGGATCTGCTTCCGTCCATGGCCGTCATCTCCGAGGCTTTATTTACCTTCATGTAACGCGTCTGTCTGGAGTCACGCGCGGCGAACGCAACGCGTCAGATCAGCAGAAGCGAAGCGAGGCGCTTTTGTTCCTGTGGAGAGACATTTACTGCGCCGGACTGAACGGGCCGAACGAGTCCAGAACACACCAGACCCGCCTCAGACCAGCATCAGCATCAGTGTGCATGAGCGGGAGTCATCTGATGTGATCCGCGGCTCTTCTTCATCATCTTCATCTTCATCAGCAGCAGGAGCAGGTGATTCGTGATGATTTATAATAAAGTCATCTTCAGATCAGCACTGAATGATGTTTCTGATCATTAATGCAGTTATTCTCTATAATTCCACTTACATAACTCACATTCCTCCAGTTCTCTCATTCTGTTCATCCGTTCATTCTTTCATTTGATTCTTTCACTTGTTCAGTTTTCAACTTTCATCTGTTGTTCTTTCTTTTATTCTTTAATTTCATTTTCAAGTCATACTTTCATCTGAATTTGATTCTATCATTTTATCGATCTATTGTTCTATCATTCTGTCTATCATTCTATCATTCTATCTATTGTTCTATCATTCTATCTACCTAACTATCTATCTATCTATCTATCTATCTATCATTCTATCTATCTGTCTATCGCTCTATCATTCTATCTACCTAACTATCTATCTATTGTTCTAGCTATCATTCTATCTATCTATCTATCTATCTATCGTTCTATCATTCTGTCTATCATTCTATCTATCTCTATCTATCTATCTATCGTTGTATCGTTCTATCTATGTCTATCGCTCTATCTATCTATCGTTCTATCTATCGTTCTATCTATCGTTCTATCTATCTATCTATCGTTCTATCTATCGTTCTATCTATCGTTCTATCTATCTGTCTATCGTTCTATCTATCTATCTATCGTTCTGTCGTTCTATCGTTCTATCATTCTGTCTATCGTTCTATCATTCTATATCTATCTATCTATCTATCTATCTATCTATCTATCTATCTATCGTTCTATCGTGTCTATCTGCTCTATCATTCTATCATTCTATCATTCTATCTATCTATCTATCGTTCTATCATTCTATCTATCTATCTATCTATCGTTCTATCTATCTATCTATCTATCTATCTATCTATCTATCTATCTATCTATCATTCTATCTATCTATCTATCTTTGTATCGTTCTATCATTCTATCATTTTATCGATCTATTGTTCTATCATTCTGTCTATCGTTCTATTATTCTATCTATCGTTCTATCTATCTATCTATCTATCATTCTATCATTCTATCTATCTATCTATCTATTGTTCTATCGTTCTATCATTCTATCATTCTATCTATCTATTGTTCTATCGTTCTGTCTATCGTTCTATCTATCTATCTATCTATCTATCATTCTATCTATCTATCTATCTATCATTCTATCTATCTATCTATCTTTGTATCGTTCTATCATTCTATCATTTTATCGATCTATTGTTCTATCATTCTGTCTATCGTTCTATTATTCTATCTATCGTTCTATCTATCTATCTATCTATCATTCTATCATTCTATCTATCTATCTATCTATCTATCTATCTATCTATCATTCTATCTATCTATCTATCGTTCTATTATTCTATCTATCGTTCTATCTATCTATCTATCTATCTATCATTCTATCTATCTATCCATCGTTCTATCTATCTATCTATCTATCTATCTATCGTTCTATCTATCTATCTATCGTTCTATCTATCTATCTATCGTTCTATCTATCATTCTATCTATCTATCTATCTATCTATCTATCTATCTATCTATCGTTCTATCGTTCTATTTATCTATCTATCTATCGTTCTATTTATCTATCGTTCTATCTATCTATCTGATTTCATGTACCCTTTTATCTTTTGCAGGTTATTTCTCGTGGTTTGTCTCAGGGTGAGCAGAGGAAGAGAGAGAGCGAGAGACACAGACAGGCGTCTATCTTTCTCTCTCTCTCTCTTTCTCCCTCTTCACCTGCGGCCGCAGCAGTAACGCACGGCTCTCTCCGGCGCAGCCTCCGTCCAAACAATGACATCACCCTCGTCCCCGCTGGCCTCTCCGACTCCCTGTCCTCCTCCCCCTCCCTCCCTCCCGTCCTCCCCCATGCCCTCCTCTCCCGCCCCGTCCTCCCTCCCCCTGCCGCCCGCCCTGCCGCCCACCGGAGAGGTCATGATTCTGGCTCTGGGCCGGAAGAAGCAGAGGCTCTTCATCGCCCTCTCCATACTGCCCAACCTCTTCCTGGCGTTCCTGCTGTCCTCCGACCCGCTCCTGACCCTGGCCTCACCCTTCCGCTGTCGTCTCCCGGGACCCTCGCCCGTTCCTCAGGTGGCGAACGCCTCCATGCGCGCGGAGAAAGGAGACGGAGGTCTGGCTCAGTGCAAGCAGTACGTGTTCATCAACGGCACGCCGTCGGGTCTGAGGGACTGTGATGCTGGGTACGACTACAACGTCACCGAAGGACTGAGCAATAACATCGTCACAGAGGTGGGCGGCACTCGTGAGCTTGGTTTAATGTTCAGAATCAAGATGTTTAGCAAAATGTTCACGCTGCTCTTTTACGTACTAGGAACGATTTTTTGTTTGTTTGTTTTTGCTATTAAATCAATAATGGGAAACTTTTGTGTGATGCATCGGTTCACAAACACAAACCTGATGCGATGCATCGCCAAGCTTGAAATTTGGGGCTTTTATGGTCCTTTTTGCAGCACTGATCACTCGAAAAGTGGCATGAACATAAGAAAATAAGTCATTTAGGTTCAATGCTATTTTAGTGTCTTTTATATACTATATATATGAAGACTTGATGCAAAAGCCTCTAAGTGCCGTCTGAAATTTTTTACTAAAATTAGCATTTTTATCAAGCTTGTATGTTTAGGTTCAGTAATTTCACTTTAATGGCAATTAATAGGTCATTTTCATTGCCATTAAAGTGAATGAACTGAACATAAACATAAAAGCTTGATAAAAATGTGCATTTTAGAAGAAAATTTCAGATGCCACTTAGAGGCTTTTGCATCAAGTCTTCATACATATAATTTCATTTTGAAGGTTTAGTAATTTTGTTGTATTTTTTTTTAATGCCTTAATTTTTTATTTATTTTTAATTCAGTTTTAGTTTTATTCATTTTAGCATTTTAGTAGAAATGTTAACTTGGTAAAATTAAATATTTTAACTAGTGTTGTCAAATCGATTAATTGCATCTAACATAAAAGTTTGTTTATATAATATGTGTGTATATTATTGTTATTATTATACACACACATACTGTACATAATATATATATAAACACAAAATTTGTTAGATGTGATTAATCGATTTGTCAGCCCTAATTTTAATTTATTTCAGTTAACGTTTGTTTCAATTAATTAAGTTAATTATCTTTTTTAATAATTTTTAGTTTTAGTTAATGATAACAGCACTGTTATTGTAATATTTTGATGTTTTTGTGAGAATTAACCCTATAATAGCATGTTTTAAACCAGGAAAGATGGTTATTCAAGCACTACTAGAGAATAATGCAATAATCTGAAGAAGAAAAAAAGCTTCATCATATCAGAAAAAGTCTATAAACATTAATTTAAATTTTTATATACTGTATGAATGTCACAGAATATTTGCTCCTGTGATGCAACAGGTTTCCAACATCATGTAATTTGCCTAAATGCTCTATGATGTGACATGATCACAGCCAATCAGAAGCTTTTTGACATTAAATATGTAGTTATATGTGAAGTGTGATTTTGTTCCAGGTTTCAGAGAGCTGCGGAGATTGTCAGAAAGTCTTGTTGCTTGTCAGATGAAATGGTTTTATTTTTTATCACGTTCCATCTGGGAGGGACACGTGTCTTTTCATGTCAAACACCATGTCCAGTGTAAAGTTGTCAGCGTCTGCATTGGTCAGATTCCTCACTCAACACATCTGAAGTCTTCATTTAATCAAATAAACTGCAGGTGTCTGACAGTGTCAACTCGTAAAATGAACTTTTTAACTAATGTCTGTTCTTAATTACTCCCTGAAGTTTGTGGATTTTTTTAATCAAGGATGCAGAACCGGGACCAATCTAAAGATAGCTCATGTGTTCATTTAAGGAGCGTTTTGTGGTTAGTGTGGGCTGAAGTTCTCCACCCTGAGGACGAGTCATGTGTGCAGAAGAACTGGTTTGGTCACGTTTCAGCTGATGAACTCTTATGTTCCATGTGGTTTGGTCACATGACATCTGACTCATTCCGCAGCTGTTTACATGCTTATTTGTGATATTTACAGTGTTCTTTCAGTGCTCTCTGTATATTAATACTTTTAATTAGCTTTTATTTTACTTTCAGTTTTAGTTGAATTATTATAATTATTATTTAGATTAAATAATCAATTATTTTAGATTACATTTGTATTTAACAATTTTAGTAATTTTGATACTTAATATTTTTTATTGTCATATTTGTAAACATTACATATTTAGTATTTTTAGTAATTTTATTACCTCAACTTAAAAAAAAAAAAAAAATATATATATATATATATATATATATATATATATATATATATATATATATATATATATATATATATATATTTTTAATAGCTTTAGTTGAGGATAAGAAGGTATTGTATTACCTTTTCCACATTGTATTGATTACACATATGAATAGTTTTTTTAAATTCTAAATTCAATTCGATTCAATAAATCTCTGACATAACTTTTGTCTTCAGCATGATTGAAAGTGAAGTGAAACTAAAGCCTGGTTACGTCTTCCACTCTTCAGGGCGTCTTTGAAGATCACAGTGTTATTGTTTTCTTACCAACAGGAAGTCTTTTTAAATTTTCTGATTGTGTTTGCATGGCACTGCTAGTAAATGGCGACTGACTTCCTGTCTGTTGTGGCCTGACTTCCTCTCGTTCCCAGTGGGATCTGGTGTGTTCGAGGTACTGGCTGGTTCCAGTAGAGGAGGTGTGCTTCATTCTGGGGACCCTCACGGGCTGTCTGAGTTTGGGTTACACGTCTGACCGGTGAGAAACCGTCTCTTCAGTTTCTGATGTTATTTCTGTCATTTTTGCATTTAATTGTTCTGATTGTTTTTTTTTTTTGTTCAGGCTGGGCAGGCATAAGTCGCTGCTGGTGTCTCTGACCCTGACGGTGGTGTTTGGAGTGCTGGTGTGTGTCTCGCCCTCACCGCCGGTCTTCATCACCATGCGGTTCTGTCTCGCTGCCGCGAGCGCGGGCGTCTACCTCACGCTCTACATCACCCGTGAGTCAAACATCTGATCGCTCAGCACAGTGTTTGTTTGTTGTGGGTTCGTGATGATATTACACTGCAAAAAAGTACAGATGTCTAAACTTTCTTGGAAGACAGGCAGAGCTGGGAAACAGTGAAAGTGAATACCATATTTCCTGAAAAATGTGACCAAGAGGGAGTAAATAGATAATGAATGGAAGCGGGCCCAAAACAGAACCCTGAGGAACACCAGTAGTGACTGTAGATGATCTCGAAAATGTTGAGATATGATATCTTATGCGAGACGGTATCAAATGTCATCCAAGATGTTCATGTCTTTGTTTCTTCAATCGAAAAGAAATTAAGGTTTTTGATGAAAACATTCCAGGATTTTTCTCCTTATAATGGACTTCAATGGGCACCAAACGGTTGAAGGTCCAAATGTCAGTTTCATTGCAGCTTCAAAGAGCTTTAAACGATACCAGACGAGGAATAAGAGTCTTATCTAGAGAAACCATCGGTCATTTTCTAAAAAAATACAACTGTATATGCTTTATAAACACAAATGATCGCTTTGCACGTGCTTCCGCTTTCCGTATTCTTCAAAAAGCTTACGCTGTATGTACTACGCCTTCACTATTCAACTTACGGAAAAAAACTGAACTGGCGCTGCATTCGTTCCGTAAGTTGAATAGGGATGGTGTAGGACATACAGCGTAAGCGTTTTTGTATTTTTTCCGAAAATGGTTGATGGTTTCTCTAGATAAGACTCTTATTCTTCATCTGGGATCGTTTAAAGCTCTTTGAAGCTGCACTGAAACTGACATTTTGATCTTCAACTGTTTGGGCTCCAGTGAAGTCCACTATATAGAGAATAATCCTGGAATGTTTTCATCAAAAACCTTCATTTCTTTTCAAATGAAGAAAGAAAGACATGAACATCTTGGATGACATGGAGGTGAGTAAATTATCAGGAAAATTTAAGTTGAAAGTGAACTAATCCTTTAAACTGTGTGAAATCTCGAATGCTTTGGAGAACAGACTTTAGTTTGGTCTCTTTTTAAAGACGACACTTGGCATTATTATTATTATTTTTTTACTGAAGTGAAAAAAGTTAAATAAAGTTAATAGAAATGTAAGTTCATTATCATGAAAGATGCATAAAAATACTGTTTTTAAATCTTATATGACATATTATTTTCTGAAGCATGTTTTATTCTAAAACTGTGAGGAAAATCAAGTTGTGTTCCAAATTTAAGTTTGATAACTCAAAAACTGAGATTTTGTTTGGGCGCAGTACCAAACGCTTCCACTAGATGAAATTCAATTCCCATCCATTTCCAATGCACGCATTTTTGACCGCAAACAATACAAGCGTTACTATGTTTTTCAGGACCATTTAACCTTTTTGAATCATATCCATGATTATTTTTTTGTGTGTGTTCACGTAGCAAGTGCCAAAACCTACATCATTCCAATATAGTAAAAATTTTAAAAAACAAAACATAACATTTTTAAGTCAAAAAATGACCAAACAGCACCAGAGGGTTAAATCAAGATACATTCTGAGTGAACTAAAACTACAGATGTTAATATCCAGAACCAGAATATAAAATGCTTACATGCATTCTGTTAGTTATGACCTTTAAAACTGTTTAGGTCTGGAACTCTGTGACCCTTCCCTGCGGCTGCTGGCGACGATGATGTCCGGACTGACCACGTTTGCGGGCGAGCTCCTCCTGCTGGCCGTGGCCCTCGGCTGTGGCTCCTGGAGGGGCCTGTTGGGAACCGGAGCGGCTCCTCTGACCTTGTTCCTGTGCTACGGGTGAGTCCGTGAGGAATACAACCTACTGATCAGCTTTTGTAATAACTACGCTCTGTGGTTTTGGTTTGTGTACTTTGTCACTATATTAGAGGTGCACTGATAAGAAAGTCTGAGACTTATAACTACTGTAAGGTCATTTAAGACAGCTAGAAGATTCATAATACATTTTACCAGGAAATGATGCCAAAACATGACGTGTTTATAATTTCATTCCTATTTACGTCAGCAGAAGTCACAAAACATCACAGAAACCTTACTGTTGATCCCTGAAACAAGTTCTGTGAGCTGAAAAACACATTTGCAGATGGTTTATTTGATATATAATGTAACATAAACACAGTTTCCTGCAGGTTAGTTCTGTGGATTATATCTCTTACGTTATTAAACTGGCTCAGCATTAACACACACTCATACTTGAGCTGCTGGGAACAGGAAGTGAAGCTTTTCAACACTTCATCAGCCTAAATGCAAACTGACTGTGGCTTCATCCTCATTCAGAAATATTGATCTAAAATTCCCTGTGAAGCATCAAAGCTTTAAATCTATGACTGCTAGTGCCACAGTGTCGGTTCTCCCAGCCGTGCTGTTTGTTGAGCAAATCATGCTATTACTCTGTGAAGCTGCTCTTTTTTCCAGCATTTAAAGATCGGTTTGCTTGTCTTCAGGATCCCGGGGGTGTTTCCTGAATCACCGCGTTGGCTTCTGCTTTCCGAGAGGACGGGAGACATGAATTCCTTCAGTGAACGGAGCGAGCGGCAGAGAGATGACGACAGCTTCACGGGTCAGTTTATCTTTGTCTTGTTGACGCTGGATGTTTTCATCTAATAGTAGTTCAGTTCTCAATGAACAAACAGAATGAGAGTGTGTTATTGTGTCTGATGCAGAGCTGGACACCGAGTCGTCCTCATCTCCTGGACGTCCTCATCTGTCTTTCCCAGAGCTGCTGCACAGCAGAAACATCTGGAAAAACCTGTGTGTGCTGGGATTCACTTCGTAAGTGATTCCTACTGTTTTTACTTACCTAATGTGCGAAAATCATCAGGTTTTAGACGTTGGAAGCTGACTGCTCTTGCCAAATAGTTTATTTTTAGTTCAGCTGAGAAAAAAAGGTATGTGTTTCCTTCAGGAACAAACGTTTAGCAAGTACTTATATACACCAAAAGTATTGGGACACACCTCCTAATTCTTGAATACAGGTGTTTCAGTCAGATCCATTGACACAGGTGTATAAAATCAAGCACCTGGCCATGCAGTCTTCATTCACGAACAAATTTTTGTGAAAAAAATGGGTTGTTCTGAAGAGCTGAGTGGATTCGTGCATGGCACTGTGATAGGATGCCATCTTTGCAGGAAGTGAATTTCATTCCTTCTAGGTATTTCACGGTCAACTGTAAGTGGTATTATTGGACAGTGGAAGCGTTTAGGTGCTGAGGCGCATGGTCGCCAAAGCTCTGCTGACTCCATGACATCCACTGGCATTAATATCTGCATAGAAACTGTGTGACGGGAGCTTCACGGAGTGGGTTTCAGTTGGCGAGCAGCTTCTCCACTGGACTCTGGAGCTGTGGAAACCTGTTCAAATCATGCTTCTCTTTTTGACAGTCTGATGGGCGACAAGAACGTTACTGCCTGACTGCATTGTGCCAACTATAATGATTGGTGGAGTTGGGATAATGGGCTGTTTTGCAGGGGTTGGGCTGGACGCCTTAATTCCAGATAAGGGAAATCTTAAAGGATTAGTTCACCCAAAAATAAAAATTCTGTCATTAATTACTCTCCCTCATGTCGTTCCACACCCGTAAGACCTTCGTTCATCTTCATCATCAAATTAAGATATTTTTGATAAAATCCGATGGCTCAGTGTGGCATGCATTGACAGCAAGATAATTAACACTTTCAGATGCCCAGAAAGCTACTAAAGACGTATTTAAAACAGTTCATGTGACTACAGTGGTTCAACCTTAATGTTATGAAGGACAAGAATACTTCTTGTGCGCCAAAAAAACAAAATAATGACTTTATTCAACAATATCTAGTGATGGGCGATTCAAAACACTGCTTCGTGAAGCTTCGAAGCTTTACGAATCTTTTGTTTCGAGAGCGCCAAAATCACATGATTTCAGTAAACAAGGCTTCGTTACATCATAAGTGTTTCGAAATTTCAATGGTTCACCACTGGGGGGCGTGACTTTGGCAGTTTGATACATGCTCCGAACCACTGATTCGAATCAAAAGATTTGTAAAGCTTCAAAGCTTCATGAAGCAGTGTTTTGAAATCATTAGATATTGTTGAATATTCATTATTTAGTTTTTTTTTTGGCGCACAAAAAGTATTCTCGTCACTTCATAACATTAAGGTTGAACCACTGTAGTCACATGAACTGTTTTAAATGTTTTTAGTACTTTTCTGGGCGTTTGAAAGTATTAATGATCTTGCTGTCAATGCAGGCCTCACTGAGCCATCGGATTTCATCAAAAATATTTTAATTTGTGTTCTGAAGATGATTGAAGGTCTTACGGGTGTGGAACGACATGAGGGTGAGTAATAAATGACAGATTTTTCATTTTTGGGTGAACTAACCCTTTAATATTTCAGCATTCCATGACAATTTTGAACAATGCTTTGTGGGAACAGTTTGGCGCTATTCAAGCATGAAAGTGCCCCAGTGCACAAAGCAAGGACCATAAAGACGTGGTTGGATGAGTTTGATGTGGAAGAACTTGACTGGCTTGCAATTAATTCCTGTAATGTCAAAGTCTGTGAATTTTCAGCATCATTACTCCAGTCTTCAGTGTCACATGGTCCTTCAGAAATCATTCAAATATGCTGATTTGCTGCTCAATTCTTCTCATCATTGTTGAAAAAGCATATATATTTTTTAAATATGTTCAGGTTCATCGCTCATGGCATCAGTCACTGCTACAGCTCCTTCAGAGGTGACGTCAGAGGAATCACCCCCAGTTTCTATTGGACGTACCTGCTGTCTGTATGTGCCGGGGGCGGAGCCTGGCTGCTGCTCTGGGCAACAGTGGACCGGTTTGGTCGTCGTGGAATTCTTCTTCTAGCCATGACCTTGACCGGACTGGCTTCCCTAATCCTGCTTGGACTCATGGACTGTAAGTGTCCACTTTCGGAACACCATATACACATTACTTGGTACTTTGGGTAAAAATTCATCCTCAATTCAAAACAATATCACAGTAAAATCCACAGAGCTAAATCAACTCTGCTCAGAGTACCTATGGTCCCTCTCTAAATAGTGTTAAAGTAAGTTAAAGTTAATGAGATAATTAAGCAATTAATAAGACTGTGACTGAAGTCAGTTGTAGTTCTTGTGTTTCTCTTTTCTTCAGTGATTCTGCTTGTTAACAGCAGGTGTTCATCACTAATGCACAATCATCACTTAATTAATTGCTTAATTATCTCATTAACTTTAACTCTGCTTTAGTGTTATTTTAAAACTATTTAGAGAGGGAACAAATGTACTCTGAGCAGAGTTGATTTAACTCTGGAGATTTTATTATTTGTGATATTTATATTATATATATAGGACATTTTATTTTGTAGTGCATTTATGTGATTTTACTTATTTTGGGGACTGCACACTGCATGTAAGCACATTGTCCCCCAAATTCTCATCATTAGCCTTTGCTTAGATGTTGTGGAAAATGTGCTTTATTGTTGACTCTGAGGTCTAAAAACGCGCCGGCGCGTTTTGCAGGTTTTTTTTCACATTGCAGCAAAACAGACTTAAAATACTCTGTCATTTTTTGTCATAGAGACATAAGTAATACATCAATTGAAACTATAGAATATCTCCTTTTATTTGTATACACTCAGAGTAAAAACAAAATGTTGTGCTTTTTGTAAAATAAAGAAAACTAACATGATGCGTGATCTCTCATCTCCCTCTGAACGAAGTCCAATCTGATAGTTCTCAGAAAATGAAGTGTAACTTAGTGAATACTAATCACAAAAAATTCATACTTATGTCTAACAAAACGTTGAAATGTCAGGTTTTAAATCGTGCAAGTCAAATCGAAAACAAACATTCTGTGTTTATGTAATCTGTATGAAAAGAGAGCCATGTCAGAAGTCCGTGATTCAGCTCATTACCCACTAATGCGGCCACACCCACGGAGCCAGCGCTATTCACAGGCAAATTCAGAGACAACACATGCATTCATCATCTCAATCGTGTATTTATTGCCTTGAAAATTGTTTATCTGGATGAAAAAGCCATGGTTAGCGATCTCTGGAAGACATTCGGTAAATTCCTGTTTGTTTTCTTCTATTGATAAGTTTTAAGTGAGTTTTTGTTTCTTTAGCGCCCTCCGGCTGTAGTATGAATTGGTAAACACCATTCATGGAATATCGTCTTCTTCTTAGGTGAATTTGTGGACTAAAATGCACAGAGCGCCCTCCGGCTGCAGTATGAATTGCAAACACCAGCGCTCATAGAGATAACAATGAATATTAAATAAAAAATAACTCCTCTGTATAGAAAATTGACATAAACATATGAGAATCCTATATTTCTCCAAATGTGCATGCTTTTAAACTAAAAGCCTATATTCAGACTCTTTGCATCACAGAAATACATTATATTTTAAAGTATAATATAAAACCATTATTTTATATTGTAATAAAATTTTTCTGTATGTTTCATATACCATGATGAGCTTGAGACATCACAGAAGTTTTTTTTCACAGCCTACCTGACTGAAATGCCTCATTAATATGCAAGTCTTTTCAGGTCATTACTATTCAATTCTTTTGTCTTCACAGGTGAGAATGAGCCATTATTCATGGTGATTCACGCCTCCTCGCATACCGTGTTTCTTGGCAAAAAGTGTCTTACAAAAACTAAATCAGTATATTGTTATAAATGAAAGAGTAGTCAGCATAATTTTTACATAATTTTGAAGCAAAAACTCTAGTCTACAACCTTCAATACCCAAAAGTCTTGTGAACACAGATTTAATATACTTTTATTGGCCTTATATCAGTGACTTGAGTTTTTTGTTTTTTCAGTAACCACGCATAAACGTTATTCCTTCAAAAACACAAACATGTACACACATGTTCCTCACATATTATGGTAGCCTAGTTTGTGCTGAATACAGTGTAATGACACTTGTGTCATTAATATGTTTATGAACAACTGAAAAAAGCACAAATGTCAGGGCATGTCAAAACTTCTCCAGGCCCCAAATCAGCCTCAGACTCCAGAGGGTTAATTGTAAATGCAATTGTTGAAAATATTACAACGCAAAAAAGTCTTTTATGCATATAGTTTTGTGAGCGAAATATGATCTGGACATGTTTTTGACTGGTTTCGTGAGATTTGCACACAGAATTATCTGTAAATGAATTAATTCTTTGAGGTATTTTGCTGTACAATGTTTGACGTTCAGATGAATGTGTCCCTGCAGATCTGAGTGAGTCAGCCATGACTGTGTTCTCCATAATGGGCCTGTTCTCGTCCCAAGCGGCCGCCTCCCTCTCCATTCTGTTTACCGCTGAAGTCATGCCCACCGTCATCAGGTAAACACGCTAGTCCTGCAGGGCTGGTTACTAGCGCACCGTGATAACATCTTGCTTATTTTAGCTCACGAATGCAGGTAGTGTATGGACAATGAAAACAGCACGCTCACACTTGAGAGAACCTTTTAGGGATGTAATTTATGCATCTGTTCTGTGTTGTTCTGGCTTCCCGCCAAGAGTGTTTCTCTTGGGATGGAACTGAAGGAAGATTTGCACCAGTTGTTCACTTATTAGCGTGAAAACAGAAAGAGTTTTCACATGCTATAATTGGTAGAGCGTAACGCTGACAACGGCAAGGTCATGGGTTTGATTCCTAGGGAATGCATGAACTAATAAAATGTAAACCCTGAATGCACTGCATAAAAGCATTTGCCAAATGCATAAATGTGGCTGTAATGCTGTTGAGACCACTATATTGTGATCTGTTCAGTATTATGAGGAATCCGGAGATGCCACTCATGCTGCCTTCACGTGTTATTGGAAATTTCCTACTTCTGAAGTCACAATTATGAGTTTAGCGCGTTCAAGTGCTTTGTTGTCAGAATAAATAAGAATCATGGGGGACACCAGGTTAATTCTTGCATATTTCTTAGTAAGATCTTATTAAAGCCGAAATATATTTATAATTGGTTCAGGCTATATCTTGTCTGTATTCTACTTGAAGAAACTGATCTTATGCAGCCATGTTTGTTTGTAAATCTTGAAATGTTCAATAAAAAAAAAAAAAAAAAAAAAAAAAATATTTATAATTGGTCAATAGCCAATGAATTTTGAATAAAATGTAGGGTCACCATTATTAAAGGCCTTAATAATAATAAAAAACAAAGATATGACATCCAAAGTATGTAAGGTAGTACAACTAGATCTCTTTTATTGAATCCAAAAGGTTTTAATTATATATGTTTATACATATTAAAGGTATTTTAAAAGATTATTCAGTTTAACCACCCAAAGGCCAATACAGCCATTTTATTAGTGATTAAAATATCTAATAAATGTATATATTTATTCTGGCATGGTATTAAAATTATGTGTAGAAGTCATTGCTTTGTTATGAGAAACAATGTCTGAAAAAAAGAATTTCATTGATGTAATTTGGAGTAACCAATATAAAGGGACCATTTTGGATCAAGTCATGTGGTCAATATCATGTGACAGGATGTGACATCATTCAGACACCTGTAAAGGACCACATACTCATGAAGCAAAGTAACCAACACTCTCTTAACTATTTGAAAAATTTGTTTTCACTTGCTCATACACGTCCCGAAACATCAGTTCATTTGGTTCAACCGCTATAAAACATGGAAAATGTTTTAATATTTTAAAAACTTGTACTAAATATAAAATGTTTGATTGTCCTTTTGCTAGATATCAGCCTGTTAGTGTTGTTTGAAAATGTCGTCATTCGGTATAACCAAAAGTGTAATTCGGTAAAACCGAAATTTTTGTTAAACCAAATTACTTTTTTGGTGACAAATTTTGTCCATCTTGTAAAAAAAAAAGACAAAATCAGTGTTAATTGATTATAAAAACCCACATAATCTCATTGTTAACACTTAATAAAACCTCAAAATTTATTATATCTCCATTAGGGTCTTTTTTTTTACACTTTTAAAAACCTTATTTGTCAATGACCCATATACGACTTGAGAGATCGCTCGTCCAATTTCTGACAAGGAAACTCATATTTACGATAAATCCAATTGCACATGAAGGCAGCATCAGCACTAAAGTAAGCCAATGGCAAAAGTTCCATCAGAATCAAAATGTGCTTCTACTTTTCTTCAACCAAAGTTGATCAACTTGTTTCCATTTACACAAATATTTCATAGAAACTGTGAATGTGTTGATTTTGACGTTCCATCGTTGTGTCCACAGAGGAAGTGGGGTGGGAGCCGTCATGGCGCTGGGTTGCGTGGGCCGCCTCAGTTCTCCTCTCATGGATCTGCGAAATCACTACGGCTACTTTCTGCACCATGTGGTCTACTCCTCTTTGGCCCTGCTAGCGGTTCTCTCCATCCTGCTTCTCCCGGAGAGCAAACGCAAACCCCTTCCACAGACGCTGGTGGATGGAGAACAGTACCGGCGTCCTCCGCTCGCCCGACGGAGGAGGGATAACGTTCCTCTTCTCGCTACTCCCAACCCAGAGACCTAGCCTCTACCCTTCGAGTGGGGATCGTCCTTGGAGTCGCGTCCTCTTAACTGTGTATTAGTAGTCATCCCGAACACTGTCGGTGGAGTCGTCACACAGGTACACCATCATGAAGTGTGAGGAAACAGAGTCTACAGAGTGCGCAGCGCTCCACCTCTCCAGCACACAGTGGCAAAAACCATGAGTCAAGGGCGTATGCTCGAATTCAACAAGTCTGACCCATGTAGCATCCAGTGACTTAATACTAATATTAGACCATTATGAAACTTCACAGAGACAAGGGCTGAAAATCACAGTGGTCGTTTTGAAATATATTTATCCCTTTGAAACTAGGCTTATGTTCTCACTCCAGATGGATGAAGGATGGAATTGGTTCTCTTAGTTCTTGAACATGTTGCTGCTAAGAATGCCGAGCCCAGAGGATTGCTGATTGAGTTTTGGGCAAGAAACAATGAGCATAATTTATGTGCACTCTGATTGGACTGAGGCATGATACCAGAAACACTTATTATCGTATGTTACACGTCTCTCTTAGTTAAAGGAATATTACAGGGACACATCTTGAGCTCTCTGTGCAGCAGCTGGGACTTGCTGTCAGTTTCCCCTGTTTTTATTATTTTGATGCATAACCAGATGTTAATTTTAGTCGCAGAACTTCACCGGTTAACATTTCTGCTGAATGTATGTGTAGTACATCCTTAATGCTTCTGCTTTTAAACCCTGTGATGCATCGTCCCATAGACTTCACTGTGCACAAGTGAATAATTTTGTAGAGTAATTCAGCAGCTCAAGTTGTATTTAACCTGGAATATTCCTTTAATAGGCTGATTGCTCATAACATCCCTCTGTTCCTTACCTTGAAGATCGAGGTTGAAGAGTCCGACAGCAGAGGAGCTCGCGGGTTCATTTGAATGTTGACATTCATGTTGGATTTATTTTTGTCTATTGTCTGGCTCTGTATTTTGCCTTTCATCTTTGCTTATTGCATTCGGATTATGAAATAAGGAACATTGGAAACACGAGTTATGTAGCTTTCTGTCGTAAACGCCTTTTTGTGTTCGATTCTTTGAAATGCACTTAATAGTTCTCAATTGTTAGTAATAATTTAATCATGATTATTATACTTGAATAATAAATGATAATAGTAATAAGTCTGATGATCGCGCAACAATTACTAAACAATGCTGTAATTATTAATAAATCTTTAACCAAGTATACTTACAAATAAAATCTGGAAAAATCATTTGTTTGTCAAGTAATTGGAACTGACATTGGTGTTATTTAATGTTCTGTTCTGGTCCATCAGGTGATGTTCAATGTTTTTCTGGTTTGCATATTTTTGGCTGTTTGGTTTTTGTAGGTGGCAGAGCTCATTTCAGATCAGTGATTCACCATAAAATCTCTCTGGACTGCAGCTCCCGATTCTACAATGGTCAGTCTGTGTCTGAGCGTCACTATAGTGCCCCAAACTGGTTACATGAGCCACCATCAGAAGCAAATGAAGTTGTCAGAGTAAGAACTGTATATTGTCCCTTTACAAAATAGCTATACATGTTTTAAAACTACAGAGCTTTGATCATAAAACTAAGCATTTAAAGGTGCCCTAGAACTTTTTTTAAAAGATGTAATATAAGTCTAAGGTGTCCCCTGAAGTTTCAGCTCAAAATACCCCATAGATTTTTTTTTTTTATTCATTTTTTTAACTGTCTATTTTGGGGCATAATTAGAAATGAGCCGATTCAGGGTGTGTGGCCCTTTAAATTTGGTGCTCCACGCCCCAAGAGCTCACGCTTGCCTTAAACAACATAAAAAAAGTTCAAACAGCTAATATAACCCTCAAAATGGATCTTTACAAAGTGTTCGTAATGCAGCATGTCTAATCGCGTAAGTAGTGTTTATTTGATGTTTACATTGACTCTGAATGAGTTTGAGGCTGTGCTCCGTGGCTAACGGCTAATGCTACACTGTTGGAGAGATTTATAAAGAATGAAGTTGTGTTTATGAATTATACAGACTGCAAGTGTTTAAAAATGAAAATAGCGACGGCTCTTGTCTCTGTGAATACAGTAAGAAACGATGGTAACTTTAACCACATTTAACAGTACATTAGCAACATGCTAACGAAACATTTAGAAAGACAATTTACAAATATCACTAAAAATATCATGTTATCATGGATCATGTCAGTTATTATTGCTCCATCTGCCATTTTTTGCTATTGTCCTTGCTTGCTTACCTAGTCTGTTGATTCACCTGTGCAGATCCAGACATTAATACTGGCTGCCCTTGTCTAATGCCTTTCATAATGTTGGGAACATGGGCTGGCATATGCAAATATTGGGGGCGTACACCGACTGTTACGTAACAGTCAGTGTTATGTTGAGATTCGCCTGTCTTTTAAACAAATGAGATTTATATAAGAAGGAGGAAACAATGGTGTTTGAGACTCACTGTATGTCATTTCCATGTACTGAACTCTTGTTATTCAACTATGCCAAGATAAATTCAATTTTTGAATCTAGGGCACCTTTAAATATCATCTTACTAAGACATATTGGCAGCTGGTCACTGTGATTTTGCCAAGACATGTTCCTGGATCAACATATTTTGTTGACACAACAACATTCCTGTCCGAAAATTTAGTCTTAACCCTATTCCTACCCTTAAACCTAATCCTACCCATAATTTATCCCTAAAATCAGAGGGGAAAGATAGGTGCTTCTACATCAATGTTATTCACCTAACTCCGCTTGCAAGCCTAAACCTGACATAAACGGTAAACATGTCCCTCAAATCTGATTGGTTGATTGGAACGTTGATCCAGGAACATGTCGTACTTGGTGAAATCACATTCACCATTGGCAGCTATAGAGTGATGACTGATATTTATACATTTTATGTCAGCGTCTGCTATACTGTTATAAAGCTCTCATTGATTTACAGAATTTCATCTTACTTTTTGCCCATATAAATATCAGCATCTGCACCAAATGGCGTCATTTGGCCCTTGTCAAACTCGCTCAAATCCTTACGCTTGCCCATTTTTCCTGCTTCTAACACAAACTTTGAGGACAAAATGTCCATCACTTGCTGCCTAATACATCCACCCACTAACCGGTGCCGTGATGAGGAGATCATCAGTGTTATTCACTTCATCTGTCAGTGCTTGTGATGTTATCCGTGAGCAGTGTTACCAATTTAGCGATTTTGTCACTAGAATTAGTGACTTCCCCGCCCCTTTTGAGACTTTGTCCAAGAAGTTGCTAGATTTGTCCCTAAACTTTTGAAAAAACCTTATCTAGATTCTTATTTTGCCCACTGATCTATATTCATATTTATATAGATCAATGGATTTGCCATTATGTCGTCTAGTGACATTTAGCTACCAGTTTTTAATTGAAAGCAGTTGGCAACGCTGTGCCCGAGCTATAAAGGCTTAACGTATCAAATATGATGCCTTGTTTACTTAAGTCATAGTGATAGGAATAGCTTTTCATGAGCAGAAAATTGCCCTGAGTGGAATGTTTATAAAATTTAGAAAAATCAATTATCTTGAAAATGTTAACGCCATGGAAATCATTAGCTGAAATGTGTGGGAATGCTGAATACAAATGCATTTAAATATAACATTAGACAATGCATAAAGCGTTATATATAAATCTCGTCCTTTCAGAGATAGCATTGCAGAACTATTGAATTACCATTACAGTTCTCAGACAGCTGACCGCTTGCATCCTCTCTCATACTGTAAATCCTGCTGATCAATTGACTAATCGTCCTTACGAGATTCTGGAGATTTCAACAGTCTCTCAGGGTGTGATTGTAGACGATATGAAGGCATGCACAATGAAAACGATCTCACTTGTTGAACACTTGCACCTTGTTAATGTGTGACCCTTGCTGCTTAGTTGTCTTCACTTGGCGCCACATCTAATAATAGATTCTCTTTAGAGAATCACAACTTGTCACATTGGCTGAAACCATACTTGTCTGTTGGCAAACCATGAGTTATAATAATAGCCTTTATGCAAACACTTTAAAATGTTTTTAATTTCTATAATAATAATACCAACTGTGAATATATATAATGAGAAAACCAACTGTATTTTATTAGTTTAACTTTACTCCATGACAGAGGCACATGTGCTGCAGTACTGGGCAGGCAACCAAACGTTTGACCCGACAGAAAGACGATACCCCATAAGTCTCACTTGTCTTGTGATTGTGGACGCATGCACAGGATATCACAGTAAGGACATCACTGCTTTAGTTTCACCGCTGTAATAAAACAAAATGGTCCATCACTCTTCCTTTATTTATATTTATCTTTCAGTGAAGTGTTACATAAATGGATGTGCTACTGTCTGCAGCACAACAACTGATTCTCAATCAATGGGTGTCACTTTCCAGGAATTTCACAGGGTTATCTTTATACCCAAGGACAAACGAGGAGACAATACTGTGCCAGAGAAGCAAGGAATCATTTCATCTGTCGCGTAATGACCTTCAACCCATCCGAACCCGTGATATGACAGATAGCAGGAACTGTTCACAAACTTCTGTGTTGTTCTCAGTAATTGTGTGTCCCTGAAAATACAATTTTGGTTTGGATTTGGTGTAATTTTACAGTCCTCTACTTTCTTTTGTTGCATAATTAGTCAAAACCAAGTCTATGACATGGGAAATGGTGTTTTGTTTTATACTGATGATGCATTAGGAGAAAATGAAAGCAAGCAAACACCATACTTTATTAGTATTACTTACCTTTTATTAGACAAAGATACATACTTGTAGCTGCAAAATTATATGTGCATTTATAATGTACAACTGTGTTGATACAATACAAGATAATAATGATGGCATATTTGGATTCAGATAGGACTTAAAAAAGCGTTGAGGTTTGTGATGGTGATTTTATTTGTCCTCCTGTAATTATTTTCCATTATGGGATGTATTTGGCAGCAGTGAAAACACAACTGGTGCATATTAAAAACCATGCCTAACCCTCCCTACCTCAGCCAAACCAAACACAAAAGCAGTTTGGCGTTACAAGTTGCCAACTGCCTTATTTAGAAGGATAGTCACTATAAAAGAGATAAAGGACACACTGTTGAGAGGATCTTCCAGCTTTGGCCATTCAGCTTTCCCTGAAGCCTACAACTTGAAAAACAGGTAATTCAAAATAGTATAAGAGTCACCAAGAAAGATAGAGTCTTTCTTTAAACACTATTTTTAAATGATTCTGAATCATAAGGAAGTTATAATAGCTTTGGTAATGTGTTGTGAAGCATTATCTCTGACTGAATTGTTTGTAGGGCAGAGTTTGCAGTGAGAATCTCTGTAGTGGAAGGTAATGGACCTCATATTAGTGTTTCATAGTCATAATGCATGTTTCATAATGAAATTTGTGCAATTGTTTTACGCCATAACAGCAATACAGCATCATTAACAATAGTGAAATGCTTCAAGCATGTTTAATAACTTACAACTATGTATGAAAGAAGATTTTGATTGTTTTTTAAAAACAGGCATTTCCTGTAATTTACAGTTCAATTTCTTTGTATACATTTGTATTGTTAGATTTTCTTGTCACTATTTTATTATATATTTTTAAAGCTTTTTTAGTGAAAGTGTCATTACATTTCCTAAGAATTTGTTAATTATCTTGTTATTTTTGTGTCTTAACCCCGCTAGAAATTTTACGTTCCCAGAACGTTACCACAGGTGTTATGGACGTTGCCTAGTAACGTTCCGAGACGGTCACAACGTGGAGTTCTTTTAAATGTTGGGGGACATTTAGACATTCAGGACGTTCTGGGAATGTTTAGGGGACTATTACTATAGGACGTTCTGTTAATGTCACAAATATCCTCTTTGTAACGTTCTTATGTGACCATAATATAACCAAAATGGAACGTCCCCCCAAAGTCATATAAGGAACCTTGAACTGAAGCACTTTCATTACCAAAAGAGGACGTTTTAAGGAACATCAATAATGTTCTGTAAAGGTTCAGAATTTTCATCACCTTAAGAGAACTTTTAGAGACCGTTGCATCGCCTTCCAAATATGCTCCTATATCTAATGTCTTATTTATTAACCTCTTTACATACACTTACAAACAGCAGTCTTGGTGAAAGATGGGGGATGCCCAGATGGAGGAGTTTGGAGCTGCTGCTCCGTACCTCAGGAAGTCGGACAGGGAGCGACTGGAGGCCCAAACGCGCCCCTTTGACATGAAAAGGGAATGTTTCGTCCCTGATCCTGAGGAGGAGTATGTGAAAGGAACCATTGTGAGTCGGGACGGTGATAAAGTCACCTGCGACACAGAAAAAGGCAAAGTAAGTTCAAGTTAAACAAGTGATCATTATTGATTATTACTTCACTAGCGTTTTGAGTAATAACTCTTGGAGTATGTGCTTTTTACAGACGGTAACCGTGAAGGAGGCCGATATTCACCCTCAGAACCCGCCGAAGTTCGATAAAATTGAGGACATGGCGATGTTCACCTTCCTGCACGAGCCCGCTGTGCTGTTTAACCTCAAAGAGCGTTACGCAGCCTGGATGATCTACGTGAGTCAAGTCTTAAAACACTCACACATTCACTTTATCTTGCATGAGCAGATCTAATCCTTCTGTGAATCTCTTACAGACCTACTCTGGGCTCTTCTGTGTCACTGTGAACCCCTACAAGTGGCTGCCAGTGTACAACCAGGAAGTCGTCCTTGCTTACAGAGGGAAAAAAAGGAGTGAAGCTCCTCCTCACATCTTCTCCATCTCTGACAATGCCTACCAGTACATGCTGTCAGGTGCGTCTACTTGACACCAGTGGTTTTCAATTGGTTTTACTTCAGGACTCAACCTGACAACAAAATTCTTGTTGCAACTTTTTTGTAATGTTGTTGTATTCATCTTTTTTTTTTCTTTTTTTTTTGACATTTTTGAGAATGTCACAGAGTTTGCCTATGCAAATTGACTAGCTTCTATCAAGTGACAGATTCATAGAAACAACAGTTTAATGTTTGACATTTAACTTTACTAGCAAAAAATATTGGAAAGGTTTCCCCATTTTGATAAGCACATATTTCGCTATTCTATCTATGCACAATTATTTGGTTAGTTACTTTTCATTAACTCTTTCCCCACCAGCATTTTTGCTGAGAAAATCATGTTTTTGTCAAAGACTTTATCCAGTTCAGATTCAGAACGATGATCAAATCATTAGATGGAGTAGATTGCTTCCATCAACACCCCCAAAGTCCATTTTGTTAGATTTGAAGATTGCTTCTATTGCTTGCTTCTTTTGCTTCTTCAGTTGTTTTTGGATTTGGAGAATCTGTAATATTTCAGAAGATGGGATATAGCACCCCCCAACATATAATAGTGAAACATGGATTGCCGGAAAAACTCATCAATGGCGGGCAAGCATTGTGTCATAAATGACGGAAAAATGTTGTCAATGATGGGGAAAGAGTTAAATGCATTCAGAATACTTTTTACCCAGTTTTTCATAACCTATTCAGAACAGATTTTGGTTAGAATGTAACTACATTGTTTCATATTTTCATTGTCCATTTCAGACAGAGAAAACCAGTCTATTCTTATCACGTAAGTCTGCTTCTGCATATCACTTTCTATAATAGTTAAACAAAAACTATGGTGCTTAACATTTTATCTTTGTACCTCAAGTGGAGAATCCGGTGCTGGAAAGACTGTGAACACCAAAAGAGTCATTCAGTACTTTGCCAGCATTGCTGCTAGTCCTACAAAGAAGGACCCCAGCAGTGAAAAGAAGGTAAATGGAGGAGATCTGAATTAAAAAAAAAAAAATAGTGAACTGTCATTTTCTTTGATTGCCATTCACTATATACACATTTCTAATATTGTGTTTTCTAGGGTACTCTGGAGGATCAAATCATCCAGTGTAATCCTGCTCTTGAGGCCTTTGGTAATGCCAAGACCATCAGGAATGACAACTCCTCACGCTTTGTGAGTGAATTAAAATAGCAGTGAAAACTGAATAGCAGTGAACGTCTGAATTTACTTCACAAGACATGATGATTTTTATCTTTCAAACAGGGCAAGTTCATCCGGATTCACTTCGCAGCAAATGGCAAACTCGCTTCTGCAGATATTGAGACTTGTAGGAACACTTATGCTTATTTCCATATTAAAATTATAAAATAAATGCATGATAGTAATGATTTTAAACTAAATGTTCTCTGTGACAGATCTTCTGGAGAAGTCTCGTGTGACTTTCCAGCTCAAGGCTGAGAGAGACTACCACATCTTCTACCAGATCCTGTCTCAGAAGAAACCGGAACTTTTAGGTGGGCAAAACAATATTACAACCAAACATCTATACTTTTGTTGTTTAAATGTTTACATGATGTCTAAGTGCCTTGTGTCCTTTCTCTCAGAGATGCTGCTGATCACAGCAAACCCTTATGATTATGCCTTCATCTCCCAAGGAGAGACGCAAGTGGCCTCTATTGATGATGCTGAAGAGCTGATGGCCACTGATGTGTGTTATCTGAAATAGCTACAAATTCACATTAATACATTTTGATCTTACCTTCTTATGATTAATTTAAATGAAAGCACAACTAAATACAGGAATATGAAGCATTTATCATGTTAAATAATTAAATTTGCTGTAGGAAGCTTTTGATGTGTTGGGCTTCACCCAAGAGGAGAAGAACAGCATCTACAAGCTGGTAGGTTCCGTCATGCACTACGGCAACATGAGGTTCAAACAGAAGCAAAGAGAGGAACAGGCCGAGGCTGATGGGACTGAGGGTCAGTATTAGAACAAAATACTGACATAATGCATACAGTTATAGGGTAATAGAAGATTCATTACCATCAACCATCTTCTTTTATTGACAACAGATGCTGATAAATCAGCTTATCTGATGGGTCTGAACTCTGCTGATCTCATCAAGGCTCTGTGCCACCCAAGAGTCAAAGTAGGAAATGAGTGGGTCACCAAGGGACAGAATGTCCAGCAGGTGGAGACTACTTCATGATGTCCTTAACTGTTAACACTAAAAGCATACATTTTCTGTAATATTTAACTATATAATCTCTATTGGACAGGTGTACTATGCTGTTGGCGCTCTTTCCAAATCAGTGTACGAGAAGATGTTCCTCTGGATGGTTGTGAGAATCAACCAATCCCTGGACACCAAACAGCCTCGCCAGTACTTCATTGGTGTGCTGGACATTGCTGGATTTGAGATCTTTGAAGTAAGCTGAAATCAACTAATTATTGCTATTCATGAACAAATCCAACAAGTTGGATAATGACCATTGTGATTATACAATATATTCCACCTGCAGTTCAACACCTTTGAGCAGCTGTGCATCAACTTCACTAATGAGAAGTTGCAGCAGTTCTTCAACCACCACATGTTTGTGCTGGAGCAAGAGGAATACAAGAAGGAGGGCATTGAGTGGGTGTTTATTGACTTTGGCATGGACTTGCAGGCTTGTATTGATCTCATTGAAAAGGTGGGTGTACAAAACCTTTTTTTCTGAACATCTAATCATGAAGCTTTATTTATCTCTTTCCCTGCCTTTGACGGAATTTGCCATTATATATAACACAACGCTTCCCCGCCATTCACGGAAATGTCTGGCAATCCATGTTTCACTGGGAGCTATTACGCATTTTCTGAATGAGTAGAGAATGTCTGGATCAAAACACAGGCATAAGAGAAGCAGAAAGAAGTGACAAAAGCATTGCTTATGCACATGCAAAATAACATGATCATCAACCATAAAATGTTGACCCATGACGAGGTATAGGACTGTGCAAGCGATCTACTCCATCTATGTTTTGATCATAGTTCTGAATCCCATCCGGATATAGTCTTTGACAAACGTGATCTTCTCAGCTTTTTGTTCAAAATATTGCTTTTTTAATGAAACTTATCCATATATGTAAGTGTTGATAAAAAGAATGAATGAAGCTAGAATTTTTGTTTGTTTGTTTATTTCAAATCAGAGGCTCTGTTCTTTGATATATTGTATGTTTTGATATTCATAGAGTTAATATCTATTTTGCTTTAAGTTATATACGTTTTGTTGCCTTCTCTATAGCCCATGGGTATCATGTCCATCCTTGAAGAGGAGTGCATGTTCCCCAAAGCCAGTGATGCAACATTCAAAGCTAAGCTTTATGACAACCATTTGGGGAAATCCGCTAACTTCCAGAAGCCCAGGATTATCAAGGGTAAACCAGAGTCCCATTTCTCCCTGATTCACTATGCTGGCACTGTGGACTACAACATCAATAACTGGTTGGTGAAGAACAAGGATCCTCTAAATGAGACGGTTGTTGGCCTCTATCAGAAGTCCACCATGAAACTGTTGGCTCACCTATTTGCCAATTATGCTGGTGCTGACTCAGGTGTGTTGTGCTGATGACATGATCCTTGAGACAAATAAGGATTTTGTGCAAAGTTCATTTTAAGAAATATGTGTTGTTTTTTTTAACAGCCATGGAGGGAGGAGGAGGTGGCAAAGGAAAGGAGAAGAAGAAAAAGGGCTCTTCTTTCCAGACTGTGTCTGCCCTTCACAGGGTAACATGGTTTTTCATACTGAAATGAATAATATACTATGATTTGGTTGCTTAATCATTAAATATATATGGGCAGTGTCATGGATAATGTCAATCCACAGGAGAACTTGAACAAGCTGATGACCAACTTGAGGTCAACTCACCCTCACTTTGTGCGCTGCATCATCCCCAATGAGACTAAGACTCCTGGGGCGATGGAGAATCCTCTGGTCATGCACCAGCTGCGCTGTAACGGTGTGCTGGAGGGCATCAGGATCTGCAGAAAGGGATTCCCCAACAGGATCCTGTATGGAGATTTCAAGCAAAGGTACATTCACTTATAAATATGAGACATGCGAGTCACAACTGGGTCAAAAAATTGCTGACTTGAGAAAACAGCCACAAGTTATGCAATGATACTTGACATTTTCAAATTACACAAATGTGTGTAAATGACAAAAATGAAAGCCTATTAAATCATTTAGCTTGTTTTAAAAAACGAATATATTAATATAATAATATAATTTTCTAATTTAATATACACCAACAGATACCGTATCCTTAACCCTGCTGCCATCCCAGAGGGTCAGTTCATTGACAGCAGGAAAGGAGCTGAGAAGTTATTGGGCTCTTTGGATATCGACCACACCCAGTACAGATTTGGACATACTAAGGTATATATGCTAATTAGTAATTGCTTTGTTGAATGTGTAATTCTGTGAAGTTTATTTTTCAATTTTAAAATATATTTCCCTATCCTAGTTTAACGCGCTGAGACAACTATAAGTAATCTATTAGAAAGCGGACATTCCTAAAAGGTGTACTATGTCTCTGGGGCACTTGCAGCATTGCTTTATTTGTTTGTGGATGGATGCCTTTGATAGATTGCCTGTTATGTCTATGTGTTGATCATAGGTCACTGAAATAACATCTTTTTTTAAGGTGTTCTTCAAGGCTGGTCTACTGGGTACCCTTGAAGAAATGAGAGACGACCGTCTTGCACTCATCATCACCAATATTCAAGCAAGATCACGTGGTCTTCTCGCAAGACTTGAATTCCAGAAGCTTGTTGATCGCAGGTAACTGGGTGGGCATTTAAATCTTTCAACACACCATAAACAGAGACAAAAAGAACAGTTTTATTTTGCAGAGATGCCTTGCTTGTGATCCAGTGGAATGTACGTGCCTTCATGGGTGTCAAGAATTGGCCCTGGATGAAGCTCTACTTCAAGATCAAACCACTGCTGAGATCTGCTGAAGCGGAGAAAGAGATGGCCAACATGAAGGAAGAATTCCTGAAGTTGAAGGAGGCTTATGCCAAATCTGAAGCCCGCAGAAAGGAGCTCGAAGAAAAGATGGTTACTCTTCTCCAAGAGAAGAATGACCTGCAACTCCAAGTCCAAACTGTAAGTTTATGATTTTATGAATTCATTAATAAAATGCAACTCTACTTTTGATTAAGACATTAAAATAAATACACATAATTTTTTTGTATCTGTAAACAGGAGCAAGATAATCTTTGCGATGCTGAGGAGAGATGTGAGGGTCTGATCAAGAATAAGATCCAGCTTGAGGCCAAAACCAAAGAGCTGACTGAGAGACTGGAGGATGAAGAGGAAATGAATGCTGAGCTGACTGCAAAGAAACGAAAGCTGGAGGATGAATGTTCTGAGCTCAAGAAGGACATTGATGATCTCGAGCTCACTCTGGCCAAAGTGGAGAAAGAGAAACATGCCACTGAGAACAAGGTCAGTTTTCAACACTGAACATGTTTAGTGATGCAAGAATGGTGTGTTAAGTGTCCCTTGATATAATGACACATTTCTACAGGTTAAAAACCTGACAGAAGAGATGGCAGCTTTGGATGAGATCATCGCTAAGCTGACCAAGGAGAAGAAAGCTCTTCAGGAGGCCCATCAGCAAACACTGGATGACCTCCAGAGTGAGGAAGACAAAGTCAACACGCTTACCAAAGCCAAAGCCAAGCTGGAGCAACAAGTGGATGATGTGAGTGGTTTGTTTCTGTTGTAAATGAAAACAGGTGACATTTACAATGCTGAACAAAATATTGTCCTTCCAGCTTGAGGGTTCCCTGGAACAGGAAAAGAAGCTTCGTATGGATCTGGAGAGGGCAAAGAGGAAGCTCGAGGGAGACTTAAAGTTGACCCAAGAGAGTGTGATGGACCTGGAAAATGACAAACAGCAACTGGAAGAGAGGATTAAAAAGTGTGTTTTCCAGAGGGGGAAATTATTATTCAAGAATACAGCTCACAATCTGAATCCTTATTAATAATGGTAATCCAATATGTTCTGAAACACAGGAAGGATTTTGAGATCAGCCAGCTCAGTAGCAGGATTGAAGATGAGCAGGCAATGGCAGCCCAACTCCAGAAGAAACTGAAGGAACTGCAGGTAAAATTTATTATTCTTAAAAATAGGGACTTTTGGACAGTTAGGAATTCTAGATTTAACTTTGGTTCTCCTCACATTACCAGGCTCGTATTGAAGAGCTTGAGGAAGAGCTGGAGGCTGAGAGAGCTGCTCGTGCTAAAGTTGAGAAACAGAGAGCTGATCTGTCCAGAGAACTGGAGGAGATCAGTGAGAGGTTGGAGGAGGCTGGTGGAGCCACTGCTGCCCAGATTGAGATGAACAAGAAACGTGAAGCTGAGTTCCAGAAAATGCGCAGAGACCTTGAAGAGGCCACTCTGCAACATGAGGCCACTGCAGCTACACTGAGGAAGAAACATGCAGACAGTGTGGCTGATCTGGGAGAGCAGATTGACAACCTCCAGAGAGTGAAGCAGAAGCTGGAGAAAGAGAAGAGTGAACTCAGACTGGAACTGGACGATGTGGTCTCCAACATGGAGCAGCTTGCCAAGTCCAAGGTGATGAAATCTTGTTTCCATGTTAGAATTTGTAATTGTTTTTCTCCACCTCAGGTGTTCTTTAGAATCGTGTGTTCTTAATGCTTTATTTTAAATTAATTAATTATATAATATCAATCCAGGCAAACTTGGAGAAAATGTGCAGGACTCTTGAGGACCAGATGTCGGAATACAGAACAAAATATGAAGAAGGACAACGCAGCATCAATGACTTTACCATGCAAAAAGCTAGGTTGCAAACTGAAAATGGTATGTATTCTGATGAGTTATTACTTTATTCTGTGTATTGTTAGACTAATTATCAAGATCACAGACTACTTTCTGTTATGTACTGTTTTTTTATTATCTAGGGGAGCTTTCTAGACAGCTGGAAGAAAAGGATTCATTGGTCTCTCAGCTAACAAGAGGCAAGCAGTCCTACACCCAGCAGATTGAGGACCTCAAGAGACAACTAGAGGAGGAAATCAAGGTATTGCAAATAATGTTTGTACTTGAACCCACAAGGTTAGAGCAACACAGTGTAGCAGTCATACACCTAAACCACTGCACTGTCCCATCCCATCACCCAATAATCTCTTTTAGGAGCAGTGGGATTCAAGTGGGATTCAAGAAAATGACTAGAGCATTATACTACAGCTTTAGGTCTTTCCCCATAACAGAAAACATTAATTTTAAATATCTCATAGGCTAAGAATGCCCTGGCCCATGCAGTTCAGTCTGCTCGCCATGATGCTGATCTGCTGAGGGAGCAATATGAGGAGGAGCAAGAAGCCAAGGCTGAGCTGCAGCGTAGTCTGTCCAAGGCAAACTCTGAGGTGGCTCAGTGGAGAACCAAGTATGAAACTGATGCCATCCAGAGAACTGAGGAGCTGGAGGATGCTAAGTATGAAACATTACATAGAAATATTTGGGTTTCCCATGTACCATACCATACAAACACCTGACTTTGTTCTGCAAGCCAAGAAGTTGTGAAAGCCTTGCTAAGTTATTTTGGAATAAATTCTGTTTATTCATGTAGGAAGAAACTTGCTCAGCGTCTGCAAGATGCAGAAGAAGCTGTGGAAGCTGTCAATGCTAAATGTTCCTCTCTGGAGAAGACCAAGCACAGGCTGCAGAATGAAATTGAAGATCTCATGGTGGATGTGGAGAGATCCAATGCTGCTGCTGCTGCTCTGGACAAGAAGCAAAGAAACTTTGACAAGGTGAATGCATAAAACCCTTACAGATAAATAATCTTTGTGTTCATTTAGCTCCAATGGTAGCTAATCAAAGCCTGATTCTATCAACAGGTCCTAGCTGAATGGAAGCAGAAATATGAGGAGTCTCAGAGTGAGCTGGAAAGCTCCCAGAAGGAAGCCAGATCTCTGAGCACTGAACTATTCAAACTGAAGAACTCTTATGAGGAATCTCTGGATCATTTGGAAACTATGAAGAGAGAAAACAAGAACCTCCAAGGTACCCTTGATTTATTAGTCATCAGGACATTCATATAAATTTCATAAACTTTTTGAATTTCTCCATTATTACTTTTCCTACCAAACAGAGGAGATTGCTGATCTCACTGAACAAATTGGTGAGAGTGGAAAAAACATACATGAACTAGAGAAAGTTCGTAAGCAGTTGGAGCAGGAAAAAGCTGAAATTCAAACTGCTCTGGAAGAGGCCGAGGTAAACTGATTGTGTTATGTGTAGATGTAGTAGGTGTAGTTTTTATAGTAGTGTAGTTCTTCACCACAAGAATAAATTTGCTGCTAAATCAAACTTACTGTACTTTTTAATGGCTAAAATTTTTTAATCGGTCAGGCCTCCCTTGAGCATGAAGAAGGAAAGATTCTTAGAGCTCAACTGGAGTTCAGCCAGATCAAAGCTGAAATTGAACGTAAGCTGACAGAGAAAGATGAAGAGATGGAGCAGGCCAAGAGGAACCAGCAGAGAATTGTGGATACCCTGCAGAGCTCACTGGAATCAGAGACTCGCAGCAGAAATGAAGCTCTCAGGCTGAAGAAGAAGATGGAGGGAGACCTCAATGAGATGGAGATTCAGCTCAGCCAGGCTAACAGACAGGCAGCAGAAGCCCAGAAGCAACTCAAGGGTCTTCATGGACATCTCAAAGTATGACAAATCTTCAAATCAAGATGTTACAATGCTTAGGTGAACATAGTTCTGCGGTCCTTTTGTAAAATTTGTACTTTACAGGATGCCCAACTGCAACTAGATGATGCTCTTCGTAGTAATGATGATCTCAAAGAGAACATTGCCATTGTGGAGAGACGCAACAATCTGCTGCAGGCTGAACTGGATGAGCTGAGATCCCTGGTGGAACAAACTGAGAGGGGAAGGAAACTGGCTGAGCAGGAACTGCTGGATGTCAGTGAGAGAGTTCAGCTCCTGCATTCTCAGGTATGACACATTAGCATTGGACAAACTCAATTAAAACCTTTAAATCCTCAATAAGTACACAATATCAACTAGAGACTACATGCATGTCAATATTGTCCATGTTCAGAACACCAGCCTGCTGAATCAGAAGAAGAAGCTGGAGGGAGATAATACTCAGCTTCAGACTGAGGTTGAGGAGGCAGTGCAGGAGTGCAGGAATGCTGAGGAAAAAGCCAAGAAGGCCATCACTGATGCTGCCATGATGGCTGAGGAGCTGAAGAAGGAGCAGGACACCAGTGCTCATCTGGAGCGCATGAAGAAGAACATGGAGCAGACCATCAAGGACCTGCAGCACCGTCTGGATGAAGCTGAGCAGATCGCCATGAAGGGTGGCAAGAAGCAGGTCCAGAAACTGGAAGCTAGGGTTAGTTTTTGAAACTAAGTTCTTAATAATGCATTTTCTATTTAAAATTCATTGCTTTTGTGAAGATAACTATTATTCATTTTTAGATTGAGAGATCAATAGCTTTCTAGAAAACTGATAAATTTGAAATCATTTTCGGTTTCGGTAGGTGAGAGAGTTGGAAAATGAGGTGGAGATAGAACAGAGAAAAGCAAGCGAGTCTGTGAAAGGAATCCGTAAATATGAGAGACGCGTCAAGGAGCTCACCTACCAGGTTATTTCTCTATTCAATACAATATCCCCAATATCACCATCTTCAAACAATCCAGACCAAAAATAATCAAAAGTCTATTAACAGACTGAGGAAGACCGTAAGAATCTGGCTCGTCTTCAAGACCTTGTGGACAAACTCCAGCTGAAGGTCAAATCCTACAAGAGAACTGCTGAAGAGGCTGTAAGTTCATTGCCTGTACACCCCTGTACTAATATATATATATATATATATATATATATTGTTTTGTATATTGTTTTTGCCAACAACCTTTTGATTTAATCAGGAGGAACAGGCCAATGCCAATCTGGGCAAGTTCCGTAAGCTGCAGCATGAGCTGGATGAGGCAGAGGAGAGGGCTGATATTGCTGAATCTCAGGTCAACAAACTTAGAGCCAAAAGCCGTGATACAGGAGCCAAGGTAAGTTAACTCAGTTTAACCCAGTATTTTGTGTGCTTACTATCATAGAGTTTAAGAAGGCTCAATGAAGCAATGGGTAATGTTTTACTTTAAATGGTGAAATGGTTAGAGACCATTTTGTAAATATGAGTTTCTAAAGCCTTTACATTTCAGTTATGCCAGATGAATTGTAAAATAAGCTAAAAGAGAATGACCTAAAGCGTTTTGTGCTTATCTCTGCCTCATTGAGTGAGTCTAAGATTTAATTTATTGCAAAAACTAAATAACAAATATATCTTTCAAACACTTTTCCTTTTCTCTTCTTCTCACAGAAAGGGCACGATGAAGAGTGAAGCTCTTGCTTGCATCTTTCTGAAAGGCTTGTTTGGTTTGACTCTGTGCTTCTTGACTTCATTACCTGTAGTTCTGTAGAATAAAGAGTGCCAATGAAACTTTTCTTATGGTCTTTGTCATATTTGAAACAATTTAAATAGTTCTTTGATGTTTGGCAGGCACCTTTTACAAGTACAGGGTCCCTGGAGAAAACCACATACATAAATATGCGTATCTTTGCACATCTTCCCAGAGTATTTTTCAGTGACCAGACTCATTTATAATGGGAATATGCAATTTGATGCGACATGAGTTCCATAGATGACTGGTGATTGGCAGTCAACTTTAGTTAAGTTTTATAAGCTTTATGGAAAAATACAGTGACAGTATTTGGTGATTACCAATGGGAATATAGACAGATCAGTTCACATACTCCAAATTCTTGAGCATGTTAACTCTTTCCCCACCACTGACAGAATTTTCTGTTATTTATGACACAATGCTTTCTCGTCATTGATGTAATTTTATGGCAATCCATGTTTTCATTGTTATACGATAGGGGGTGCTATTAAGCATCTTCTGAAAGGCTACAGAAACAAAATATTCCAGGGGCCATGAAAGTTTTGTAAAAATGATCAAAAATGCTGGTGCTGGCTGGAACGCTGGCAGGGAAAGAGTTAAATACTGCAGTAGTGTTGGAATGCTAGTAATCAACAGTACAATTTCTTGGCAAGCTCTATTGTTTTAATTAATACCTGTGCGAATGAAGTAAAATGTGCACAGAAAGCCACAGATGCAAAATACATCAGAACAATTGGCTGTTGCTACAATGTAAATAACATGATACATAAGGCTGCACCTTAATAGTCGACTAAATGTTAGAAGAAGTGGACTAAATGTTAGAAGAAGTGGCTTAGTCGACCAGCATTCGACCAAAAACTCCACAGGAAGTGGCAAATTCACGCAGATCATTAACGCCGGGTTCTTGTGGTAATTACAGTATGTTGGACAGGAAATCCAAACATTCGCCAACCATCCATCGACTTCAAATATGGCTTGACATTTGAAATATGTAAGTAAAGTAACTTTACATAGCTGCTTGCTCTAAAGTTATTTAAAGTTATTATTAGGCACATTTCCAAGTATTTATGCAGTGTGGAAGATAAAGGATTAGCGCACTTTCTGCATGTGCGCTGTGCGCCGGTGTGATCACTTGCATTTTTTCCTGATAACAGAAGCAACAACTGAAAATACTTCGTAAGAGTAATACATCATTTGAAATTGAAACTAAGGAGCTTACTTGTGTGAACTCACAATAACAATAAAACGCACTTTTGTAAAATAAAGAAAACAAACAGGATGCACTTTCTGCCGTCTCGGTCTCTGTGAACTGGAGTGCATCACAAAAATGAACCAAAACTCATCAGCATATAGGCTTCTTGCCTCACAGACATGAGGGAGTATATCTATGGAAAGCTTGAAATGTCTAAAAATGATCCAATTTAAATAGAAAACAAAGATTCTCCGTACAAAAGGTGCATTTCTCTCTAAAGGCACCTCCACTAAACTGTGGAGATGAGTCAGCATCGTCAACTTGACGATTTTTGTTTTTCTAGTGTTTTGAGTGAAAACTAGTTTATTAATAAACAATTAAATAAATCAATCAATTGGTCAAGATCTTGTATTGACAATGCAAGAGGTGAGCACTCTGTAAAGTCTACTCCAGCACAACCCAAAGACTTTCAATGAAATTAAAGGATTAATCCACTTTTAAATAAACTTTTCCTGATAATTTACTCACCCCCATGTCATCCAATATGTCCATGTCTTTCTTTCTTCTGTCAAAAAGAAATTAAAGTTTTTGATGAAAACATTCCAGGATTTTTCTCCTTATAGTAGACTTCAATGGGCACCAAACAGTTGAAGGTCAAAATTAGTTTCACTGCAGATTCAAATTGTTCAACACGATCCCAGATGAGAAATAAGGGTCTTATCTAGTGAAACCATCGCTCATTTTCTGAAAAAATTGAAAATTTTAACCAGTTTTTTTAACCAGAAATGCTCATCTTGAACTAGCTCTCTTCTTCTTCTCCTCTATTAGAATTCCAGCAGTGTAGACACTGCTAAGCGTAATACTGCCCTCCACAGGTCAAAGTTTGAACTAATTTTTATATGCAATATGCTAGTTCAATAGTACATAACAATAAATTCAAACTTTGGCCTGTGGAGGGCAGTATTACGCTTAGCAGTGTCTACACTGCTGGAATTCTGATAGAGGAGAAGAAGAAGAGAGCTAGTTCAAGATGAGCATTTAAGGTTAAAACAGAAAATGAGTGATGGTTTCACTAGATAAGACCCTTATTTCTCATCTGGGATCGTGTTGAACAATTTGAAGCTGCAGTGAAACTAATTTTGACCTTCAACTGTTTGGTGCCCACTGAAGTCTACTATAAGGAGAATAACCCTGGAATGTTTTCATCAAAAACTTTAATTTCTTTTCAACTGAAGAACGAAAGACATGGACATCTTGGATGACATGGGGGTGAGTAAAAAATCAGAAAAAGTTTATTTAAAAGTGGACTAATCCTTTAAGGTCTGACTCAGAGGTGCCAATTCATGTGTGAAAATGATTCTTTATGCTACATATTTGCCTATTAAAATCCAAACAGCGACTTTTTTTTTGGCTGGGCAGTGTATTTAAGTAATTAAATTAAATGACTACTAGTCGACAGGAAAAAATATTTAGTTAGGAGGCGCCCTAATTATAAACATGTATATGTATTTTATATGCAAATTATATGCAAAAAAAAATAATAAAAAAAAAAAAAAAATAAATATATATATATATATATATATATATATATAGAACTGTAGCATGACGTTTTCATTTGAATTTAATTAATTTGCACTACTATTTCAATTCAGTGCATTGGATTAATGTGCAAAAGTTAATTCTCAACTCGTGAGGTTAAAACTTGCAAACTTTTATAGGCACAACTTCATATGTTGCATTTTGATTTCAAAAAGCGATTTGCATAATTTGTGACAAAATGAAAATACCTTGACGTATGTATACCATTTTATAGAATACAGATTAACATTTGCCATATTTTATTTTACAAGTAAATAAAACAAACACCTACCACATTATGTATTCTTTCAAGTGTGAATGAAACCCAAGACTCATTTCTTTGGTAGATCAATAGGAGTCAATGTCTTCCCCTGTGTGCACATTCTGCAGTAAGAAGGGTGCATCTTCTTAAACATCTTCCACACTGAAAGTGATAGAACATGAAAAATCATTGTTAGTAAGTCTCAAAGCATCTACAGTAAATGCATAAGATAAAAACGAAAATGTTTGATAGAATACAATAGAATTTTTATATTTAAGCTTTCTCACCTGCATCAAATGTCCTTGTTCCTCTCAAGCGCATAAGACTTAAGACCTGCAAAACAAATTAAAAGATTAATGTATTCAACAGTTCCAAATAAAAATTGCTAAATAAAACAAATGGAACTTTGTTGAAGATTTGCCGCTTGCAAGGCTCAACGCTGAATGCATAAAGAGAACCGTGTACACTGGTAAAACCTAGTATTGAAGGTAAAGAACAGGCCAGTGCTAGAGGTGGAGACTAACAGCTGAATATAGGGAGGAGCTCCTCAAAGGTTCACAAAGGAGCCAACCATCCTGCAACCTTAAACCACAGTAGAATGTGCTTGAGATATATTAAAATATATTGCCATAAGTCAGGAGATAATAACTGCTGGCTTGACATCTAAAGGCTCTGAAAATCCCAAATGGTAACAAATGGTCTTAACAGTTAGAAGTTAGTTCAGACATTCCGCAACAGGTGCATAATGAAAATAACAGATGAGCATTATATGAACATCAGGAATTATTTTTTGTTATTTGCATACAGAAATTATTCCAAAAGAACAAATGCTTGTTAAATGCCAAGAAAACAAACAGTGACTAATTTTTTTCTCTCCCCAAATCTTTTAACTCAATACGGGGTCAAATGTTGGTTAATAATAAACACTTGTCTTGTGACCAGCATTGTTTTGCCTCAGTTGGCCATGTAACTTAAGTAGTATGTATATGGCTCGCAAGGGTGCCAACATGTACCACTTGATGTTTATTTATGCGCTTGGAGACCTTTACAAATGGGGAATCTGCTTTATGTGTTCTCAGTGTCCCTCATCAGTTGCTTCCATTTCGTCAGAGGCTCAGTAGGAATTTCACAGGGTTATCTTTGTACTCAAGGACAATGGGAAGGAAACAATGTGGAACAAACAAGACAGTGGTAAGAGGATGACTGACAGTCAGCCACAGACCTCCTCCATATGCATCAATGCAGACGATGCACAAAGTTCATGGTGCGTTGTGCACATAGTTGTTGCATACATTTCTACAATGAGTTGATACAGTTTAGTATTTTTAGGTAAAAATAAAAAATAAAAAAAAAGTCTTAGTAGAATAAAATAATGTTCTTAGAATATTGGTACATCAAGTTTTCATTCACTCGAAAATGAGAATTCTGTTATTAACTCACCATCATATGGTTCAAATTTGAATATTTTAATATTGTCCGTGTGTTTTTGTCCATACAATTAAAGTCAATGAGGTCCAATGCTGTTTGTACCCCAACATTCTTCTAAATACAGCATCTGTTTTTGTTTTCCACAGAAGGACGAAATGCATACAAGTCTTGGAACAAGATGAGGGTGAGTGATGACAGAAGTTTCATTTAAATTCACAACAATAGAAGCAAATAAGTGTGAACAGAGGTGTTATAATTTTTACAATGGACACTATTGTGAAATGTGACTAAGGATGAACTTTTTGTAGAGGTTTTACATATTTAGGTCTTCGGATAACAGTGTGCAACTGAACACATCCAAAAATATTGCTGTCCAGTTGAATGACCTGTGTTCTTGATAACATGGGTTTTGGTTTGCTGCTGATATCAAAAAAGTAAAAATTGTCTGCCAAACTGGACAAATCTGGGCACTTTTCCTGTCAAAGGATATAATGAACATTGAGGACATTGAGGTTGCGTGTACATTAATTCATACAGGCAGTGACATCGGCCTGCTGGAGAAATACATAAATGGATGCTGTTTGCAGAGATCGTACAAGCTGTTCTTCTCAATCATTTAGGAGGACCCAGCAAGAATTTCACAGGTTATCTTTGTCCTCAAGTGTGAAAGCAAAGGAACAATGGCGTGTCAGCGATGAAGGCCTGAGTGAAGTGATCACACCAACTGGAAACTGACCTTGGCCCTTATGGATTCAGTTGCGGCTGCTCGGATGGATAAAAAGCATCTATGATGGACAGAGTGAAATGACACTTAGCTTGTCCTTGAGCAAGGTATAGATCAGCTGGTACAAACAATGAGATGCATTCTCTGTTGAGCCAACAGCTGCCAACTGATGTAAATCCATTCTCCTTTTTGGAGTTACCAGACATTTTAATAAAAAATATTGGGATTGGTTATTAGGCACAATGGTAAAATGCAGCAGGATTGTGATTTCAGCAACCTTCCAGTTTTCTTTGCATTCCACCATTTGTGCCAGTGACCGAAATCTTAATATTTCTCCTAAATCCCCTTACCTTACTTAGGATAAATAGTATTTTTTACTGTAATTTAGAAACATAAATGAGTTGAATGAATGCATATTGAAAAAGTATACTGGTCCTTACTGGCACGAGGACATACCCTAGCCTCCAGCAGACACCCAGCCCATCAGTATCCTTACCAAACTCAGACACTAACATGCCTCAGAAAATTCCTGCAACCATATTTAGAGAACCTCATGCATTATAAAATGGGGGTGGAGAGTCTATGGCCTCAGACAGGTTTTCAATCACATCATCCAAACGGTAAGCCTTCAGGGACGCCTCAGACTTTATGAATCCGTGATCTTATCTGAATTTTTTTCAAACATGTTTTTCAGATTGCACTTTTGCTCATTACTGACTATAATGTAACAAATAGTAGACAATTGTTTGATGTTAAATAAGTAATTCTTTGTGTGTGACCCTAGGACCCTAGTAACCATCAGTGTCAGTGGAGGCGAACTGCAAAGGTAAGTGACCCTGACAACACCCAATGAAACATCACTGACTATAGTAGGGTAATCTCATATGAGATATCAATTTATTAGAGGTCCTACTGAATTACCATATACAGTACAGTGGTCTCACATTGGACACTTAAGCCACACTTGTAAATGTCTGAAATGTCTAAAATGCTGCAAGATCATTTCTCTTCACTCATTTTTGCTCAATGTTTTTGAATCAGTTGGTTAACTATTAACATATTCCTCAAACCACAAACAAACACAATACTCACTGTCATCTACACTAGATTCTCATTTCAAACAGAATTTATTTTTGCTTGAATATATCATTGTTTTATGATTCTTAAAAAATTGATTAATTATCTTGTTATTTTTGTGTCTCAAGTGTCCAAATATGCTACTATATATAATATCTCATATACTAATCAGTTTACACTTACACTTACAAACAGCAGTCTTGGTGAAAGATGGGGGATGCCCAGATGGAGGAGTTTGGAGCTGCTGCTCCGTACCTCAGGAAATCAGACAAGGAGCGTCTGGAGGCCCAAACACGCCCCTTTGACATGAAGAAGGAATGTTTTGTTCCTGATGCTGAAGAGGAGTATCTCAAGGCATCTATTATCGGTCGAGATGGTGATAAAGTCACCTGTGAGACTTCAAAGGGAACGGTAAGTCCGAGATTTCGTGTTGGCGTTATGATTAATTGGGGGATTTTAAATAGTCACAAAGTGCAATTGCCTGATAATGACATTTTTCTACATTAAAATACCTGTTGTATTGTGCTGAGTTTGCTGTTTTGACACTGTCAAAAATCTCATGTTCCCACAGACGGTAACCGTGAAGGAGGCCGATATTCACCCTCAGAATCCGCCGAAGTTCGATAAAATTGAGGACATGGCGATGTTCACCTTCCTGCACGAGCCCGCTGTGCTGTTTAACCTCAAAGAGCGTTACGCAGCCTGGATGATCTACGTCAGTCGAGTCTTAAAACACTCACACATTCTCTTTATCTTGCATGAGCAGATCTAATCCTTCTGTGAATCTCTTACAGACCTACTCTGGGCTCTTCTGTGTCACTGTGAATCCCTACAAGTGGCTGCCAGTGTACAACCAGGAAGTCGTCGTTGCTTACAGAGGGAAAAAAAGGAGTGAAGCTCCTCCTCACATCTTCTCCATCTCTGACAATGCCTATCAGTACATGCTGTCAGGTGCGTCTACTTGACAATTCTTTAAATGTTTTATATACAACCATGCCTTAAAAATAGTACAGGCTGTCAGTAACTAGTGAAAATAATTTAATGTTCATGTATTATGCATATTACATACCCATGTGTAATTTTATTTTATTTTTTTTTACAGACAGAGAAAACCAGTCCATTCTTATCACGTAAGATTTTCTATGTTTTAGTTTGCTTTGACTTTGTTAATTTTTACAATTTTTTTCATGAATTTCTAAGACTGCTTTGTGTTGACAGTGGAGAATCTGGTGCTGGAAAGACTGTGAACACCAAGAGAGTCATTCAGTACTTTGCCAGCATTGCTGCTAGTAGTGGCAAGAAGGAAACGAGTGATAAGAAGGTTAGAAACAGATACAAAGATTTAACCTTAGAGACCTATGCATTGATAAGTGGTATAAAGTAACACATTACATGAATTAGCCAGTTTATACTTTAAGGGTACAATTCTAACATAAATTTTTACTATAAAAACCAGCTAAAATACAAAATTCTCGGCTCTGTTTTTTAATGTCTGTGTCTGTTTTTCTAGGGTACTCTGGAGGATCAAATCATCCAGTGTAATCCTGCTCTGGAGGCCTTCGGGAATGCCAAGACCATCAGGAATGACAACTCATCACGCTTTGTGAGTTTTATCTGCCTCCAGTTTCAAAATATGCTGAATTGTTTTACCCAAATGAAATTGCATTGATGGCTGTTGTTTATAAACAGGGCAAGTTCATCCGCATTCACTTTGCTGCCAGTGGAAAGCTAGCATCTGCTGATATTGAGACTTGTAAGGAAAATCTTTTGATAAATCCTTTCTAACTTTTCTCATTCTTAAAGATCAATGAGCTGAATGTAAATGATTAACTTAATTTCTACAAATAGATCTGTTAGAGAAATCCCGTGTGACTTTCCAGCTCAAGGCTGAGAGAGATTATCACATCTTCTACCAGATCCTGTCCCAGAAGAAACCAGAACTTTTGGGTAAGCAAAATCACAAGTGATGAGACATAATGTTGTTCTTTTATTTATTTATTTAAAAAAACAAAACATCTTTTATCCTCTCAGAGATGTTGCTGATCACAGCAAATCCGTACGATTATGCCTTCATCTCCCAAGGAGAGACGCAAGTGGCCTCTATTGATGATGCTGACGAGTTGATGGCTACAGATGTGTGTTATCCAAAACAACCACACATTTTTAAATACAGACTTCACAAGGTTTAGAACTAAAGTCCATATAACATGCAATGTAATGCAGTAAATAATTAGAGACACTGTATACATTTTCTCCAGGAAGCTTTTGATGTGTTGGGCTTCACCCAAGAGGAGAAGAACAGCATCTACAAGCTGGTTGGTGCCATCATGCACTACGGCAACATGAAATTCAAACAGAAGCAAAGAGAGGAACAGGCCGAGGCTGATGGGACTGAGGGTCAGTATTAGGACAAAATGCTGACATAATGCATATAGTTATAGGGTAACAGAAGATTCATTAACATCAACCATCTTCATTTATTGATGACAGATGCTGATAAATCAGCTTATCTGATGGGCCTGAACTCTGCTGATCTCATCAAGGCTCTGTGCCACCCAAGAGTCAAAGTAGGAAATGAGTGGGTCACCAAGGGACAGAATGTCCAGCAGGTGGATTAACATCCCTTCATAACACACTGTTAACATAACCATAAAAACACATTATTCCGTAACATTTTAATATCTTTCGGACAGGTGTACTACGCTATTGGTGCTCTTTCCAAATCAGTGTATGAGAAGATGTTCCTCTGGATGGTTGTGAGAATCAACCAATCCCTGGACACCAAACAGCCTCGTCAATACTTCATTGGTGTGCTGGACATTGCTGGATTTGAGATCTTTGATGTAAGATGAAATTAATGGATAATTTATTATTGAACTTGTTATTTTTTACATTGCCATTGTGATTCTACAATATATTCCACCTGCAGTTCAACACCTTTGAGCAGCTGTGCATCAACTTCACTAATGAGAAGTTGCAGCAGTTCTTCAACCACCACATGTTTGTGCTGGAGCAAGAGGAATACAAGAAGGAGGGCATTGACTGGGAATTTATTGACTTCGGCATGGACTTGCAGGCTTGTATTGATCTCATTGAAAAAGTGAGTTTTTAAATTTGAGAGATCTCAGGTATTGGATCAGTACTGCTCATCTAATTTGAAACCCCTTATTCTACTGTTTGCTAGCCCATGGGTATCATGTCCATCCTTGAAGAGGAGTGCATGTTCCCCAAAGCCAGTGATACAACATTCAAATCTAAGCTTTATGACAATCATTTGGGGAAATCAAACAACTTCCAGAAGCCCAGGATTGTCAAGGGTAAACCAGAGGCCCATTTCTCCCTGGTTCACTACGCTGGCACTGTGGACTACAACATCTGTAACTGGCTGGTGAAAAACAAGGACCCTCTTAATGAGACGGTTGTTGGCCTGTATCAGAAGTCCACCATGAAACTGTTGGCTCACCTGTTTGCTGGATATGCTGGTGCTGACTCAGGTGTGTTGCAAACAAATTACAAAAATCCTAGAAACAAACAAGGAAACCTTTTGTGATATTTACTTATACATAATACATATGAACATGATATTTCTTGCAACAGCCACGGAGGGAGGAGGAGGAGGAGGTGGCAAAGGAAAGGAGAAGAAGAAAAAGGGCTCTTCTTTCCAGACTGTGTCTGCCCTTCACAGGGTAACATATGTTTTTTCATACTGAAATGAATAATATACTATGATTTGGTTTCTTAATAATTAAATATATATAGGCAGAGTCATGGATAATGTCTATCCACAGGAAAACTTGAACAAGCTGATGACCAACTTGAGGTCAACTCACCCTCACTTTGTGCGCTGCATCATTCCCAATGAGACTAAGACTCCTGGGGCGATGGAGAATCCTCTGGTCATGCACCAGCTGCGCTGTAACGGTGTGCTGGAGGGCATTAGGATCTGCAGAAAGGGATTCCCCAACAGGATCCTGTATGGAGATTTCAAGCAGAGGTATGTGTAGTTTTGATTACAGGTTCTGTTAAGTGTAAAAGTTTTTGTTTTTCTTCATTTATTACATATAAAATGCTAAAGTGGGCAAAAATATAAACTAAAATCAGTAATTGAAAACAACAACAACAACAACAACAGCATTTATTTCAACTAATCCCATGATTGTGACAGATACCGCATCCTGAATCCTGCTGCTATCCCTGAGGGACAGTTTATTGACAGCAGGAAAGGAGCAGAAAAACTACTGGGATCTCTGGACATTGATCACAACCAGTACAAGTTTGGACATACTAAGGTATGACAGACCATTTTTCAAAATGGCCTAGAAAACACTGTGTTCATCAAACTATTTTTATTTTTTTATTTTATGGATTCTCCTTAACTAGAATTCTTATATTTATTTGAAGGTGTTCTTCAAGGCTGGTCTTCTGGGTACCCTTGAAGAGATGCGAGATGACCGCCTTGCTCTCATCATTACTGGTATTCAAGCAAGAGCTCGTGGTCTTCTCTCGAGAATTGAGTTCCAGAAGATTGTTGACCGCAGGTTATAAATCAGAGTTTCTCAATAATTTTGAGATCAATAATATTAATTGGTTTAAGATATTAATGTGCAACATTACATTGCAGAGATGCATTGCTTGTGATCCAGTGGAATGTACGTGCCTTCATGGGTGTCAAGAATTGGCCCTGGATGAAGCTCTACTTCAAGATCAAACCACTGCTGAGATCTGCTGAAGCGGAGAAAGAGATGGCCAACATGAAGGAAGAATTCCTGAAGTTGAAGGAGGCTTATGCCAAATCTGAAGCCCGCAGAAAAGAGCTTGAAGAAAAGATGGTTTCTCTTCTCCAAGAGAAGAATGACCTGCAACTCCAAGTCCAAGCTGTAAGTTTATGATTTTATAAATTTTTGAATAAAATGTATAATTACTAGGGGTGTGACGAGACCAGTATCTCACGAGACGAGACGAGACTCGAGATTGAGTTCACGAGACGAGACAAGATGGCGAAATACATGACTAGAAAAAATATTCTGCAGGTGTATTTGAAATGTTTTAACTAATCATTTTGTAATGAATGTCATTTCAGTTCTACTTTCTGAGACTGAATTATCATATGCAGTAAAAGACAATAATACTCAAGTAATGTAAAAGGTTTTGCCACTAACTCAACTGACTGACTTCCCTCCTGTATGATTTCAGTCTCTTCAGATCTTACTGTACATGAATTATGAGCTTCTACAGCTTTTGACCTCCTAACTGAACTCCTCTCCACAAACTGATCACAGAAATAAAAACAGTATAAATAAAAATGGTAACACTTTACAATAAGGTCTCATTTATTAACATTAATGTATTAACCAACATCAACTAACAACAAGCAATATATTTGCTACAGTATTTATTAATCTTTGTTAGTTGATAAAAATAGTCATTCATTGTTAGTTCATGATAGTTCACAGTGCATTAACTAATGTTAACAAATGAAACCTTATTGTTTGTACTAGTAAATAAGAAGAAGAGAAAACTGTTATTCATTTTTATGGTAACACTTTACAATAAGTGCAACCATAATCGCACTCTCTCAATATTCAAAGATCAAATAAGACCAAATTTTTCTTTGATACAGAGCTGAGAGATGGTTACAACTACACTGCCCAGCCTAAAATAGCTTTCATATTGAGAGATATCTGTATTCATCAGTGAGCCGCTTTCAAAATGCGGGGTATTGAAATCACGTTTGAATGCGCGCGCGCGTTTACTTTCACTTTTAAACGGTCGCGCGTACTCTGTAAATATGGAGCAGCGGCGACCGTTATCCAACTGAATTAAATGTTTTTTTTTTTTATTTAAATACAAAGCAAAACGACAGTGGAGGCATAATGTAAACGTAGCGGTGGCATATTCTTTCCTAATCATCCTAACACTCTGTCATGGCAACATCACGAGACTACTTTTCGCCTCGACGAGAAATCTCGTCACAGTTTAGTCTCGCGAGATCTCACCCCTAATAATTACATAAAATGTTGAGTTGTTTGAATTGAATACAAATAATTTTCTGTATCTGTAAACAGGAGCAAGATAATCTTTGCGATGCTGAGGAGAGATGTGAGGGTCTGATCAAGAATAAGATCCAGCTTGAGGCCAAAACCAAAGAGCTGACTGAGAGACTGGAGGATGAAGAGGAAATGAATGCTGAGCTGACTGCAAAGAAACGAAAGCTGGAGGATGAATGTTCTGAGCTCAAGAAGGACATTGATGATCTTGAGCTCACTCTGGCCAAAGTGGAGAAAGAGAAACATGCTACTGAGAACAAGGTCAGTTTTCAACACCAAACCTGTTAGTGATGCAAGAATGTTGTGTTAAGAGTCTGTTGATACAATGACACATTTCTACAGGTTAAAAACCTGACAGAAGAGATGGCAGCTTTGGACGAGATCATCGCTAAGCTGACCAAGGAGAAGAAAGCTCTTCAGGAGGCCCATCAGCAAACGCTGGATGACCTCCAGAGTGAGGAAGACAAAGTCAACACACTCACCAAAGCCAAAGCCAAGCTGGAGCAACAAGTGGATGATGTGAGTGGTTTGTTGACACTTCTGTTGTAAATGAAAACAGGTGACATTTACAATGCTGAACAAAATATTGTCCTTCCAGCTTGAGGGTTCCCTGGAACAGGAAAAGAAGCTTCGTATGGATCTGGAGAGAGCAAAGAGGAAGCTCGAGGGAGACTTAAAGTTGACCCAAGAGAGCGTGATGGACCTGGAAAATGACAAACAGCAAATGGAAGAGAGGATTAAAAAGTGTGTTTTCCAGAGGGGGAAATTGTTATTCAAGAATACAGCTCACAATCTGAATCCTTATTAATAATGGTAATCCAATATGTTCTGAAACACAGGAAAGATTTTGAGATCAGTCAGCTCAATAGTAAGATTGAAGATGAGCAGGCAATGGCAGCCCAACTCCAGAAAAAACTGAAGGAGCTGCAGGTAAATTTTATGATTCTTAAAAATAGGGACTGTTAGACAGTAGATAATTCTAGCTTTAACTTTGGTTTCCCTCGCATTACCAGGCTCGTATTGAAGAGCTTGAGGAAGAGCTGGAGGCTGAGAGAGCTGCTCGTGCCAAAGTTGAGAAACAGAGAGCTGATCTGTCCAGAGAACTGGAGGAGATCAGTGAGAGGTTGGAGGAGGCTGGTGGAGCCACTGCTGCCCAGATTGAGATGAACAAGAAACGTGAAGCTGAGTTCCAGAAGCTGCGCAGAGACCTTGAAGAGGCCACTCTGCAACATGAGGCCACTGCAGCTACACTGAGGAAGAAACATGCAGACAGTGTGGCTGATCTGGGAGAGCAGATTGACAACCTCCAGAGAGTGAAGCAGAAGCTGGAGAAAGAGAAGAGTGAACTCAGACTGGAACTGGATGATGTGGTCTCCAACATGGAGCAGCTTTCTAAGTCCAAGGTGATGGAAATCTGGTTTCCATGTTTACTTCAGGCATTCCTCATTGCAACTTTTTATTCATCAGCTGTGTTGCTTCAGTTTGATTAATTGATTTAATCTATCCAGGCAAACTTGGAGAAAATGTGCAGGACCCTTGAGGACCAGATGTCAGAATACAGAACAAAATACGAAGAAGGACAACGCAGCATCAATGACTTTACCATGCAAAAAGCTAAGCTACAAACTGAGAATGGTATGTACTTTGATTAGGAAATTCTTGTGTATTGTTAGACAATTTCTCAAGATCGCACACTACTTTCTGTAATGTAATGTTATACTTCTATCTAGGGGAGCTTTCTAGACAGCTGGAAGAAAAGGATTCATTGGTCTCTCAGCTAACAAGAGGCAAACAGTCCTACACCCAGCAGATTGAGGACCTCAAGAGACAACTAGATGAGGAAATCAAGGTATAGGTTTATTTTTTAAAGGATTTATTACCCACTGCCCATTGCATTCCAATGTATATTGTTAACAGGAAATTCCCAATCCTCATAGGCTAAGAATGCCCTGGCCCATGCAGTTCAGTCTGCTCGCCATGATGCTGATCTGCTGAGAGAGCAGTTTGAGGAGGAGCAAGAAGCCAAGGCTGAGCTGCAGCGTAGTCTGTCCAAGGCAAACTCTGAGGTGGCTCAGTGGAGAACCAAGTATGAAACCGATGCCATCCAGAGAACTGAAGAGCTGGAGGATGCCAAGTATGAAACAGGAAATACAGTATTTTCTGTTCTTTGATTCATCTACAACATCTTGTTCTTATTGAAAGATAAAAGTCTCACTAAGTTTTTTGGAACAAATTTTGTTTATTCATGAAGGAAGAAACTTGCTCAGCGTCTACAAGAAGCTGAAGAAGCTGTGGAAGCAGTCAATGCTAAATGTTCCTCTCTGGAGAAGACCAAGCACAGGTTGCAGAATGAGATTGAAGATCTCATGGTGGATGTGGAGAGATCCAATGCCGCTGCTGCTGCTCTGGACAAGAAGCAAAGGAATTTTGACAAGGTGAATGCATAAAACCCTTACAGATAAATAATCTTTGTGTTCATTCAGCTTTAATGGTAGCTAATCAAAGTCCGATTCTATCAACAGGTCCTAGCTGAATGGAAGCAGAAATATGAAGAGTCTCAGAGCGAGTTAGAAAGCTCCCAGAAGGAAGCCAGATCTCTGAGCACTGAACTATTCAAACTGAAGAACTCTTATGAAGAGTCTCTGGATCATTTGGAGACTATGAAGAGAGAAAACAAGAACCTCCAAGGTGCCCTCATCTGAGCATTCACATATCACATAAATTAAATATTTCTCTCGACTTTCTGTGTATTAATTATCATTAACTTTTCTATTAAACAGAGGAGATTGCTGATCTTACTGAACAAATTGGTGAGATTGGAAAGAACATTCATGAGCTAGAGAAAATTCGTAAGCAGTTGGAGCAGGAAAAAGCTGAAATTCAAACTGCTCTTGAGGAGGCTGAGGTATATTTATTGTGTAATGTGCCATTTTCTGTTACCATTAAGTAATACATATTCAAGGTGTGGTATATGCAATAGTAACCCTACATGGTAAAGAAAAAAAGAAGTCTTATTTAAATATTTCTCATCAACTGACAGGGTTCTCTTGAGCATGAGGAGGGTAAGATCCTGAGGGCCCAACTGGAGTTCAATCAGGTCAAAGCTGATATTGAACGTAAGCTGACAGAGAAAGATGAAGAGATGGAGCAGGCCAAGAGGAACCAGCAGAGAGTGGTGGATACCTTGCAGAGCTCACTGGAATCAGAGACTCGCAGCAGGAATGAAGCTCTCAGGCTGAAGAAGAAGATGGAGGGAGACCTCAATGAGATGGAGATTCAGCTCAGCCAGGCTAACAGACAGGCAGCAGAAGCCCAGAAACAACTCAAGGGACTTCATGGACATCTCAAAGTATGACAAATCTTCAAATCAAGACGTTATAATGCTTAGGTGAACATAGTTCTTCATTCTTTTAATTTGTAAAATTTTAATTTACAGGATGCCCAACTGCAACTAGATGACGCTCTTCGTGGTAATGATGATCTCAAAGAGAACATCGCCATTGTGGAGAGACGCAACAATCTGCTGCAGGCTGAACTGGATGAGCTGAGATCCCTGGTGGAACAAACTGAGAGAGGAAGGAAACTGGCTGAGCAGGAACTGCTAGATGTCAGTGAGAGAGTTCAGCTCCTGCATTCTCAGGTATGACACATTAGCATTGGACAAACTCAATTAAAACCTTTAAATCCTTAATAAGTACACAATATATCAACTAGAGACTACATACATGTCAATATTGTCCATGTTCAGAACACCAGCCTGCTGAATCAGAAGAAGAAGCTGGAGGGAGATAATACTCAGCTTCAGACTGAGGTTGAGGAGGCAGTGCAGGAGTGCAGGAATGCTGAGGAAAAAGCCAAGAAGGCCATCACTGATGCTGCCATGATGGCTGAGGAGCTGAAGAAGGAGCAGGACACCAGTGCTCATCTGGAGCGCATGAAGAAGAACATGGAGCAGACCATCAAGGACCTGCAGCACCGTCTGGATGAAGCTGAGCAGATCGCCATGAAGGGTGGCAAGAAGCAGGTCCAGAAACTGGAAGCCAGGGTAAGTTGCTGACATTTTCAAAACATGTCTACAGTTTGTTTGATTAGCTAATCCTCTTACACATCTCTTAGGTCAGAGAGCTGGAAAATGAGGTGGAGCTTGAACAGAGAAAGGCGAGCGAGTCTGTGAAAGGAGTCCGTAAATATGAGAGACGCATCAAGGAGCTCACTTACCAGGTCACATTCTCTCACATAAAAATAAATGTCTTTGTATTCATACCATTCATATAATTTAAGAATAGAGACACAATGAAATCATTGTGTACTCTGTTTGCAGACTGAGGAGGACCGTAAGAATCTGAGTCGTCTGCAGGATCTGGTGGACAAACTCCAGCTGAAGGTCAAATCCTACAAGAGAGCTGCTGAGGAGGCGGTATGTTTAGAATAATCCTCTTTTTTTTTTTTTATTCATTTGTTTTTCCTGGAATTTTTTTGCAGATCTTGATATTTGGAATACAATAATATAATTTTCAAAATGTAGTTTTTTTTTTAAAATTTACAATATATGACATCTGTTTTTGGGAATACAAAACATGTCCACCCTAACCGGTCATGATATGTTGTTTAGGAGGAACAGGCCAATGCCAATCTGGGCAAGTTCCGTAAGCTTCAGCATGAGCTGGATGAGGCAGAGGAGAGGGCTGATATTGCTGAATCTCAAGTCAACAAATTGAGAGCCAAGAGCCGTGATACAGGATCCAAGGTAACGGATCTCAGTTAACATACAGTCATCATCAGTGAGCTCAATTAAAATTTGCATTACTTTGATTCTGAAATCAAGATGTAATCAGAAAATCAATTTGGAGAAATGTATTCCTCAAAACTACAGATGCACCATTTGACTGGCCATAAATCAGAGCCGGTTTTTAGTTTTATTTTGGCTGATCTCTATTATGGAAAAGTCTGTAAACAGGAAATTAACACAGGCTAGAGACAGGACATGACAAAGACGGATGCAAAGAGGAGAACAGAGATGCACCAGCAGACAAAATAGTGCATGTTTGTTTTTTTGGACTGTGAATGCAGTGGTTCCCTATAATTCCAAATAGCTACAGATTTGTTGTTGTTGTTAAAGGCCAGATTGGCTTATAATACAGCAAATAAACAACAAATAAATTTACTAAATGAAAAAACAAATCTGCAACCGGTATCAGATCAGCCAATTTGCTTGTAAAAAAAATCGGAATCTGCCATTAAAAATCACGATTGGTGCATCCCTACTTAAAACTATCACTGTTTCTTTAATGTATACTCAGTGTATGAGGTGGTGCACATGTGCAGAGTTTTTTTTTTTTTTTTGCAAATATAATTTTAACACTTACATCACCAGTTACTGAGATACTAGGCATAGACAGAATGAGCTTTTTAAAATTTATGCTAGACTAAACAGTCTCATAAACACTAATTTTTTTCTTTAGTTAAAAAAATAAAGCAAGAATGTACCTTCTACCCAATATCTTTTTCATGTCTCTTCCTCTCACAGAAAGGGCACGATGAAGAGTGAAGCTCACACATGGATCATTCTGACAGGCTTGTTCAGTGTGGCAGTGAATTATCTGTAGTTCTGTAGAATAAAATGAATGTGCAAGTAAGTCCCTGCTTCTCTGCTATTGGTGTTGTTTTAATACTGTTGCATTCACCTTCAACCTTGGGTGAAATTATACCACTTTAGAGGAGCCACTCAGTGATTTATTAAGACTTTTAGAGTGATTATTATCTACAAGGCTTGAAAATCAAGCACATAAAATTAGACATGTTTAACATCACCTTAAACAATAGTAGAAGCTTTAAATGATCATAAAACAGAAATTATTTTCACAAACTTTTATACTTTTTAATTGCAAATTTATGGTTCTGTTCAATCTACATTTATAGATTGAATGATTCAAAGCAATGAATGAAAGATAGATCGAACATTACAAAAAATTTAAATGGGAAAACTTACCTTTCAAATGGAAGAACACAATGTTTCTCAGATTCCTTGCTCATAGTATGTGTGTGTGGTAACACATTTTAATGTTTTTAAGAAGCTCTGATGGCCTGTAATGACCCTACTCCAAAACAGTTTTCGTGCTAATTTTTAACTATACATCTAACATGAAAACAAATGCTTTAGATGATTTGCAGCTCATTTCCTACCTTAAACAGAAGAGCTCTGAGGTTCCTTGTGCCCTTGCATCTGAAAAACCTTATGGCACACTTTTAATTACCAAATTAATCTTTACTTATCTGGGTAATTTAGAGCAAAAGAACTGTGTATGTGTACTGGAAATTGTAGATGTAATTCAAGGTGATGAGCAGGTCAATGATGGACAGATGATTGAAGGTGGAGTCAACCCTGAACAGCTGAGAATGGAGAGGTGGAGGGAGGAAACCAACTATGCTGCCACTTTAAATGATTCCATATAGGATTTCTGTTATTTTAAAGCTCCAATGGCTGAATCTTTTGCTGAAAGTTTTTACTGTGAAACAAGGTGCAGCAAACATGACTAGCTATCTGCAAAATCTTTAACTTTGCCTTCTTATTGGATTTGAGGACAAATGGTCTCTAGTTCTATCCATTAATTAAAAATGGAGACAATATCTCTGAATATATGGACAAATTTAACAATATTTTATTACCATAATTTCTAATTACAGACATTTCCTAGGAGTAACAAAAAGAGAAAGAAAAAACCCTTACATTTTAAAGCTGTATAAAAGAAAGCTAAAAATAAAATCCACCTTCTGACCAGCAGCACATTGTTCTCCCTCTGTTGGACGTGTAACTTCAGTTAAGACAATGCAGCCAACAAGTGTGCCAACATCTATAACTAGATGCTCTCGTTCATGCGCATGGAGCCCTTTACAAAAACAGCACCTGCTTCAACTGCTTCACCCCAGATTTCAACATGTGGGCCGAGCTGTCCTCAATCGGCCAGAAGCACACAGGAAGAATTTCACACCGTTATCTTTATACTCAAGGGCAAACGGAAAGAAAAATAAGTGTCACTGATGCAGAGGTAAAGGTATATATTTTGTTGTTTGATTGGCACTAACAGGTTTAGTTAATTGTCCAAAGGTCAAATCCACCTCATGACTATAAACCAAATTAATTTATATACTTTTAAATGCTTTCTCCTAAGAATTTGAAGTTTGAAAAAGGGCATAATTTTAGATACACAACCTATTTTTAGGTAACATAAAAAATAAATAAATAAAAATGCTTTTTTAAGTCTCTGGATTTCCAGTAGCCTGTTCCTACGCAGGCTGTTACCATTTGTAATCCCTTAAAGAATCTCACAGGGAAATCTTAGGAAGTGTCTTCAGTGGGTTTCATAATTAACACCCTTTGTATTATTAGACTCTATGGCAGCATGTGTGAAGTGGCAAGATATTAGCACTCATCACACACTTCTTGCTCCTCCTTGTTAGCCTGAATGTCTTGGCCCCAACTTATCAGCTTGCAGGTCTTAAGGTTACAATGTTGTTCAACTGTCAGTCTGTAAAGCTGCTCTCTGCAATTTGATCTGTATCAGGTGTTTTTAAGACCTGGTGTATAAAGATCTGATGTTTATACATATATAAATATAGGAGCAGTGAGCAGAATCTCTACATAAAGTTCACTTGCTCTCCATCAATGGATGTAGCTGGGTAGATCGTGCAAGCTGTTCCTCTCAATCAAGAAGAAGCACACAACAGGAATGTCACAGGGATATCTCTATGCTCAAGTGTACAGGGAAAAAGACAAATGCTCCATTACTGGTACAGCACAAACTGAAATATTCACACCAGTTAGACACCGACCTTGACCAGGCCCAGTCAATAACTGTTAATCAGGTGAGGCCACTAGTGGCAACCACAGGAACAGTGTCAGTAATGAACCTCGATACATCTAATTTCTCTAAAGAATACAAAATATAGAAAATAATTAAATATGCCATTTGGAGACATATACCTTTTGGATTTCCCTACAAATATTTAAGATCAAATTTATACAAAGTCCTTTATTTATATTTTGTAATCTGATAAAGGTTTTAAAAATAATTTCACAATTGACTTATCAATTAAGTATTAAGGTAAATACCATTTTACAGAATCATTGTTAAACTCAAACTCTGAACCCTAAGAGAGTCTGTTTGAAACCGTATATCCTTAAGGTGTTTTATGTTTTATTTTCTAACCCTAACACTTCTTATTCAATTATTTAATGTATTTAATGCGTTTCAGGTATATACTGATATTTGAAAATGTTTCTAACATCCATTTTTCATACTCAAAAACCATTATTAACTCTGAGCCTGGCAGGAATGGTATTTGATACCACAATAAACCGCCCCCCCACCTCTCTCCAGCATACCCAACCCATCCTTCCTAACCAAACTGAGCGAGCTGGAAGCTTTGTGTGATGCCAATAACCATATTTAGAGGAACAACTGCATTATAAAAGGAGACGACATGTTTTTAATTGTGTCATCGTTATCTTCCTTTTTGTGCGGTAAGTTGGAGGGCACATTGATTTATACACATTAACTTTGAAGTCATAGTCAAAGAGTTCTTTACTAGTCGTAGTATCATTTGACTTTGTGACAGAAAGGAGGAATTGTGTTGCCTGGTCCTGTTTTTGGTATTGTTGATTATCTGTAGTGATTTGGGTTTGAGTATTATGTATTCAGGAGTAGAAATGAGACATTGTTGACATCACTTTCTTTCTTTTGTGTGGAACTAGAGCTTTGAACCATCAGTGTCTGAAGAGAACAGCAAAGGTGAGTAGATTTTAGTCTTACTTAACAGGGTAATGTTCAATCACTTAAAATATGTACTAGCCACTTGACTTTACATTACTAATGTTTCAAATAAAGTTTACTTGAAATCCAACAGAAGTGTGAAAGATGGGGGATGCCCAGATGGAAGAGTTTGGAGCTGCTGCTCCGTATCTCAGGAAATCAGACAAGGAGCGTCTGGAGGCCCAAACGCGCCCCTTTGACATGAAGAAAGAATGTTTCGTTCCTGATGCTGAAGAGGAGTATCTCAAGGCATCTATTATCGGTCGAGATGGTGATAAAGTCACCTGTGAGACTTCAAAGGGAACGGTAAGCAGTGCCATTGTGATTAATCAGATGGAGTTTAATTATTGCTGTAACTTACAGTTGCTTAATTCATCATGATTCAAGTGACTTTGTAGTTTTGAAAGGGCTGATTGAGTTTAGAATAACATATGGAGCTGAATAATTACAGTTAAAAAATAATAATAATAATTTATAATAAAATATATTTTATATAAAAAAAAATTCACATTTTCTGAAATTATTTAAATATTTAAATTTAAATATTTAAAAGATTTAAATACAGAGTTTGTTTTTAAAAAATGTTACATTAATATAATATATTAATTAATTATATATATATTAAATAAACATAAATGAAAATGAATGAAATCTTGATGGTGCACATAAATGATATGCATAGACATTGACTGTGACAAAAATCTCATGTTCCCACAGACAGTAACTGCGAAGGAGGCTGATGTTCACCCTCAGAACCCGCCAAAGTTCGATAAAATTGAGGACATGGCGATGTTCACCTTCCTGCATGAGCCCGCTGTGCTGTTTAACCTCAAAGAGCGTTACGCAGCCTGGATGATCTACGTGAGTCGAGTCTTAAAACACTCACACATTCTCTTTATCTTGCATGAGCAGATCTAAACCTTCTGTGAATCTCTTACAGACCTACTCTGGGCTCTTCTGTGTCACTGTGAACCCCTACAAGTGGCTGCCAGTGTACAACCAGGAAGTTGTCAATGCCTATAGAGGCAAGAAGAGGAGTGAAGCTCCTCCTCACATCTTCTCCATCTCTGACAATGCCTATCAGTACATGCTGTCAGGTGCGTCTACTTGACATATTCGAAATAGTTCAAATTGTTTTCCAATAGGACAAATATACTGCATTCATATTACCTTGCTGGATGAAATAAGTAACCGATATCCACAAGATCAATTTTTTAACAAAACAATGTTTTTACTTTGCAGACAGAGAAAACCAGTCAATTCTTATCACGTAAGACTATATGCTATTTTAATTGGTTGCAAAGTCTCAATAAGGTTGATAAGACAATGTGTGCATGCTCTGTCTAAGACTGCTTTGTGTTGACAGCGGAGAATCTGGTGCTGGAAAGACTGTGAACACCAAAAGAGTCATTCAGTACTTTGCCAGCATTGCTGCTAGTCCTACAAAGAAGGACCCCAGCAGTGAAAAGAAGGTAAATGGAGGAGATCTGAATTAAAACTAAAAATTATTGAACTGTCATTTTCTTTGATTGCCATTCACCATATACAAATTTCTAATATTGTGTTTTCTAGGGTACTCTGGAGGATCAAATCATCCAGTGTAATCCTGCTCTTGAGGCCTTTGGTAATGCCAAGACCATCAGGAATGACAACTCATCACGCTTTGTGAGTGGACACTGATTTAAGCAACAAATAATTATAATTTTGTATATTTTTCCACTGTATTTATAGACAATATCCTCTTTCGAACAGGGCAAGTTCATCCGAATCCACTTTGCTGCCAGTGGCAAGCTAGCATCTGCTGATATTGAGACTTGTAAGAAAGATTTTTGCTTATTTAATGGTTTTTCTTTTAAGACACATACTCGGTGATATGTGTATCGACGTTCGGGACAAAGCATATTTTAGTGACAAATTTGTAGCCAGTTAAATCTGGGGATGTATTCATTTCACATGTTCAATTGCAGAAAGTATTCTGTTAGGGTTATCTGAAAGCCAATTCAATATTTGTATTAGTGAATTTTGACCCAAATTGCATGTGCTTAATAATCATTATTATTTTATTATTTGATTTTTATTTTTAAAGACGGTTAGGGTTAGGTTATGCTATTTATCAACAGCTGTATATAAAAACAAAAGAAGTCTATGGAATGTCCAACATTTAGACACAATGCTTATTTTGCAAATGAACAGATCTTCTGGAGAAGTCTCGTGTGACTTTCCAGCTCAAGGCTGAGAGAGACTACCACATCTTCTACCAGATCCTGTCTCAGAAGAAACCGGAACTTTTAGGTGGTCAAAACAATATTACACCAAACATCTATACTTTTGTTGTTTACATTTTTACAAGAAAATTACAACATGATGTCTAAGTGACTTGCATCCTTTCTTTCAGAGATGCTGCTGATCACAGCAAACCCTTACGATTATGCCTTCATCTCCCAAGGAGAGACGCAAGTGGCCTCTATTGATGATTCTGACGAGCTGATGGCCACTGATGTGTGTTATCTGAAATAGCTACAAATTCCCATTAATACATTTTGATCTTACCTTCTTACGATTAATTTGGCTTAAAGCACTTATAAGTACAAGACTATGAGGCATTTATAATGTTATATTAATTAAATTTGCTGTAGGAAGCTTTTGATGTGTTGGGCTTCACCCAAGAGGAGAAGAACAGCATCTACAAGCTGGTTGGTTCCGTCATGCACTTCGGCAACATGAAGTTCAAACAGAAGCAAAGAGAGGAACAGGCCGAGGCTGATGGGACTGAGGGTCAGTATTAGGACAAAATACTGACATAATGCATATAGTTATAGGGCAATAGAAGATTCATTACAATCAACCATCTTCTTTTATTGGCAACAGATACTGATAAATCAGCTTATCTGATGGGCCTGAACTCTGCTGATCTCATCAAGGCTCTGTGCCACCCAAGAGTCAAAGTAGGAAATGAGTGGGTCACCAAGGGACAGAATGTCCAGCAGGTGGAGACTACTTCATGATTAACATCCCTTCATAACACACTGTTAACATAACCATAAAAACACATTATGATGTAACATTTAAATGCCTATGGGACAGGTGTACTACGCTATTGGTGCACTTTCCAAATCAGTGTATGAGAAGATGTTCCTCTGGATGGTTGTGAGAATCAACCAATCCCTGGACACCAAACAGCCTCGCCAGTACTTCATTGGTGTGCTGGACATTGCTGGATTTGAGATCTTTGATGTAAGTACTTGATGGTGTTCCCATTGGTCACTTTTCTGGATCTAGACACAATTCAGCAGTCACCATTGAGTAAGGTTTCCTGGTTGCTCAACAGGCAATCTCCATGTGCTGTGTACGTCTAAATTTCACCGGGCCCAGATGTATGGTGATAAATATTGTCTTAGATTGTACATTATCAAAATTAATTGATACCCAAAATTTACTAAATATATGAACGTTGATTATATGACATAATTGTAATGCATAGCTAAAGACCCATGAAATGGGTAATGCTGTTTGTGACAGGTGGTATTAAGAGGACTTGACAATCTTATAGAAAGCGTATTATTTTACAAAAATTTGCACTGTATATGTTTGTTTAAATAAGACGTGCCAATAATATTTTTGGTCCATTACTCTAGAACAGAAATATGGTTTTGTTTATTTTAAAGGATTAGTCCACTTTCAAATTAAAATTTTCCTGATAATTTACTCACCCCCATGTCATCCAAGATGTGTATGTCTTTCTTTCTTCATTCGAAAAGAAATGAAGGTTTTTGATGAAAACATCCAGGATTTTTCTCCTTATAGTGGACTTCAATGGCCTCCAAACGGTTGAAGGTAAAAATTACAGTTTCAGTGCAGCTTCAAACCACTCTACACGATCCCAGACAAGGAATGAGGGTCTTACCTAGTGTGTGTAGTGTATTACTGCCCTCCACAGGTCAAAGTTTGAACTAAATTTTTATATACAATATGCTAGTGCAAGTATATAACATTTAGTTCAAACTTTGACCTGAGGAGGGCAGTAATACACTTAGCAGCATCTACAATGCCGGAATTCTAATAGAGAAGAAGAAGAAGAGTGCTAGTTTAAGATGAGTGTTTATGGTTAAAACGTATATAATTTTTAATTTTTTTTTTAGAAAATGACCGATCATTTCGCTAGATAAGACCCTTATTCCTCATCCTGGATCGTGTAGAACCCTTTGAAGCTGCATTGAAACTGCAATTTTGTCCGTTGAAGTCCACTATAAGGAGAATAATCTTGGAATGTTTTCATCAAAAACCTTAATTTCTTTTCGACTGAAGAAAGAAAGACAAACATCTTGGATGACATGGAGGTGAGTAAATTATCAGGAAATTTTAATTTGAAAGTGAACTAATCCTTTAAATTGTGTGTGTGCTAGAAGTTTATTTACTTAGATTTTAGGAGTGCATTGGCATTTAGATTAAATAAAAATACATTTTATTCATTCAGATGTGTGTATATTTTGACTTCCAACATTAAATAAAAATGAGTCTAAAATGTATCATTCTGTGGTTCTAGGTTTTCTGCCCATGTTGATAACATTGTTAATCTGTTCTAGTTCAACACCTTTGAGCAGCTGTGCATCAACTTCACTAATGAGAAGTTGCAGCAGTTCTTCAACCACCACATGTTTGTGCTGGAGCAAGAGGAATACAAGAAGGAGGGCATTGAGTGGGAGTTTATTGACTTCGGCATGGACTTGCAGGCTTGTATTGATCTCATTGAAAAGGTGAGTTTTTAAATTTGAGACATCTCAGGTATTGGATCAATACTGCTCATCTAATTTGAAACCCCTTATTCTACTGTTTGCTAGCCCATGGGTATCATGTCGATCCTTGAAGAGGAGTGCATGTTCCCCAAAGCCAGTGATACAACATTTAAAGCTAAGCTTTATGACAACCATTTGGGGAAATCTGGAAACTTCCAGAAGCCCAGGATTGTCAAGGGTAAACCAGAGGCCCATTTCTCCTTGGTTCACTACGCTGGGACTGTTGACTACAACATCTGTAACTGGCTGGTGAAGAACAAGGACCCTCTTAATGAGACAGGTTGTTGGCCTGTATCAGAAGTCCACCATGAAACTTTTGTCTCTCTCTTTGCTAATTATGCTGGTGCTGACTCAGGTGTGTTGATGTCCAAGGAAGGAAATCATTAGCTGCTTTTCCACTGTCGGGCCAAATGGTTCTAAGAACAGTAAGGAACGGTTCTAGTTATATTTCCGCTAGAGATTGATTTGGCATGGCACGATTATGAACTGTTCTTAGCCCGGAATTATCAGCAAGGTTGGCTAACCTCCTTCTTGTAACTGTGCAGGTCCTAAATGGTTAAACAATGAGAATAGTTTGGCCCGAAGGTGGAAAAGCGGCTATTGAGACAAATAAGGATTAAAAGGTTCATTTGAAGAAAATAATGTTTCTTTCAACAGCTGCAGAGGGAGGAGGTGGCAAAGGAAAGGAGAAGAAGAAAAAGGGCTCTTCTTTCCAGACAGTGTCTGCCCTTCACAGGGTAACACATACAGTGCCTTTCATAGTGATTCATAATGAAATTATTTATTTAATATTGCTTGGTTTCTTAATTTCTTTAAATAGCATGACCTAAAATGTATATGGGAAGAGTCATGAATAATGTCTATCCACAGGAAAACTTGAACAAGCTGATGACCAACTTGAGGTCAACTCACCCTCACTTTGTGCGCTGCATCATCCCCAATGAGACTAAGACTCCTGGGGCGATGGAGAATCCTCTGGTCATGCACCAGCTGCGCTGTAACGGTGTGCTGGAGGGCATCAGGATCTGCAGAAAGGGATTCCCCAACAGGATCCTGTATGGAGATTTCAAGCAGAGGTACATTCATTTATGAATTCAAGACATCTAAGTCACACTTGAGTCAAAAATGTCCATAGATTATGCAACCAGAGTAGACATATTTACAAATATTAATATTGAATATTGTTTCTCATTCAGAACTGTTTCTCATTTGGTTTTGTGATTTACTTAGGTCTTTGAACAAACTGCTGGAAATAACCATTCACACAATATGTCTTTTATGGGAATTTGAGCCATTTCATGACCCCTTTGTTTTACAGTACATTACATTTGTTTTTTAAATGCCATATTAATATTGTCAGTGCCAATATTAAAATGATTTTCCACTTTATTCAACAACAGATACCGTATCCTTAACCCTGCTGCCATTCCAGAGGGTCAGTTCATTGACAGCAGGAAAGGAGCTGAGAAATTATTAGGCTCTTTGGATATCGACCACACCCAGTACAGATTTGGACATACAAAGGTACCCTAATAAAATGTCTAATTCAGGTTATAAAAAGATAAACTACAAAAACATATTAGTACAATGTACTGATCACTTGTGCAATGTAAGGCTAAATAACAGTCCCTTTATCCAAGGTGTTCTTCAAGGCTGGTCTGCTGGGTACGCTTGAAGAGATGCGAGATGACCGTCTTGCTCTCATCATCACAAATATTCAGTCTAGAGCTCGTGGTCTTCTCTCAAGAATCGAATTCCAAAAAATTGTTGACCGCAGGTAAAGCTTTAGGCTATTAAATTCCCCCCCAAAAAAACAATTGTACTTTTTATATGAAATATATGAAACGTTTTTGTATCATATTACAGAGATGCATTGTTGGTGATCCAGTGGAATGTACGTGCCTTCATGGGTGTCAAGAATTGGCCCTGGATGAAGCTCTACTTCAAGATCAAACCACTGCTGAGATCTGCTGAAGCGGAGAAAGAGATGGCCAACATGAAGGAAGAATTCCTAAAGTTGAAGGAGGCTTATGCCAAATCTGAAGCCCGCAGAAAGGAGCTCGAAGAAAAGATGGTTACTCTTCTCCAAGAGAAGAACGACCTGCAACTTCAAGTTCAAGCTGTATGTTTACAAGCTATTTATGAGTTTGTGACTGTATATATATATATATATATATATATATATATATATATATATATATATATATATATATATATATCCATATTTCTTAATAAACAGGAGCAAGATAATCTTTGTGATGCTGAGGAGAGATGTGAGGGTCTGATCAAGAATAAGATCCAGCTTGAGGCCAAAACCAAAGAGCTGACTGAGAGACTGGAGGATGAAGAGGAAATGAATGCTGAGCTGACTGCAAAGAAACGAAAGCTGGAGGATGAATGTTCTGAGCTCAAGAAGGACATTGATGATCTTGAGCTCACTCTGGCCAAAGTGGAGAAAGAGAAACATGCCACTGAGAACAAGGTCAGTTTTCAACATTGAAAAAGTTAGTGATGCAAGAATGTTGTGTTAAGAGTCCCTTGATACAATGACACATTTCTACAGGTTAAAAACCTAACAGAAGAGATGGCAGCTTTGGATGAAATCATTGCTAAGCTGACCAAGGAGAAGAAAGCTCTTCAGGAGGCCCATCAGCAAACGCTGGATGACCTCCAGAGTGAGGAAGACAAAGTCAACACACTCACCAAAGCCAAAGCCAAGCTGGAGCAACAAGTGGATGATGTGAGTGGTTTGTTGACACTTCTGTTGTAAATGAAGACAGGTGACATTTACAATGCTGAACAAAATATTGTCCTTCCAGCTTGAGGGTTCCCTGGAACAGGAAAAGAAGCTTCGTATGGATCTGGAGAGAGCAAAGAGGAAGCTCGAGGGAGACTTAAAGTTGACCCAAGAGAGTGTGATGGACCTGGAAAATGACAAACAGCAACTGGAAGAGAGGATTAAAAAGTGTGTTTTCCAGAGGGGGAAATTATTATTCAAGAATACAGCTCACAATCTGAATCCTTATTAATAGTGGTAATCAAATATGTTCTGCAACACAGGAAGGATTTTGAGATCAGCCAGCTCAGTAGCAAGATTGAAGATGAGCAGGCAATGGCAGCCCAACTCCAGAAGAAACTGAAGGAGCTGCAGGTAAACTTTAAAACTTTATGATTCTTAAAAATAGGGACTTTTAGACAGTCAGGAATTCTAGCTTTAACTTTGGCTTTCTTCGCATTACCAGGCTCGCATTGAAGAGCTTGAGGAAGAGCTGGAGGCTGAGAGAGCTGCTCGTGCCAAAGTTGAGAAGCAGAGAGCTGATCTGTCCAGAGAACTGGAGGAGATCAGTGAGAGGTTGGAGGAGGCTGGTGGAGCCACCGCTGCCCAGATTGAGATGAACAAGAAACGTGAAGCTGAGTTCCAGAAGCTGCGCAGAGACCTTGAAGAGGCCACTCTGCAACATGAGTCCACTGCAGCTACACTGAGGAAGAAACATGCAGACAGTGTGGCTGATCTGGGAGAGCAGATTGACAACCTCCAGAGAGTGAAGCAGAAGCTGGAGAAAGAGAAGAGTGAACTCAGACTGGAACTGGACGATGTGGTCTCCAACATGGAGCAGCTTGCTAAGGCAAAGGTGATGAATTTTTTTCCCCATGTTGCTTTTCCTCACTTCAGGTGTTCTTAAGAATTATGCTACAACTTTTAATTCATTCACTGAACTTGCCTTTAACTTTTTATTTTTATTTTTTTTTACATTTAATATCTATCCAGGCAAACTTGGAGAAAATGTGCAGGACCCTTGAGGACCAGATGTCAGAATACAGAACAAAATACGAAGAAGGACAACGCAGCATCAATGACTTTACCATGCAAAAAGCTAAGCTACAAACTGAGAATGGTATGTACTTTGATTAGGAAATTCCTGTGTATTGTTAGACAATTACTCAAGATCGCACACTACTTTCTGTAATGTAATGGTTATACTTCTATCTAGGGGAGCTTTCTAGACAGCTGGAAGAAAAGGATTCATTGGTCTCTCAGCTAACAAGAGGCAAGCAGTCCTACACCCAGCAGATTGAGGACCTCAAGAGACAACTAGAGGAGGAAATCAAGGTACAAATTTAGTTTTTAAAGGATTTATTACCCAACTGTCCATTGCATTCCAATGTATATTGTTAACAGGAAATTCCCAATCCTCATAGGCTAAGAATGCCCTGGCCCATGCAGTTCAGTCTGCTCGCCATGATGCTGATCTGCTGAGGGAGCAATATGAGGAGGAGCAAGAAGCCAAGGCTGAGCTGCAGCGTAGTCTGTCCAAGGCAAACTCTGAGGTGGCTCAGTGGAGAACCAAGTATGAAACTGATGCCATCCAGAGAACTGAGGAGCTGGAGGATGCCAAGTATGAAACAGGAAAAACCCACAAAGTTATAAAAATATGTATACATAAAAAAAAAACCTCTCTCAAAAAGTAATGCTTCTTTGTAATATTCTTAGGAAGAAGCTGGCTCAGCGTCTGCAAGATGCAGAAGAAGCTGTGGAAGCGGTCAATGCTAAATGCTCCTCACTGGAGAAGACCAAGCACAGGCTGCAGAATGAGATTGAAGATCTCATGGTGGATGTGGAGAGATCCAATGCTGCTGCGGCCGCTCTGGACAAGAAGCAAAGAAACTTTGACAAGGTGAATGCATAAAACCCTTACAAATAAATGATATTTGCGTTCATTTAGCTCCAATGGTAGCTAATCAAAGTCCGATTCTATCAACAGGTCCTAGCTGAATGGAAGCAGAAATATGAAGAATCCCAGAGCGAGCTGGAAAGCTCCCAGAAGGAAGCCAGATCTCTGAGCACTGAACTATTCAAACTGAAGAACTCTTATGAAGAGTCTCTGGATCATTTGGAGACTATGAAGAGAGAAAACAAGAACCTCCAAGGTACCCTTGATTTATTAGCCTTCTGAGCATTCACATAAGTATAAATGAACAAAGAAAAGAAATGTCTGCACACTGAAATTACAGCTCCAAAAATTTATTTATAAACATTTCGACTAGTCAGGTCTTCATCAGGCACAACACCTTTAGTTCATTTATTGTTATATTTTTGTCCCACACCTGAGGCCAATTTGAGTTTTGGATGTGCACACCTTTTTTGTATTTTTATTCACATCAATATCACAAAAATCTTAACTTGTATTAACCATTATTACTTTACCTAATAAACAGAGGAGATTGCTGATCTCACTGAACAAATTGGCGAGAGCGGAAAGAACATTCATGAGCTAGAGAAAATTCGTAAGCAGTTGGAGCAGGAAAAAGCTGAAATTCAAACTGCTCTGGAGGAGGCTGAGGTATATCTATCTAATTGTTGATATTTTTAGTGTTATGTGTATTTATTCAAAAGATTAAAATAAGGGTATGCTAATACAAGTGAACATGTTTTTAAATAACTCTATTAATTGATCTGTCAGGGCTCCCTTGAGCATGAAGAAGGAAAGATTCTCAGAGCTCAACTGGAGTTCAATCAGGTCAAAGCTGAAATTGAACGTAAGCTGGCTGAGAAAGATGAAGAGATGGAGCAGGCCAAGAGGAACCAGCAGAGAATGGTGGATACCCTGCAGAGCTCACTGGAATCAGAGACTCGCAGCAGGAATGAAGCTCTCAGACTGAAGAAGAAGATGGAGGGAGACCTCAATGAGATGGAGATTCAGCTCAGCCAGGCTAACAGACAGGCAGCAGAAGCCCAGAAACAACTAAAGGGTCTTCATGGACATCTCAAAGTATGATGAATCTTCAAATCAAGACGTTATAATGCTTAGGTGAACATAGTTCTGTAGACTTTAAATTTGTCAAATTTTTATTTTACAGGATGCCCAACTGCAGCTGGATGATGCTCTTCGTGGTAATGATGATCTCAAAGAGAACATCGCCATTGTGGAGAGACGCAACAATCTGCTGCAGGCTGAACTAGATGAGCTGAGATCCCTGGTGGAACAAACTGAGAGAGGAAGGAAACTGGCTGAGCAGGAACTGCTGGATGTCAGTGAGAGAGTTCAGCTCCTGCATTCTCAGGTATGACACATCTTTATTAGACAAGTAAAACCTTTAAACCCTCTCTTAGTACACAATATCAACTAGAGACTACATGCATGTCAATATTGTCCATGTCCAGAACACCAGCCTGCTGAATCAGAAGAAGAAGCTGGAGGGAGATAATACTCAGCTTCAGACTGAGGTTGAGGAGGCAGTGCAGGAGTGCAGGAATGCTGAGGAAAAAGCCAAGAAGGCCATCACTGATGCTGCCATGATGGCTGAGGAGCTGAAGAAGGAGCAGGACACCAGTGCTCATCTGGAGCGCATGAAGAAGAACATGGAGCAGACCATCAAGGACCTGCAGCACCGTCTGGATGAAGCTGAGCAGATCGCCATGAAGGGTGGCAAGAAACAGGTCCAGAAACTGGAGGCCAGAGTAAGTTTCTGAAACTCAGTTCTTAATAATGCATTTTCTATGTTGGTATGTTTGTTGCTATTCATAAATATTTGTATTCAGAGCTTAAGAATTTGTGTGTTTGAAATTGTTTTGGATTTTTCTAGGTGAGAGAACTGGAAAACGAGGTGGAGCTTGAGCAGAGAAAGGCGAGCGAGTCTGTGAAAGGAGTTCGTAAATATGAGAGACGCATCAAGGAGCTCACCTACCAGGTCACTTTCTTTGACAGAAAAAATGTATTTTTATTCATGCAAAAGATTTTAGAAAACAATATAAATTGTGATTAAGTCAATTTATGCTCTATGACTATATGGCTGCTTTTAAATGAACATTTAGCTATTTAAAGTAAAAGTTCTTTGTTGGCAAAATTGCATTTCCTTAATAGCCTAAACACAGGCTTTACTCCCTTCAAACATAAATTGTCACTGTTTTCATCTCTGCAACTTCACGGACACACACACAAAATTAAATACATTGATCCCAAGCAAAGGCTGCATATAGGCCTGGTAAACTACTTCAGTAAAACACTCCAACGCGGTACTTTTCTTTTCTTCCTTTTTCGTTTTTAGTTCTATATTTTTAGAAAGCTATTAAGTTATTAAGCAACAATGTAGGATTTCCTTTGTGTTTTATATAATAACCACTAGGAGGTGCTCTAGGCATATGTTTTCCTTGATTGGTTATCTCTGAAGAGAAATATGTTGTTGTTGAAAATGAAAGTAAAAGAGCTATGCACGTTGATTGCATTTTACTGTGAAATGAGAGTTCTGTGTCTTTATTAAAATCAACACATTAATGATTTATCTCTCATCGCCCCGTGACCCAATCCGCAATTAATTGGACTGTTATTTTTTTATTACTTGGCCAGCCCGACCCGTGGATTATGGACATGTCTCCATGGATATAAATGCAATCCGCGCATCACTACTGTCAATATAGCATTATGTCAAAATACTAATTTATTTAGTTTTAAGTGAAACCATTGTAATCCTCACAGTATTCCCATTTGTTTTTTTTTACAAAATGTAACTGTAATCTGATTACCTTGTTTTTTGACATAACCATAACAAATTACAGTAACCAGATTTTTGTATCCTGATTACATAACGCCGTTACATGTATTCCGTTACTCCCCAACCCTGAATATATATGCAGACTGAAGAGGACCGTAAGAATCTGGCACGTCTTCAGGATCTGGTGGACAAACTCCAGCTGAAGGTCAAATCCTACAAGAGAGCGGCTGAGGAGGCGGTATGTTTAAGATCATTTCAGTAAAAATGTATGCATCTAATCATGCATTATTAACCCTTAAGCTCTGTTGAAATCCCTGTAACACCATTCCCTGTGTTCCCAGTCAAAAATGAACTGGCCTTTTAAAAATGTCTTATAAATCACTTGTTATGCCATATTATCAACAAATGTTGGATTCAATCTTTTTGTCAACTTGTTTTCTTTCAATTTGGATAGGTTTTGTATTTATTTTCAATGGAAGCTCAGATCAATGAGGCCTACAATCAGGCAGTTTCAAAAATAAATAGAAAACCTGTCCTAACTGAAAGAAAACAAGTTGGAAAAAAAGATTGAATACAATATTTGGTGATAATATAGTATAATGAAAGATTTATAAGCTAATTTTTGTAGGCCGGCCATTTTTGACCGGGAACACCACAAGTGTGCATTTTGTACAAGATAAAAGCATTTCAAAATAAACTTCCTGGTTAAAATTAAAGCCATCAGTGTGATAAACAGTGCAATTTTTCATATTTTATTGAAATTAACAAAATTATCTACAAATACTGCTTTTTTCAATAAAAAAACTTGAGGTGCATAAGCTCAGATCAATGAGGCCTACGGTCAATCAGATCCAAAAAGAAATACAAAACCTGTCCGAATTGAAAGAAAACAAGTTGACAAAGATTGAATCAATTTTTGTGGCCGTTTTTTGACCGGGAACACCACAAGCGTAACAAGGTGGGGGGGTGGGGGGGGGGGGGGGGATCCCAATAAATTAGAAAAAATATCCCCAAAACTTTGGGAAGTAGTTATACCTGTTTGAGCAAAGTCAGTAAGTTTTAGTCCAATGTGATAATATTAACATTTTTGGAAAATAAGACAACAAATAAATAACTCAAACACAACATAAGGGTTAAAAAAAATAAATAAAATGGCAATGTCAGGACAATTAACTAAATTTGCTTTAACAATCTTTATTTGAATTTGGTTAATCTGGAGATTTAAAATATGGCTAGTCCCTTTAATTAATGCATAATTAAATTGCCTGCCATGATTTTCTGTTCTTGTGATGAATAAACTTGGATTGTGATAAAATTAAAAAATAAAAATGTGAACTTGATGTCTTGGTATGGGATTACTTGAGAAAATATCTTCATATTGTCATGTTTTTACAGGAGGAACAGGCTAATTCCAATCTGGGCAAGTTCCGTAAACTGCAGCATGAACTGGATGAGGCAGAGGAGAGGGCTGATATTGCTGAATCTCAGGTCAACAAACTGAGAGCCAAGAGCCGTGATACAGGATCCAAGGTAAGTATTTGTTGTTTGCAAAAAAAAAATGTTAAATGACTTGTCAGATGTGGTGCATACTGTCATTAACATTAACTCTAAAGCAACTCTAAAATTTAAAGGAAACTACTTGACTGTGGAAACCTAACCCACAAAATATTTCAACAACTTTTAAGTGGAAAATAATATGCTATTGCTACGAAAAGCCTTGATAAGCAGAACTAATGGCAACTCAATTTTCTTGTTGTGCAATGAAATTTTAGAAAATAATTTTAAACAATCATATTCATGGTCAAAATGTATTATACTTTCTAATAAGATAAATCTTACATCTTTGTCTTTTCTTCTCCTTTGAACAGAAAGGACATGATGAGGAATGAAGCTCTTCCATCTCTCAAAATCGGATGTGTTGCTTTGAATCCATTAGTCTCTAGATCAATAGAATAAAGAAAATGTGCAAATGAAACCTCTGCCACATTGTGTTATTTTAAAACCAAATGAAACCTCTGCCACATTGTGTTATTTTAAAACCAAATTGTCATTGTCACTACTGGTAAGAACTATGTGTGCTTTACAGAATCAAATTAAAGAGTAAAAATACTCACTAAAACCATTCTTCACTAAAACCAACTGAACACTACAAAATTGTCATTTTGTCAAGATTAGGTGTGCTGGTTAATGTAGTTATAAACATTATAAGATAAGTAAAAATGTATGCAATGAAATCCAAAATTGTGCAGGCCATCCTCCCAAAACCTGGAAGTACCACTAACTTATAGCAGAGATTATTAAAACAGGTCAGAACAGGCATGTAAAAAAAAAAACATACATGTAAAAAAATACAATCAAATAAAATCTGTAGATAACATACTTTTGACTTACCTTTTCTAATGGTCCCAAATAGAAATAAAACTGAATACTAGTAGCAAACACATGTGAGACAAGTGAACTGTCCATTACAGAACTATTCAATGGGTAGGAGAGATATGGCAAGTGTCTGTTGTTGCTCAAGATGATACAGTGGCTCCAACATATGTGTTAAATAAAGGAGGAGTCGGGGAAGGAGGGGGTTAAGTAACACCTTATGAAGAATGTTACTTGTACCCTATGTCACTTGTGCTATATTAGGAACATAAAGCTTAGCACATACAGTACTATATGTGAGAGGAGCCTCTGACGCACATGAAAAGCTAAAAAAAGTTATGTACTTGACAATGACCATTTTTTTGTAGACATACAGGCAATGTGATAAAGTGGAGCTTATTTGTGTTTTAACATTGTTCAATGAAAGGTAGCCATAGCTTTTGAAAGTTCAAGGTGGTTAAACAATATCTCAACCATGTCATGGAGGAGGCATTAGGTCATTTAATAGGTCATGTAAACTTAAGTAGTAAGAGTTCATGCAAATGATAGGATGTCTACAGATGAGGCATGTCCTATATACATTTCAAACCACCCTATCTGATCTCTTCAATCACAGAAGCATTCAAAGGAATTTAACAGGTTATCTTTGTCCTCAAGGCTAAAGTAAAGGAAACAATGCCATGTAAACAAGACAACTTGAAGGGTATGGCCTCTCGGTCAGCTCTCTGAGGGACAGCAACAGACTATGTGAATGTGAATTGAATTGAATTGAACTATGTGATTCAGTGCTGCGAAGCATTTTTGGGCTATTCGTCAAGATTTTAGCCTGGACACAGAAAATATTTTTATATAAAAAAAATTCAGATTCATACTATTACAGTTTTTATTACAATTTTTAAATTAGTTATCGTTTTTACATTTAATTTAATTTTAGTTCAGGGTTCACACTCTTTCAGGAACACCAGATTTAAAGACTTTTATTTTATATCAAGCACAATAAAGAAAATAAAAGTGAGTTTGTTACTGCCAATCTGGACAGTATCAAAGCCCTGTGTCTATCATTACTGCATTAATGTTCAGGCATATACTGACAACTAAAATCAAATTTAAAGGTCCCGTTCTTCGTGATCCCATGTTTCAAACTTTAGTTAGTGTGTAATGTTGTTGTTAGAGTATAAATAAAATCTGTAAAATTTTAAAGCTCAAAGTTCAATGCCAAGCGAGATATTTTATTTAACAGAAGTCGCCTACATCGAACGGCCAGTTTGGACTACATCCCTCTACTTCCTTCTTTAATGACGTCACTAAAACAGTTTTTTGACTAACCTCCGCCCACAGGAATACACAAGAGTTGCGTTTGTAGAGTGTGTTTGTCGCCATGTCGTCGAAACGCTGTTATTTTCCTCCCGCAGTCCAATCACCGGGTCTGATTCCGGCTCAGATTGATAGGGTAAAATTAAAGACATGTTTACAATAACACTGAGCGCGTGCATCTCCACGTTATGGTAAGAGGCGTGACCTTTCCGGGCAAGATGCGCTAAACTGCTGTCGAATCACAACACAGGAACCGCTGGCACAATCAGAACTCGTTACGTATTTCTGAAGGAGGGACTTCATAGAACAAGGAAGTCATCAGCCCGTTTTTATGACAGTGGAAACAGCGGTATACAGATAAGTAAATTATGTGAAAAATACTGTGTTTTTTTACACGCGAAACATGAACACATGTTATATTGCACACTATAAACACAATCAAAGCTTCAAAAAACCACGAAAAATGGGACCTTTAAGGGGAATTTGACTTTTTTAAAATCCAATGAGGAGAGAGGCTGGTAGAGTGTACGAGAGAGCCAGAGCAAGTCTGAATGAGAGATGCAGTTTGCAGCTTTCTTATTCCTTTTTTATGAATCATTGCTTAAAACATTAAAATATAGAGATAATATTATATACATGAATTTTGAGATCCATAAACCCTAAAACGACAGCGCGAGTAAGATAGTTTTGTTTACATCAGCATGAGTTTAAAAATTTCCACTGGTTCAGACTCAAACCATCAAGAATTTGCTATGAATATTCAGAAAGTTGGAAAGCTGCACTTTACAACGATACCAAACTTGTGCTGAGGGGAAGCGCCAGTAGTTGAGAAGTGTGCAGAAAAAAAACAGCATTTTTCATGGACAAAGGAAAGGTACTCCTCTTAGAAAAAGTACAAATGAAAGATACTTTTAGATGTTTAATTGCTATTTGGAGCATTGGGATTGCTAGATGAGGGCTTAATGAACCTATTTTTTTTGGTGAAAACTTCAAATTCGAACCATAATTGACATTTTCCACTTGTTTTGCATTGTAGCTCGTAATCAGCCCGGGCGCTTTCCAGTTCATTTTGCCAGCACGGGTCACATTTGGTATAATACATAATTTACGTAAGTTGACTTATGTTTATATGATGTATATTACATTATGTATTTTAACAGTGTTGTTCAATAAAACCATATAATTAATTGCTTTTGATACTTCATTTGAACCAATTATTATTGCCTTGTTATACCCATGTATTTTAATTCATTTTAATGGTTATTGTTGACTTAGGTCTATTTTTATAACCACAAAAAAAATATCTGATTACTCGATTAATTATCAAAATAATCAACCGATTACTCGATTACCAAAATAATCTATAGTGGACAGTCCTAATCTTAATGAAACTACGAGTTCATTCTGACAAGAATTGTTTTCTCGTGACTGTTGCATTTAATCAATGTGCCATTGTTTAATGCTTAATAATTACACCCACTTCAGCTTTTTAATCAAAGTTTACGTAGCAAAACTAGCTGCATGGTCTGAAGCAGAAGACAAGAAGTAGAGACACAATGGATTCCTATTTAACCCAACAAATGCAAGACCATTCTAAAGCACCCAGTGACAAAAGGAAGCTCAGATTACAAAATTCATTAGACATAAGGTTGCTCCCGTTTCTTCCATTCTTGCTCCTGAGTTCTGATAAACCAGGGTGAATAGACAGCTGAGAATGAGGCTCTGTAAAGGATGAGGGACCTAGAATAGATTGCCCAAGTGCTAAGACTAAGTAAGGTACTTGTTGAGAGGGTGCAGAATAACTGAGGGACAAGAGGTCAAGGCAGGCCAGAAACCTCACAAAAGGTCTTGAGTGATGGCTCACACGGCTCCCTAACAAATCAACGCTGCAGAGTTGACAATACATTAACGCTGTTTAGAAACAGATCTGGGGCTAAGATGGTTAGTTTGACCTGCTCTCCATGTTCTTCCTTGAATAATTGTAAGCAGCTTTGTGTTAAATTATGTATAGAAACAGTAACACTACTGTAATATATTCAGAATATATTACTTATTTCTGTAAACATACAGATAACATTTTGTATCTTGCAGAATCCATTCCATGCATTTGTTTTGTGAATCTATGTAAAGCTGAAAAATCTTTTTGAAGAACATGGTTGAACATGAATGAAGCTATTGTTTGTTTTAACTGAAAATGAGCTTTGTACAACCTGTAAAACACAAATGATGGATATAACATTGGGAAATCAAGTAAGGTCATAGCAACAAACAAGAACAAGCAAGAGTTGCAGCTGTCTCTGCATTAGGCGAGAACAAAAGGTCGCCAAGTGCAGATATTCATTGTTGCCATTACAGCTGTCTACTGACAATTTTACAGTTCCGTGACAGCCGTCTTGCTTGTGAGGCATTGTTACCTTGTCTTTATCCTTGAGCACAAAGATAAACCTGTGAAATTCCCAGTACAAGCCTGTCTCTCTTTGAGGACAGAAAATGACACGCAAAAGCATCATAGCGCATCATTGCTGAAATCTAACTGTCCAATTAAGCTTTGTACAATTTTATTAAAAAAGTGTGTGAATGTTTAACTATGGATCAGATTACATTATATATACACAAGAATCTCCACCTCTATAATGCTTTACGTACATAAAAAAAAAAAAAAAAAAAAACTTGTGAATTTACCCTATGAAAATAAGAATATATTTATATTTATTTCATATACAAAATATGAAAGTGAAGGTGTAAATTTCAGTATATTTTTTTTTAGTAAATTTCTGATATCTTAAAAAAAAAAAGATATACATATCAGACAAAAATAGCACCATTGTGATTTAGATCCTTTCTGATCTTTCGCACCACACACCACATGCTAAACTACTGTGACTCACACAGATTTTTTTCAAGCATCCAAAAAGAGCTACACACACAAGTGACCCGAACCATATACAGACGGTCAACGTCACAGTCATTGTGCCTTTATATAAAGAGATACCTTACAGCACAATACTGCAAGCTCACATCATTGTGCCATCTAAAGGTAAGAGCACAAAGAATTTAAATTAAATTGTTCAAGAGGCAATAGAATAAGATGACTTCTCATTAAAAATATTTATTTTTTTTATTGAAAGAACTTGGACTTTCTTGGGTTTGGATTTTGTCTGGTAAGGCAAGCTTTTATAAATGTCAACACATTGTGTACATATGTGTGTGTGTGTGTGTGTGTGTCTTTTTGTCAGTTGAAAGACCAATAGATAATTAGAAATATTTTATATTTTTACAATAATTGTATTTCATTTATTATTTTTCCAATATATTTTTAATTGTCAACAAGTTTTAACTTGAAGAGAATTTTGTCATCTTTGCCTCAGTCTGATTGAAAGATGGGGGATGCTGTAATGGCAGAGTTCGGGCCAGCTGCTCCGTTCTTACGAAAGTCAGATAAGGAGCGTCTGGAGGCCCAAACTCGACCCTTCGACATGAAGAAAGAGTGCTTTGTGCCCGACCCTGCGGTTGAGTACGTCAAAGCCTCCATTACCAGTAGAGACGGTGACAAAGTCACTGTTGACACTGAATTCGGGAAGGTAAGATCTGATCTCTGCACTGTGGTTAGATTGTAGATGGGAGCAAAGTGTGACTGTCAAAACATTTTTGTCTGTTATCCACAGACAGTAACTGTGAAGGAGGTTGATGTTCACCCCCAGAACCCACCAAAGTTCGATAAAATTGAGGACATGGCGATGTTCACCTTCCTGCACGAGCCCGCTGTGCTGTTTAACCTCAAAGAGCGTTACGCAGCCTGGATGATCTACGTGAGTCGAGTCTTAAAACAATCACACATTCACTTTATCTTGCATTATTTCAAATCTTCCTTTCATAGGCAAGATCTTTGAAAAAGTTGTTTTCAATCAGCTGAACAAATTCTTAAGCTTGAATGGATACTTTGACAATTTTCAATCTGATTTCTGACCACATCATAGTACAGAGACAGCGCTCAAAGATAATAAAGGATATTCGCTTAAATACTGATACAGGCAACATATAAAATCAGTGCTGGTACTACTTGATCTTAAATGAAGTGCTGCATTTGACACTGTCGATCGCAACATACTTCTTGACAGGCTGGAAAACTGGGTTGGACTTTCTGGGATGGTCCTAAAATGGTTCTGGTCATATTTAGAAGGGAGAGATTATTATGTGAGTATAGGTGACCATAAATCCATGGAATGTGGAGTCCCACAAGGCTTAATTCTTGCAGCGCTCTTGTTTAACCTGTATATGTCCCCACTGAGCCACATAATGAGAAAGAACCAAATTGTTTACCACAGCTATGCATATGACACCCAGATCTACTTAGCCCTATCACCTAACGACTACAACCCCATTGACTCCCAGTGCCAATGCATTGAAGAAATTAACAATTGGATGTGCCAAAACGTTCTTCAGTTAAACAAAGACAAAACTGAAATCATTGCATCTGGAAACAAAGATGGACTTCTCAAGGTAAACACATAGCATGAGGTTAGGGGTCTAAAAACAAAAAATCAAGTCAGGAATCTGGATATCATTCTGGAGTCAGACCTTAGTTTCAGTAGTCATGTAAAAGCAATAACTAAATCAGCATAATATAATCTCAAAAATACTGCGAGAATTTGATGCTTTGCTTCTAGCCAAGACTTAGAGAAACTTGTCCATGCTTTCATTACCAGCAGGGTGGATTATTGTAATGTATTGTATTGTATTGCCTTCCCAAACAGACTATAAGACAGCTGCTGCTCATACAGAACGCTGCTTCCAGGATTCTGAGCAGAACCAGAAAATATGAACATATCATACCAGTCCTCGGGTCGTTCCAGTTGCTTTTAGAATTGATTTTAAAGTACTGTTGTATATAAATCTAAGACCTAGGACCTCAATACATTGCAGATATGCTCATTGAATATAAACCGATAAACAGATCACTAAGATCATCAGGATCAAGTCATTTAGAAATACCAAGGGTTCACACAGTAAATTCCACAGTGTTAAACTAACACCCAAAGTGTACATATGAGTCCATCTTGCCAGGTGTTAAAAAGTAACACTGAAGCAGTGTTAAAGTTAATGAGATAATTGATTGATGATTGAGTGATGATTGACAATTAGTGGAGACACCTGATGTTAATAAGCAGAATCACTGAAGGAAAGAGAAAAAAAGGTCTTAATTGATATTTTATGGAATGTTTAATTTCAAGTCACCATGAAAGAGGTCAGCGTTTGCTTTAGTTGGGCTCTTGACTCTTTACTTTCTATTATTCATTTTTCTCTGATTGCTCTAACTTTGTGTTTGTAAAGCACATTTGTTATTAACAGAGAAAATGCGATCTGGTCATAATATAGTTAGATGATAATATAATCATGTGATGGCCTGATGTCGTTTAGAGCCTAAATCTCTGACTTTGTGCTTGATGTGTAACTTTAGTGTTAATGATTGTAGTCCTGTGACTTTACAGCTTGAGATCCAACAACAGTATGATTTTTTTTTTTTGGAGAATAATACATTATGAATCAAAGCCATAGTGTTTAAACACACACAGACATCAAGAGTCAGCATATGATTCTCAAGAACGGTGATGATAATTAAATACAAAATACTGACAAACAGATCAACTCTGAACATCACAAAACAAGCTACTGTCACAACAAAACAACAGAAAAATAAAGCAAACATGAACAATCTATGAAAATTACAGGACAATTCAGCTGCATAATTTATTCATGCAGCAATGCATGATGGGAGCCATGGATAAGTTTTGATTGGTGGCTCCCATCATGCACTGCAACATGAAGCACTTTGTTTGATTGTCACCATTGTTGAGGATCATATGCTGATTCTTGATGTCTGTGTGTTTTTAAAAAAAAAAAACCTTTCAGATTATAAAAGCTCTGCTGGATCTCAAGTGTTAACAGATTTACTATAAAGAAATAATATAACATCTATATCACCAGTTAATACTGAATGTCACCAATGAATCTGGCCATTTCACAATGAGAAAACACAACCATTATGACTGTGCTTCCCAAAGCATTGTAAACCTAAATTGATCAACTTCGGCTCACTGCACTTTTGGGAAACACAGCTCAGACCATATTTTCTCTGACCATAACAAAAGTGCTTTACAAACATAAAGTTGGACCAGCCAGAGAAAAATTAATAATAAAAGGTAAAGAGTCAAGAGCCCAACTAAAGCAAACGCTGACCTCTTTCATGGTGACTTGAAATGAAACATTCCAGAAAACATTAATTAACCCTTTTTTTTCTCTTTCCTTCAATGATTCTGCTTATTATCATCAGGTGTCTCCACTAATTGTCAATCATCACTCAATCATCAATCAATTATCTCATTAACTTTAACACCGCTTCAGTGTTACTTTTTAACACCCGGGAAGATGGAGTCATATGTACACTTTGGGTGTTAATTTAACACTGGGGATTTTACTGTGCACTCAAAGCAAGTGCTTTTGGCTATTATGTCAGCCGAAGCTGGAACCAGATTCCATAAGAGATCAGCTCCAACAATATTCACATTCAAATCCAGACTCAAAACACTTCTGTTTTGCTGTGCATTTATTGAATGTACACTGTGCCACTGTACGTCCAACTGACAGCACCTTATCTTATATATCTTTTTATTATTTCAGTCCTTTTTATAACTGTTTTAATTATCCTTGTTTATATTTTTGGTTAAGATTTTATTTATCATTGATTAGGCCTGTCTGGTTGGAAGAGTTGGGAGAATTGGGAAATGAGATGGTGAGTTTACGCACACACTCAGTGTGGGACACCAGGTCCTTGGAGGCAGGCTGGTGTTTTACCGAAAGCCATCAGAGGCAGACGGTTGGTGATAACTCCACTCCATTAAGGGGTCGGAGGTCTCCACTCCATTGAGGGGTCGGAGGGACACTGGAAGCCATCAGAGGCAAAAGGTGTCGGAATAACTCCTCTCCATTGAAGGGTAGGAAGTCAATAGGAAGCTGGGAGTTGCTACTAGTGTGTCTCATGAATCAAAACTCAATGACTCCTCCATTCAGACAGGAGAGCACCAAATTTAGAGATCCAGGTAGTCAGGCATGATATTTCTATTTCTTATGCATATATTGTGATTGTTTTATGATTATTTTAATTCCTTTTTAAGTAAAACACTTTGAATTACCATTGTGTATGAAATGTGCTATATAAATAAACCTGCCTTGCCTTGCCTTGCCTATAGACCTACTCTGGGCTCTTCTGTGTCACTGTGAATCCCTACAAGTGGTTGCCAGTGTACAACCAGGAAGTCGTCAATGCCTATAGAGGCAAGAAGAGGAGTGAAGCTCCTCCTCACATCTTCTCCATCTCAGACAATGCCTACCAGTACATGCTGTCAGGTGATGATCTGACTTGTAATTTTTGGAGATTTCTAATGAAATTTCAAATGCTAAGGTTCCTTTGTTTTATTTTCTCACAGACAGAGAAAACCAGTCTGTCCTGATCACGTAAGCAATACATATTTACATGACATAGCATAATATTCCTCCTTTCACCAACATTTCTTTCTATGCTGCATTTTATCAGCCTTTTAATTAACCTATTTTATTCTAAGTGGAGAATCCGGTGCTGGAAAGACTGTGAACACTAAAAGAGTGATCCAGTACTTTGCGAGCATTGCAGCAACGTCTGGCAAGAAGGATCCATCACAGGAGAAAAAGGTGCTTAATAATAATAAAAAAAGGCTCATTATGGATGAATGAATATACCTTCTATATAGCATACCATACAAAAACATAATTACTAAATTTATGGTGTCTTCATATATTAAATGCTGGAGTCACAAATTGTCATCATTTGATACTCCCTTACTTGTACCATATTGCAATGCATTTACACATAAACAATCAACAACATTTTCTCAATTATTTTCCCTATAATATACTGTAACTTAAATTCTCTATGGATAATTATTATTATTTTTTACAAGACTACATAATGCAGGGCTCTAGACTCATTCTTCACACTGGTCGCACTGGTGCGACTAAATTTCTCAGTTGGTCGCACCGAGTTACAACTTGGTCGCACACTTTTTTTATATAAATCATAATGACCTTGCATGTTGATGAATCATTCTCTTAATTTGTATGTGCTGGTTTTGCATTGATGTAGCTACAGATTGACAGTGATTAAAAACTTGATATTAGCAAAATATCAACAAGCATAAATTTAAAAGAAAACATTTCTAAAATAGTCATATATAACCCATATAACAAAAGTATTATTGCCATTATTTCCATGGCGACATGTTGTGCTTGTCACATGACATGCCACAGCCACAATAGCAGTCTATGGCAGATAAATCACTTTTATTTTGCGTTTCCTTTTTTATTCAAAATATTCACAAACTTGTTGGCTATGTTGGCAGCGCCAGCCATTTGAATTCATCACGTGATGCACTGAACATTCTAATCACACCAGTGTGATCGTATGCTCCAGGGACCACACTTGACAGCCAGGCAACAAAACTCACATGCACTTGCACCAACACGACCGTGTGAAATTTTAACTCGCACGTTTAAAATAAAAACGATTGCATTTGCGACCATTTTGCTCACAGTCTAGAGTCCAGTAATGTCAGAAAATATGCACTGCTGTAAGTACATCAAATGTTGTAGACACTAATTATTATAAAATGATTCTCAGGGTACTCTGGAGGATCAAATCATCCAGTGTAATCCTGCTCTGGAGGCTTTTGGTAATGCCAAGACCATCAGAAATGACAACTCCTCCAGATTTGTAAGTGTGGTTTACATTGATGTTCTTATTCTATATTGGTTTCCATGATATATTATTTGAGCATGTTATGTATTGTATTATTTACTTTTTATTTACAGGGTAAATTTATCCGTATCCATTTTGGTGTCAGTGGAAAGTTATCTTCTGCTGACATTGAGACTTGTAAGTACTTTACTGCCCAACATCATTCCAACAAATCACACATTTATGAAATGTCTAACTGTATTAATGTTCATCTATTTATTAATGCATTTAGATCTGCTGGAGAAGTCTCGTGTCACTTTTCAGCTCAAGGCTGAGAGAGACTACCACATCTTCTATCAGATTCTGTCCCAGAGAAGACCAGAACTGCTGGGTAAAATTACTCATCATTTCTAATAACATCACCATCTCTAATTAGAAGTCTTTTCTGATCTTAGTTCTAATTTCTCCTTAGAAATGCTGCTCATCACCAACAACCCCTTTGACTACGCCTTCATCTCCCAAGGAGAGACACAAGTGGCTTCAATTAATGATGGTGACGAGCTGATGGCCACTGATGTGAGTGTTTGTTAAATCATAGGCAGTTCACAATACAAGATACCAATTTATAAATTTTTTATTTATTTAATTTTTATTTATTATTATAAAAAATAGTCCACCCAGCATTTGCAATTTGTTCTCCATTAAAACATTTGACAACTTGTATGACTGGGTTTCTGCTGTGGAGCATGAATTGATAATGTCCTGGCCAGGACATTATAAGGACAGTTCTATACAATAAAAGCATATCATGATCAGGGGCTGTCAATGAATAAAAAAAATGGGCACCATAAAAGGTCCACACATAGTCCACATAGTCATGTGACTGTGTGAGGAAAAGAACAGAGTGAACACGCTCTCCTTTTGTGTTTTACAGAAGAAATTAAGTCATAAGAGCGGCTTGAAAGAGAGTAATTGATTCTCTTGGCCAGTCTATTCTTTAAAAGTATAAAGAAAGACTTCTAATGTACTTGCAAAAAAGTAGAATATGAAACATTTGCCATGAAATTTAACATGCTCTGTACATTTGATGTAGGAAGCTTTTGATGTGTTGGGCTTCACCAATGAAGAGAAGAACAGCATCTATAAGCTGACTGGTGCCGTCATGCACTACGGCAACATGAAGTTCAAACAGAAGCAAAGAGAGGAACAGGCCGAGGCTGATGGGACTGAGGGTCAGTATAACTTGGAATCTCAGCTTTATAAAAGAAAAAAAAAAGTCTAAGACATGTTGAATATAGTGTCATAGCTCTGTATTCTTTTAACATGTAGATGCTGACAAAGTCTCATACCTAATGGGCCTAAATTCAGCTGACTTGATCAAGGGTTTGTGCCACCCAAGAGTCAAAGTAGGAAATGAGTGGGTCACCAAGGGACAGAATGTCCAGCAGGTAATGAATAAAAAGAATAATCTAATGGGCATTAGAGTTTTCAGCATTATAGCTCCTTTTGCAATGTGTCTCATGCAAAATTCAATCTTTTTTTTATTAGGTGTATTACTCTATTGGCGCTCTGGCAAAGTCAGTGTACGAAAAGATGTTCCTCTGGATGGTTGTGAGAATCAACCAATCCCTGGACACCAAACAGCCTCGCCAGTACTTCATTGGTGTGCTGGACATTGCTGGATTTGAGATCTTTGATGTAAGCTGAAATCAACTGATTATTGTTATTCAAGAACAAATCCAACAATCATAGCAACCCATTGTGATTATGCAATATATTCCACCTGCAGTTCAACACCTTTGAGCAGCTGTGCATCAACTTCACTAATGAGAAGTTGCAGCAGTTCTTCAACCACCACATGTTTGTGCTGGAGCAAGAGGAATACAAGAAGGAGGGCATTGAGTGGGAGTTTATTGACTTTGGCATGGACTTGCAGGCTTGTATTGAGCTTATTGAGAAGGTGAGTGAATATTATGTTGATGATTATACTGTGAGGGGAAAAATAAAATTTTTCAGTATTAACTCGTGTGGAAAAAATATATATTGACTGTCACAATCTACAATTCATTGTAGCCCATGGGTATCATGTCCATCCTTGAAGAGGAGTGCATGTTCCCCAAAGCCAGTGATTCAACATTTAAAGCTAAGCTTTATGACAACCATATGGGGAAAAATCCAAACTTCCAGAAGCCCAGGATTGTCAAGGGTAAACCAGAGGCACATTTCTCCCTGGTTCACTATGCTGGCACTGTGGACTACAACATCTGTAACTGGCTGGTGAAGAACAAGGACCCTCTCAATGAGACGGTTGTAGGGTTGTTCCAGAAGTCAACTCTTAAACTGTTGTCTATTCTGTTTGCTAATTATGCCAGTGCTGACTCAGGTAAGTACACACATAAGTGTGACATGAAAAAATAATAAGCACTACTTTCACTGTTTAATAATAACAAAAATCATTTATTTCACAGCTGCAGATTCTGGAGGTAAGGCTGGCAAAGGTGCCAAAAAGAAGGGTTCTTCCTTCCAGACGGTGTCAGCCCTCCATAGGGTATGAAATAATATAACAATATATTGTTTCACAAGGTTTTATTGCATATAAATCTAAATCCTCTGTGGTCTACCAACAGGAGAACTTGAACAAGCTGATGACCAACTTGAGGTCAACTCACCCTCACTTTGTGCGCTGCATCATCCCCAATGAGACCAAGACTCCTGGGGCGATGGAGAATCCTCTGGTCATGCACCAGCTGCGCTGTAACGGTGTGCTGGAGGGCATCAGGATCTGCAGAAAGGGATTCCCCAACAGGATCCTGTATGGAGATTTCAAGCAACGGTTAGTATGAAACCAAATAGCTTTCATGTCTTACAAAATTTCATGTATGACTCCAAGTTATTGCAAGTTGTAAATTTAAGCATTTACTAGAATAAAAATAAATACATATAAAAAATAATTGTTAATGTGTTTTTCTTATAGATACCGCATCCTAAATCCTGCTGCTATCCCTGAGGGTCAGTTCATTGATAACAAGAAGGGTGCAGAAAAACTTCTGGGCTCTCTGGACATCGATCACAACCAGTACAAGTTAGGACATACTAAGGTATTTTTATATTAACATTAACTTTTTCCAAAGCCACTTTTCCCATTGTCACCCTTTTGACACAGAATTCTTTACTATTTAGGTCTTTTTTAAGGCTGGTCTTCTGGGTACTCTTGAGGAGATGCGAGATGACCGTCTTGCACTTATTATAACTGGAATTCAGTCCAGGGCTCGTGGTTTTCTATCAAGAATTGAGTTCCAGAAAATTGTGGAAAGAAGGTTAGATTTTTGCTCTTTAATATATTCTCTAAGTTACATTTAAAATGCAAGACTGAACATTTTTATTTAATAATCTACAGAGATTCTTTGTTGGTGATCCAGTGGAATGTACGCGCCTTCATGGGGGTCAAGAATTGGCCCTGGATGAAGCTCTACTTCAAGATCAAACCTCTGCTGAAAAGTGCAGAGACTGAGAAAGAAATGGCCAACATGAAGGAGGAATTCACCAAGTTGAAGGAGGCTTATGCCAAATCTGAAACTCGCAGAAAGGAGCTTGAGGAAAAGATGGTTTCTCTTCTCCAAGAGAAGAATGACCTGCAGCTTGCAGTGCAGTCTGTAAGTTCACATTTAACTCTGCACTTTTTTTACATTTTCACAAGTCAGAAAACAAAATAAGTTTTCAACTTTTTTTTTTCATTTTGATAGGAGCAAGATAATCTTACAGATGCTGAGGAGAGATGTGAGGGTCTGATCAAGAGCAAGATCCAGCTTGAGGCCAAAGTCAAAGAAATGACTGAGAGACTGGAGGATGAAGAGGAAATGAATTCTGAGCTGACTGCAAAGAAACGAAAGCTGGAGGATGAATGTTCTGAGCTCAAGAAGGACATTGATGATCTTGAGCTCACTCTGGCCAAAGTGGAGAAAGAGAAACATGCCACTGAGAACAAGGTCAGTTTTCAACACCGAACCTGTTAGTGATGCAAGAATGGTGTGTTAAGTGTCCATTCATACAATGGCACATTTCTACAGGTTAAAAACCTGACAGAAGAGATGGCAGCTTTGGATGAGATCATTGCTAAGCTGACCAAGGAGAAGAAAGCTCTTCAGGAGGCCCATCAGCAAACGCTGGATGACCTCCAGAGTGAGGAGGACAAAGTCAACACGCTTACCAAAGCTAAAGCCAAGCTGGAGCAACAAGTGGATGATGTAAGGGCCAGAAAACATAAGACTAGAATTAAAATGAGGAGCTTTTTTTTTAAAAATAATTGTTTAAACATTTTTATATTTTTTGGATGAAATATAGCTCGAAGGTTCTTTGGAACAAGAAAAGAAAATTCGCATGGATCTTGAGAGAGCTAAAAGAAAGCTTGAGGGTGACTTGAAGTTGACTCAAGAGAATGTGATGGATTTGGAAAATGATAAGCAGCAGATGGAGGAGCGGCTAAAGAAGTAATATATATTATATATTATAGCATATAAAACCATATTTGGTCAATAAGGTTCCATCTGACCTTAGTCAACTACATTATTTAACATGAATCAATAATGAAAAACACTTTTTAAGCATTTATTATTCTTAGGTGATGTAAATTTAAACATTTCCTAACACATTATCAAAAATCGAAATTTAATATTGTTAATACTGTAAATATTAATAAATGGGCCTGAGCTGACATAAGCTAACAATGAAAACTTTTATTTTTCATTAATTAATGTTAAAGTTTAATAAATACTGTGACACATGTATTGTTCATTGTTAGTTAATGCTGTTTGATGCAATATCTAATGGCAGGAAAGACTTTGAAATAAGCCAGCTCAATAGCAAGATTGAAGATGGACAAGCTTTGGAGTCCCAACTCCAGAAAAAACTGAAAGAGTTGCAGGTAAACTTTACATGACTTAATAATATAAGACAGTTGGATAGTTAGGAATTTTAACCTTAATTTTGAATTTATGCACATTACTAGGCCAGAATTGAAGAGCTTGAGGAAGAGCTGGAGGCTGAGAGAGCTGCTCGCGCTAAAGTTGAGAAACAGAGAGCCGATCTGTCCAGAGAACTGGAGGAGATCAGTGAGAGGTTGGAGGAGGCTGGTGGAGCCACTGCTTCCCAGATTGAGATGAACAAGAAACGTGAAGCTGAGTTCCAGAAAGTGCGCAGAGACCTTGAAGAGGCCACTCTGCAACATGAGGCCACTGCAGCTACACTGAGGAAGAAACATGCAGACAGTGTGGCTGATCTGGGAGAGCAGATTGACAACCTCCAGAGAGTGAAGCAGAAGCTGGAGAAAGAGAAGAGTGAACTCAGACTGGAACTGGACGATGTGGTCACCAACATGGAGCAGCTTGTAAAGGCAAAGGTGAGTGAGAGAAATTATGCTGAGAGTCTATTACATATGTATTGTCAGTCAAAGAAAGCAATCAACTATGACATAATTTATCATCAAGACAAACTTGGAGAAAATGTGCAGAACTCTGGAAGACCAGATGAGTGAGTACAGAACCAAGGCTGAGGAAGGTCAGCGCACAATCAATGATTTCACCATGCAAAAAGCCAAGCTGCAAACTGAAAATGGTAAGAACACAAAATATTGTGTTATGTTACCAACTGTACCATAATGATACTTGGAGAAAATATTTTTTTAATATTACATTCAGGTGAACTCTCCAGACAGCTTGAGGAGAAAGACTCTCTGGTATCTCAGTTGACCAGAGGCAAGCAGTCCTACACTCAGCAAATTGAAGACCTCAAAAGACAGCTAGAAGAAGAAATCAAGGTTTTTCAAAATCTCCATCTAAGTCTAAATTTTTTGCTAAAGACATAAAAATTCACTATTCACTGCTGTAATAAACCACTGACCCCAATTTTATTTTTCATTTATTTACTTTTTCAGGCTAAGAATGCCTTGGCCCATGCAGTTCAGTCTGCTCGTCATGATGCTGATCTGCTAAGAGAGCAGTTTGAGGAGGAGCAAGAAGCCAAGGCTGAGCTGCAGCGCAGTATGTCCAAGGCAAACTCTGAGGTGGCTCAGTGGAGAACCAAGTATGAAACTGATGCCATCCAGAGGACTGAGGAGCTGGAAGAAGCAAAGTAAGAAACAAACAATATTTAAATGTTAAAAGAGTCTGGTCTTTAGTGATGAGACACTTTTCTGAATTTTTTGCTATAGTTTGTGGCATTTTTTTAGATGTTCAAACACAATTTAATCAATGAATTGATTATTACAGGAAGAAATTGGCTCAGCGTCTGCAAGATGCTGAAGAAGCTGTGGAAGCTGTTAATGCTAAATGCTCCTCTCTTGAGAAGACCAAGCACAGGCTGCAGAATGAAATTGAAGATCTCATGGTGGATGTGGAGAGATCCAATGCTGCTGCTGCTGCTCTGGACAAGAAGCAAAGAAACTTTGATAAAGTAAGGAGAGAAAGTACATTTTATCATTAGCTGGAAAAATTAGCCATATATTTACAAAACAAAATACCATGTAAAATATCAAATAGCATTGAAAATGTTCAATTTTAAATTGATACTAAATGTAAATTTCTAACTATGGATAGGGTCTAGTACTTCAGGGTCTATTCTTTACTACAAAGCCACTTGACCAAAACTGCACTGCTCTCATTGGCCTTTTGGCCTTGTTAAATTTAACCAGGTCCTGGCTGAGTGGAAGCAGAAGTATGAGGAATCCCAAACTGAACTGGAAAGTGCTCAAAAAGAAGCTAGATCTCTGAGCACTGAACTCTTTAAATTGAAAAACTCATATGAGGAGTCATTGGACCACCTGGAGAGCATGAAGAGGGAGAACAAGAATCTCCAAGGTAAGAGAAGTTTTACAATTCCAAACCATTACTTTTTAATTACGGCCCAAGCCACTAATGGTGCAGGGCCCTCTTGATACCCTAAGGATTCTTATTAGGGCCCAAGCCACTCAGGAACAGGGCCCTTTTATTTTTCTAAGGAATTTTTTTTTTTTTCCGTCATCTGGGTTTTTTGGGGGGCCTTAACATGCTCAAAAACATTGAGGACGTAAAATTGCGAGCAAATTTTTGATATCTTGAACGGTTTGGTCGTGGCGAGGCAACAAATTTATGGCGAGAAAAGGTAAACATGAAATGTGTTTTAACCTCTGCATACATTGATTGATTTTTATGAAACTTCAGCTGTGTGCTCATTGTAGGAAGCCGATCACATGGATGTGACTATTGTGAGTCAAAGTTATAGCGCCATCAACTGGCAGCAGGAAGTGTGTCAGGATTGTCATCCAGTAGACATGGGCAAAGCCTCAGAAAAAGGCAGAAAGGAGGGCCTCTCTAGTGCCACCTTTTGAAAAGAAATGGGGGGTTAGTTTAACCTATAGTCACCAAACTCGATACACACATTGTTCTCATTAAGCCAGACAACTTTCTAATTTACAGTCATTAGCTCTGACCAACAGGAAGTCTGATATTTTGGTTTGAATGTGGATTTTTTTCTCTGTGACTTATGACATTCTATGACATGAAATTCTAAATTCATCAAAATCTTATGGATGTGGCTGTTGTGGTTTGTGATCATATGGGCACCAGCTGCTGCAGTAAATGTGGTGTATTCAAATAACTTTGACATAGTCCTTTTATGTTTACACCTTTTAAATGCCTATTGCCCGCTGTGCACAGTTGCCCTGAAGCCACCAGGGTGGCGGTGCCACCGGGCTTGGGCCCGCCATCGCTGCTTGCAGCTATATATATAAAAAAAAAAAATCAAACTTCCAGGGCTTTTTGGGGCCCTGAACATGCTCAAAAACTCTTAAAACTTTGCACACACATTGGAATCTGCGGCCATCAGGGCTGGGCAGAAGCTGGTACCCGGGCGTGGCAGGGGGGCTCGACAGTGCCTCCTTGAATGGGATCCAAAAACTTGGCCATATATCAAACATGCTTGCATGTATAAGTATGAAACTCGGTACACATATAGACCTCGGTACACATATAGGCCGAACAACTTTCGTGCTCTAAGTTATACGCCAGCTCAACAGGAAGTTGGCTATTGCAGGTTGTTTGAAAAACGCATGCTCTGGAATTTGATATACTCCTCCTAGGCGATTAATCCGATCACCACCAAACTCAGTCAGAATGAAGTCAAGACATTGAGGATGCTAAATTGCCAGCGGATTTTTGATATCTCAAACGGTTTGGCCATGGAAAGGCAACAAATTTAAGGCGAGAAAAGAGAAACAGGAAGTGTTATAACTTCTGCATACATTAATTGTTGTTTATGAAACTTCAGCTGTGTGTTCATTGTGCAAGGCAGATCACGTGGATGTGACTATTGTGAGTCAAAGTTATAGAGCCACCAACTGGCAGCAGGAAGTGTGTCACTTTCAACATGCTTTGAGATCACCCTCTTATTTTTACCCATCAGAATAATGTCAAAACATGGCAGATGTAGACCTTTGAAAAGAATCGTGATATCTCCTCAAACACTGTTGCCATGGCAACACATCAAACTTGAATATTAGTTTTGGATGCTTTTGAGACTCTTAGCATACTTCAAATTGCATGAAACTCAACACACACACACGAGGATTGTTATCCAGTAGACATGGGCAAAGCCTTAGAAACGGGCGGGGAGGAGGGACTCTATAGCGCCACATTGTAGTGCAGTAAATGTAGAGTGAATTTGACATAGTCCTTTAAAGTTTAACCGTTTTAAATGCCTATTGCCCGCTGTGCACAGCTGCCCTCAAGCCACCGGGGTGGCGGTGCCACTGGGCTTGGGCCCGCCATCGCTGCTTGCAGCTATATTTTTTTTGTTTTTACACTTTTTGTTATACTAGTTGATACTCACTTCACATCCTGATAGCAATCAATAATAGAAGTGGTCTAAATATATAAAACATGTACACATAAATACTGTGAAAGTCTAAGGACCAAAAAATGTTTGTTCAATCGGTCCGAATGCAATGATACAATGTCCTACACTCCTGAAGGAGGCGTGGCTTTGGAAAGTGCTCTGAAGGGAGGGTGGGATCTCATTCTTTTAAAGCTAGCTTGCTATTGCTAGTCTCTCTGAAACTACTGCCTACTATGCTTAATTGCTTATATATCTGAGCATACATGTTATTTCTATTGCACAGAGGAAATTTCTGACCTGACTGAGCAAATTGGTGAGAGTGGGAAGAATATTCATGAGCTGGAGAAACTTAGAAAACAACTGGAGCAGGAGAAACAAGAGATACAAACTGCTCTGGAGGAGGCTGAGGTAAAAAGAACAATCATTTTCCTCCCAAAATTCTTATTCCTTTGACAACTCTTTGATTTAAATCAAGCTATTAAAGCAAATGGTCATTCCACCCTAAAACACAGAGCTAAACAAATCTTTAAATTTCAATAATAACAAACACCGATTTTACTCTTCATAGGGTTCCCTTGAACATGAGGAAGGCAAGATACTTAGAGCTCAGCTGGAGTTCAATCAAGTCAAAGCTGATATTGAACGTAAGCTGACGGAGAAAGATGAAGAGATGGAGCAGGCCAAGAGGAACCAGCAGAGAGTGGTGGATACCCTGCAGAGCTCACTGGAATCAGAGACTCGCAGCAGGAATGAAGCTCTCAGGCTAAAGAAGAAGATGGAGGGAGACCTCAATGAGATGGAGATTCAGCTCAGCCAGGCTAACAGGCAGGCAGCAGAAGCCCAGAAGCAACTCAAAGGACTTCATGGACATCTCAAAGTATGATTAATCTTCAAATCAAGATTTTATGATGCTTAGGTGAAATCCAACATAGTTCTTCAGTCTTTTCATTAGTAAAATTTGTACTCTACAGGATGCCCAACTGCAACTAGATGATGCTCTTCGTGGTAATGATGATCTAAAAGAGAACATTGCCATTGTGGAGAGACGCAACAATCTGCTGCAGGCTGAACTGGATGAGCTGAGATCCCTTGTGGAACAGACTGAGAGAGGAAGGAAACTGGCTGAGCAGGAACTGCTGGATGTCAGTGAGAGAGTTCAGCTCCTGCATTCTCAGGTATGACACATTTGCACTAGAAAAACACAAGTAAAACCTTTAAACCCTCTCTTAGTAAACAATATAAACTAGAAATTACATGCATGTCAGTATTCTCTATGTTCAGAATACCAGCCTACTGAATCAGAAGAAGAAGCTGGAGGGAGATAATACTCAGCTTCAGACTGAGGTTGAGGAGGCAGTGCAGGAGTGCAGGAATGCTGAGGAAAAAGCCAAGAAGGCCATCACTGATGCTGCCATGATGGCTGAGGAGCTGAAGAAGGAGCAGGACACCAGTGCTCATCTGGAGCGCATGAAGAAGAACATGGAGCAGACCATCAAGGACCTGCAGCATCGTCTGGATGAAGCTGAGCAGATCGCCATGAAGGGTGGCAAGAAGCAGGTCCAGAAACTGGAAGTCAGGGTAAGTTGCTGATGTTTTTAGAAACAAGTATACAGTGTTTTCTGTAAAATGCTTATTCTAAAATTTTAAAGTTTGATACTAAAATTGTTACACATTTGTTAGGTCAGAGAGCTGGAAAGTGAGGTGGAGATAGAACAGAGAAAGGCCAGTGACTCTGTCAAGGGAATACGTAAATATGAGAGACGCATCAAGGAGCTCACCTACCAGGTAGGGAAAATATTACCTACTAACAATTTTGCCCCTGGTTGATTTGATCAATGTATCTATTGAAAATAAAAATGCTGTCTTACAGTATTAAAATGTATACTGGATATGCTAAAAACATATCTTTGAATAGACTGAGGAAGACCGAAAGAATCTGGCTCGCCTGCAGGACCTGGTGGACAAACTCCAGCTGAAGGTCAAATCCTACAAGAGAGCTGCTGAGGAGGCGGTGAGTATTTTCCCCTTGCTGGTGCCATCATATGATACAACTTCTGCAGTAATTGTATCTTTTAATTTTCACAAATGCTGTTGTGTGTAATCTTTAGGAAGAACAAGCCAATTCCAACCTGGGCAAGTTCCGTAAGCTTCAGCATGAGCTGGATGAGGCAGAGGAGAGGGCTGATATTGCTGAATCTCAGGTCAACAAGCTGAGAGCCAAGAGCCGTGATACAGGATCCAAGGTACTTAAAACAAGTGATTTTGTTCACAAAAATAAAAACCTCAGAGAAGCCACAAATAAATACTCACAGTTATGTCAACTTGATAGGTCAACTCTATATCTGCACTTTTAGTGACTTTAGGATGTGAATTGCTACTAGTAGTTTTAACAACCACACTTGATGAAAATGCATTTTGGCTATTGGCAAAAAAATGCCATCAATGTCGATTAGCTGTGTACAGTTTAAATGATTTTGAACTGGATCAGCTAAACTAACATTCTTTTGACATGTTTTCTTTCTGACAGAAGGGGGCTGATGAGGAGTGAAAATATTAGATGGATCTCTCTAAACATGGATTGCTGTGACGATCTCTTCTGTAGTTCTGTAGAATAAACCAGACATGAAATTGAATACCTCATCCTCTTTTGTCTTTTTTTTTTTTTTTTTAACAATATAGACATTTTAATACAATGTAGACAATATCCTAACATGATCCTGAACACAACAATAAATCAGTTGCCTGAATGTACTGTATGTGCCACAGACTAGGCTGTCTAGTCTAATATCTAATTCAAACTGAACACAAAATGTTCTTAACATGTCCTTTGAATTAGGGTCAACAATACAAAGACACAGGGTGGTTACCAATTTTACCAAACTATTGAAAACCACATAATGCATATTAATTTGTAAGCCCCTGACCTTTAATGTATGTTTTTGACACAATTTCATCTTTTTTTCTGAGGCATTATGATTTAAAGTGCTCATGGATCCATTATTATGTCTCCATCAAAGCCATTAAATTAGAATTATTCAGTTTTGACAGAGCAGTAAAATGCAAGGAAAAAATTAACGTTCCGTATAATAATAGCCTACATAGACCATTACATTTGGTGAATGTGATTTAAGATTTGAATTACAATATATATACAATATATATTATATCAATATAAATTATTGTTGTGAACAGCCATTGTTAGAATTTAGAGTTCAGCTCAATTCTGAAGAATCTCTTTCTCATCAATTATGTTGGCAATAAATTAATTCTAAACCTAAAGTAACCTCCACAATGCTGTGAATTTGAGAGCTGCAATAGTCAGTTACCACCAGTTGAGGGCACCACCACCATTAAATCTCATATGAAGCATACTTTCTAAGTGTCTATGTAAAGCAGGATGGGGCAAGTTGTCACAACATTTTATTCCTTTAATTTCTCTGTGTAGGTATATTCAATTTATGTAATATCAATTTATGTATACACAATTTACACATAAAGGCTTCAAAAATCTAACATTTACACTGGTATTGCTTGTTGTAGTGTTACTAATTACACCAACAGTAACAAATGAGAAAAGACTGTGTATGTGAGAGAATATAACATGTGATGACTTAATCTCAATAACCTGATGTTTATGAAAAATACTCATGAGAACACAGTACAACTTTCCATTATGTAACTGACTTTGATATTAATGTATGTCAGTGTCAATTATATTTACTTATTTACCCAAATGCCATTACAAAGAATGATATTAGAAATGTAGTTTGGAGGACACAATTAACAAATAGTTTTATCTTCATTTGTAGTTAGAGACCAAAATACATAGCACTGCTAACATGTATGCAGTTACTAACCCAAAAGTTACTGAGATATATCTCCTGTGACAACTTGCCCAACTCTCCCCTACTAAATTATATTATCAAAACAAATTCTCAGTAAGTAAAGTAATCAGTCTCACAGATAAATGCCATTTTTGTGAGAAGCACCCTTCAATTTGATAGTTTACTTTGCTGGATATAGCAGATGATAACAAAATAAACATCACAATTAAAATGTTTAATCTATTGACAGCCCTAGTTTAAAGGCTTCAATTTCTTTATGGAAACATTATTTCTTCTTTAAATTTTGGTGTGAAGTATGAGCCAGGCATTTCACCCTTTAATAATCATAACCAATGACAACTGAAATAAAATTACAGAGAAATCTTTGAATGATCAATTTATGTCCTTTTACTACATGCATGTCTGTTTCATAAATTGCTATGACATGGAATGTTTGTAATTTCTGCCAAATTGGCAAATGGCCTGCCACTGTAATGAAATAGGAATCACAATTTTACCAATCAAACAATCAAGTTTGGAAGCATACAGTAGGCTATATGGAGTTTGCCCAGCACAATCACAACCATTTTTGAACATGGAGGAGCATCTATATCCATAAACTGCAACAGCAGTTTATTTTTGTAGAAATGTGTTACATGTAAACTGAAAATCCACAGTTGGTGCTGGTGGTGCTATAGGAAGACAATATAGTGAATTTTCAGTTTATGTGTAACGGATAATAAAAATGCTCGGTCCCACTTTATATTGTACTAACATTTACATTAATCCTCTGAGGTCGGCGAACATGCTGGCGCGTTTTAATTGATTTTTTTTCACATAGCAGCTAAATCGACTTAAAATTCTCCATCATTTATGGTCATACAAATAAAAGCAATACATCATTCGAAACTGTAAATGATTACACATATTTTTATCTGTCCACTTACAAAATACTATGCTAACTTATAAAATACTATGCTAACAAAACATGCTTTCTTAAAATAAAGAAAACAAACAAGGTGTGCCTTCTGCCTTCGCGATCTCTGTGAACTTTTTGCTGGACCGCGTCCAAAAATTAAAACTCAGCAAATATTTGTCGCACAGACATGAACAATATATCTATAGAAACATTTAAGTGTCTACTTTTAAATAATCTAATTCAAAATAAAAACATAGATTCTGTTTATGTAATCTGTATAAAAAGAGAGAGATGCCTAGTTGTTTGCATGTGACCTCATTACCGTTAATGTAAACACACCTACTGACAGCACGGGCTATTCATTTTATAATGATCTGAGGAGATACATGCAAATAGAGTGGACGGCTACATCAAATTGATAAAGTTTCATCAGATTAATTTACTTTACATCATTTTGGGACGCAGTGAGGAGTAATCCTGGAAGAATTTACCTCAGAAGAAGAGAACGATAGTGGTTTGGTTTTGAGAAGCAACTTGATCCAGCTGAGGATATAATATTTAAGGGGTATATACATATTATGTATATGTACTGTGTAATAATACATGCATGTGTGTATGATGGTTTTCTATGAGTGAATATTATATTAATGTTAATACTATATTTGATATGATTCTGCTACCAGCATGCTAATAGATGTTTTATTTATTTATTTATTAATACAGATGTGAGAATGACAGTGACCAGATACCGGCCAGCATGTGAACCTGGACCACAAACTCTCCCCTGACTCTTCAAACAGTTTTTTCGCCCTTATCTGAGAGTGTTGTCTCAGTTCTGTGCACACAAATGCTCAGGCTGCCAAGGCAAATGCAAAAGGTCACAGAGTCAGATGGACAAATGTGACCATCATTGAGCTGTACAGCTACACTGGACAGATATTCTATATGAATATGGTCAACTCACTGACTGGAAGCAGGGAACTTTTATTTCTCCACTGCACAGAAATATCAAACACCTTGGAAATGCCAGGTATGTGGTTCACTTATTTATTTAAACAGGATTTGTTTCCAGATATGACTGTGTACTCAATGGGCCCTATAATACACCCGGCGCAATGCGACGCAAGGCGCAGCGCAATTGTGTTTGCTAGTTTGCGTCCAGCGCCATTCGCGTTTTCCCGTTCAGCGCCACGTCCTTAAAGTAGTAAATGCATTTGCGCCAGTTAGTGCGCCCATGGGCGTGCTGGTCTAAAAAAGAGGTGTGTTCAGGCGCATTGCCAGCGCATTGCTATTTTAAGGAGCTGAAAATAGACTGCGCCATAGACCAACTCAAACCTGGTCTAAAGTCTAAAGTCAATGGCGCAATATTTTTTTGTTAGAGCGCGTTGGTAGAAACTGCGCCTCTGGGCGCGTCCACAGTGCACGTTGACTTTGCTTATTACACACAGGGATGCGCATCACACAAACATGCCAAATATTAAAAACAAAAGGATTACAGTGTAAAAGAATATTATTGTGTAGGCTACATAAATATAAAAACGTAATGATGAATAGTCATTGCGTGTATTAGAATTAGGCTACCTATTTTCAATTCAGCCTATTACTACTTATAATGATGAACAAAATTGGCTAATTAATTGAACAATCGTGCCAATACACACACACATATATTAACTGACTCATCGCGGAAAGCTATTTGAAAGCCTGCATTTGCAAGCCCGCTTTAACTTCGCGCACGAGCAGATCGGTTTCTTCGCTTGAAAAGCGTTCAGCTTTTCCGCCAACAAATTCCGCCATGTAAATTGCAATCCGCCATGGCGCGAGCGCATCTCGCTCTTAAAGGGAATGGGAGATGACACTCTGATTGGTTTATTGAACGTTACGGCCATTACTCATTAAGAGAATAGGGACAACCTATTTCAAAAATGCGCCCCGGCGCACGGACCGTTTTTCCGTCGTTAAAATAGCAAAGTGGATTTGGACACGCCCTGAGTGCACCTGCGCCGTGCGCTTTACACTTTGCGTTTAGATCGTTAAAATAGAGCCCAAAATGTGCTTTTGATATATATATATATATATATATATATATATATATATACACACACACACACAACAAAAGACAAAAAGTGTCTTACAAAATTTAAATAAATATATATTGTTATGTGAATGAGTGGGCAGGATGACTCTCACATTGCTTTGAATAAAGAAACTCTAGGCTACAAGATTCAGTTATCAAAAGTCTTGTGAACAATTTTTACAAATTTTAATTTTTACAATAATACCTGCATGTAATTACAGATGTAATTAAACCTACAATTACACTGTAGACCATTCCCTTACAACTTAAACCACCCTTAAACCTACCCATATCACCAAATCTGTCCCTAATCTTACCCGTATCTACAGTACCTCAATAGCAGCAAGTGTTTTGTAATACAAAATTAACACAATAAGTACACTGTAAAAATGTCCATTTTCTCTTTGTGTTCTACAGTATTGAATTATTATTTTTTTTTACCTACTGCTGAAATCTGTATATGAAAAGCTCAGAGTGTCATAGTTAATTTTGTGTGTTCATGTCTTTTATTTTGTATTCATGTTCTCTGTCATGGTTCCTGTTGTCATGTGATTCCCTTGCTCCTCATGTGATCCTGTCATGTGCCCCTTTTGTTCATGTATCTTGTTCTGATTTATTCCCTTGTCTATATGTCATGTTTGTCATTAGTCTCTCTGTATAAATAGCCCACATGTTTCATTGTTCTCTTGTCTAGCTTTGTTATATGTAACCTGCTGTTGGTGAGTCTTTGTTTCATAGTTTTTGATTCTAATAAACTCCACATGGGTTCTTCAAACTTGCCTTCAGAGGGCTGAGTGTTACAGTGTGATACATAAGAGCATTCAGCTAGACCAAACTGACATTCTTGTATAGTGCTGAAAACAGACGGTGTCAACTAAAAAGTAGAAAACACATGAAATTTGTATATAACAAGTATTTCCATGGTGAAAATACACCTAAGCATTTTGATGAGTGTGGCTCACACAATAGCAAAAACACTTTTTATTTTGGTGGCACTGGACAATTTACTGACACATAAACTAGGTTTTGAAGCACGAATTAAAAGCGTTGGGCGAGTAACTACATTTTGCAGATGTAATAGCTCTGATGTTCAAGCAAACAGTTGTGACAGTTGTACTTACAGTTTAGAGAATGTTAAGACTGTTTTGAAAAATGAGCCAAAGTGATTGAGAAAAAATTGTAATGGTTCTGACATAGTATGATCATGTGATTGTTTTTAGTTCATTAGTTTATTAAGTTATTATAAGTTTAATCCAGTATTTATGAAATACAATATTTAAAACTTTTTTCCCTGTCAATTACAACACTGAGCAACTAAAAATCAAAAAGAAAAAGCATTGCTTTGCATTACCTTCATCTGTGCTTCAGTGATGTGTTGGATCTTCTCCTGCAGGGAGCAGAGTGTTTGTGTGTGGCTAAGTGGTAATAGAAAAACTAGGGACAAGAGAGTGAGGAGAAAAAGAAACATTAGCACATCTGATGTCCAAAGTCATGCCAGTTTGGCTAAAGGAAGAATAATGTGTTCTTGTGGAGAACAATCAAATTCAGACAGACAGACATCTAGATAGATAGACAGACAAAGAGGGATACATCATGCAAATATTAATACCTGTATTCTCTGTCTCCATCATACAGCTGGCTCGAACAAGGGATAACGAAGGAATGACAAACAACTCAAAGGAGCAAAATGCATCATGGGACCTCCAGTGGACACTTGTCCAAATAAATCAAACAAACAGACACCCTCAATCTCTATTAATAGCCTGCTCATAGGTCATGATGCAAAATGGGTCAATGTCATTGACCTTTTGGTGAACTGAGACAACAAAGGGCTGAAAATGAACTCTGTCTCAGGGAATAGTGTGGATCAGAATGTTCCACCTCATCATAGCAAGAGATGGACCTGGCAGCTAAAGGAAAAGAGACAGGATGTTAAGGTTCTCCAGATCTCCTGTTAATCCAGAGTGAAGGCCTTAATGAGGTACTCATGCTAACCACTAAAATCATGTAAGCAACATTTCACAAATAATTTGACTTTTTTTAAAACTCAAAACCTTGAGAAAACGTCTGCTTGACCCAACACTCTGAGATGCTAATCAGAAATGATCACTGACCTCCCAAGGTCATAGTGATGGATGGGTCCAAATGACTTTATGATGTTAAGACCTTTAAGACCTGTTAACTCCCTCGGGTTGGCGGTCACGCCGGCGATACCACCGCGTTTTTTTTCTTACCAGTGTGAAAGAGACTCAAAATACTCTGTCAATGTTGCACATACAATTAAGAGCTATACACCATTTTAATCTGTTGAATATCTTCTTTTATTTGTGTACACTCAGAGTAAAAACAAAATGTTGTGCTTTTTGCCAAATAAAGAAAAATAACATGATGCGTGATCTCTCGTCTCCCTCTGAACGAACTCCAATCTGATAGTTCTCAGAAAATGAACTGTAACTTAGTGAATACTAATGAAACAAAACGTTGAAATGTCAGGTTTTAAATCGTGTAAGTCAAATCGAAAACAAAAATTCTGTGTTTATGTAATCTGTATGAAAAGAGAGCCATGTCAGAAGTCCGTGATTCAGCTCATTATCCACTAACGCGGCCACGCCCACGGAGCCAACGCTATTCAGAGGCAAATTCAGTCAACACATGCATACATCGTCTCAATCGTGTATTTATTGTCTTGAAAAGTGTTTATCTGGATGTTACAGCCATGGTTAGCGACCTCTAGAAGACATGCCGTTAGTTCCTGGCTCCTGTTCTTCTTTATATGAATTTGTGGACTAAAGGTGCACAGAGCGCCCTCCGGCTGCAAGTATGAATTGAAAACACAGTATCCAGCGCTCAGTGATGACAATAAATATTGAATAAATATTACTCCTCTGTATAGAAAATTGACATAAACATATGAGAATCCATCAATGTTTTTCCAAATGTGCATGCTTTTAAGCTAAAAGCCTATATGAAATGCCACAGAAGTAACATAATTGTTCAGACACTTTGCATCAGAGAAATACATTATATTTTAAAGTATATAATAGAATACCATTATTTTAAATTGTAATAATATTTCACAGTATTGCTGTTTTTTCTGTATGTTTGATATACACCATGATGAGCTAAGACATGATGACAGAGGGTTTTTTCACAGCCTACCTGACTGAAAGAGCTCATTATTATGCAAGTCATTTCAGGTCATTATTATGTGATTCTTTTGTCTTCTCGGGTGAGAATCACCCATTATTCATGATGATTCAAGCCTCCACGCATACTGTGTTTCTTGACAAAATTTAAATCTCTCTATTGTTTTATATGAACAAGCAGGCAGCATAATTTTTACCTCATTTTGAAGCAAAAACTCTAGTCTACAACCCCCAATACCCAGAAGTCTTGTGAACACAGATTTAATATATATTTTTTGGCTTTATTTCAGTGACTTAAGTTTTTAGTTTTTTCAATAACCATGCATAAACGTTATTCCTTCAAAAACACAAACATGTACATACATGTTTCTCACATATTATTGTAGCCTAGTTTGTGCTGAATACAGTGTAATGACACTTTTTCCATTAATATGTTTATGAACAACTGAAAAAAACACAAATGTCAGGGCATGTTAAAACTTCTCCAGGGCCCCAAAAATCCTCAGACCCCAGAGGGTTAATAAGAAAAACAAACAGGCAGGATGAACATATACATCCCTAAATACAGGTATACAAATACTTACTGATTATTAGGATATATGATAGGATGTTGTCTGTTTTATATGCAAAGTATTTTGCTACAGTTTATGCAGGTTAAGAACATTTACTTTTAGCTGCATGACATAAAACCGAAATTGAGATATGGCTTAGAGCAATTATGAAATCGCAAAGGCTGTGATTTAATGATTCTTACACAAGCAGCTCTTTATCCACCAGTGTTTATATTTGTATTCACATTGATATTATACAGCTGTAATGTAAAAATTGTGCAGCCCTATTTTCTTTGTCATCTTGAAGTGTCCGTTACAGAACTTCTCAGTGGGTAGGAAAGATGTGACAAGTGCCTGTTGTTGCTCAAGATGATGCAGTGGCTCCAACAGACTTGTTAAATAAAGGAATCGGGGAAGGAGGGGGTTAATTAACACTTGATGAAGAAAGTGTGGCAACTTTAACACTTGTCACTTGTGCTATATTAAGAGCTCCATAAAGTTTAGCACATGTCCTACATACTATGTATCAAACCACCCTATCTGATCTCTTCAATCACAGAGGCTCTCAAAGGATTTTAACAGGTTATCTTTGTCCTCAGGTCTAAATTAAAGGAAACAATGCCATGTAAACAAGACAACTTGAAGGGTATGGCCCCTCGGTCAGCTCCCTGAGGGACAGCAACAGACTTCAAGCATGTTATGTGATTCAGTGCTTTGAAGCATACTGGGGCTATCTGTCAAGTTTTTAGCCTGGACACATGATGCGGCACATGCACAATACCTTTAGAAAACCCATATTAGTCAGAGTGCATTTTTATAAAAAAAAAAAAAAAAAAGTTTTTTAAACAAAGTTTAGAATTGTACTGTTTGAAATATTTTATATAATTTGGATACATGTAATATATATATATATATATATATATATATATATATATGTGTGTGTATATGTGTGTTTAAATTATAAAATGTTGATATTTAAAATGTCAACTGCACACTGAAATTAAATCAAATTTAAGGGGCATTTTACTTTTTAATAATCCAATGAGGAAAGAGGTGTACTGTGTACTGAGATCCATGTGGAGCTGTATTAGTGAAGACAATAGAATCAAAGAAATAGGCAAGGGTCGGCAACCGGCAAAGACATCAACAAGGGCAGGACAGTAATCATAGTCAGACAAAGGCAAAGGGTCAGGGCAGGCAGCAATCAGGAACAGAGAGTGTGGGCAAACAGAGCAAGGTCAACAAGGCAGGTAGCAGATTTGTAAATGAATAAACAGTCCACGGGTCACAAAAAGTGATACATTTGACGTCTGGTGGCATTTGACATCTGGGTCTTCCTTGTGGCCGAGGGGCACTTCCAGATGACTCCTATGAAATTCATTGATGACTGTGGGGTTGAGGATGTACTCAGCATTGACTCAGCATTGACACACTTCTTCCAGACCATAACCCTCCCAGTCCACCAGATACTGGAGTAGATGCCTTCGACATCTGGAATGCAGAACTTCTTGTACGAGAAATGATCAGCTGGGGTTCTGGAGTGTCACCTACCTCCTTCAGGGCATGAAAAGTGAGAGAAATATGATAGTTAGCAGGTAACTGAAGACAATAAGATACATGTGTGATCAGTCTTAGAATTTTGTAGGGACCCACATACCTAGGACTGAGTTTCTTGTAGAGTAGATGGAGGTAAAGATCCATGAAGTCATGGACGGAACCACAGCCATTGGCCAGGAAGGTAGTTGGGGCTTGAGGCGATGTCAGTCATCTTGTTCCTTTTGCCTTCTCACGGCTAGTTGGAGGAAGATGTAAGCTTATTCCCAGACTGATTCGCTCCATCGAAGCCAGTCATTAATGGCCGGTAATTCTGTGGGCTCACCAGACCAGGGTAACAGAGGCGGTAGAAATACTAGAATGCATCGGCAAGGTGTAAGGCCAGTGGCAGGTTTGCGGAGGGATTTTTGAGCATATTTGGCCCAGACTAAATACTGCCTCCAGTTGGTTTGATTCTGATGGAGTGAGGCTGATGTTAACATTGAGTTGTTGGAAGAACGCTGTCCAGACCCGAGAAGTAAATAGGGCACCCCGGTCAGAGAAGATGTTCTCAGGAATGTCTCTAAGGCTGTGGGAAGCTTGGGTATTGAGATCAGTCAACATGCCTTCGAGAAGCGATCAACCACATTTAAGATGGTAGTATTCTATTGTGACAATGGGTGGTCAATGGCAATGTGAGACCATGTTCGCCAGGAAATGGGGAATGGTTGAAGGGGGCCAGCAGGAAGTTGTTTGGAGGACTTGGTTATGGCGCAGGTGACAATTGTTATAGGTGATAGTGTCTGCCTGCATAGTTCTCCACCAGAATCAGTTTCAGAGCAGTTGCAGAGTGACCGTAATGCCTGGGTGACTTGAACTAAGGGTGGAATGAACCCATTGGAGGACCTTTTTTCTGCATCGTCTGTGGTAAGTAGTTCTTATCTGGGGGCAGTCTGAATGAGATGGATCTTGAGTCTGGGATTGAATGATTTCAGTGAGGATGTCCCACTGAACAGGAGCGAGGATTAGGGACGTGGGAATGATGGATTCGATAGGTTGATTCTGAGGGCTAAAATAATGTTGTCTTGACAGAGCATCAGCTTTAACATTCTTTGTATTGGAGTTGTTACATGGTGTTGGAAGAGGATGGCTCCGATACCTGAGTTGGAAGAATCAACTTTGACTATGAAGGGGATATTGGGGCCAGGATGATGAAGTATAGGAGCAGAAGTGACCCGAGACTTTAGTTCTCTGAAGGACTGGAGTGCTGCCGGTGACCAACAAAGCTTGTTACTCCCTCCTTTTAACATGGATGTAAGTAGAGTGGTGAATGCACTGAAATTTCTGGTGAAGCGTCTATAAAAGTCAGCGAATCCTAGAAAATGTTGTAATTCCTTCCTTGGGATGAGATCAGTTTAGTACCGCACACACCTTGCCGTTGTCCATGGCTACTCCCTCCAAACTAATGATGTAGCCCAAGAAGGATACCGCAGTCTGGTGAAATTCACATTTCTCTGCCTTGGCATACAGTTGATGAGAGAGCAATTATTGGAGGACTGCTCTGACATGAGTAATGTGTTGGGAGTTGGAGTAAATTAGAATGTCGTCAATGTAAACAATTACTCATCGATTTACCATGTCTCTGACCACATCATTAATGAAGGATTGGAAGACTGACGGACTGTTGACCAATCCGAAATGGCATGACCAAATATTCATAGTGCCTACAGCTGGTAGAAAATGCCATCTTCCATCCGTCCCTCCCCGGATGTGAATGAGATTATAGGCACAGCAAGCCATATATCAAACAAAAGCTTTCATTCTCAAGATTATGGGTATGTAGTTGTTGAAATAATATAACAGAACAAATTATTACGGAATGAATCACGAAATACGTCTTTGAGATTTTGTACACAAACTAGGAGAAACTCTGATTACCTCATCTCTGAGCTAAAAGTAGCCAAAATGATACATAGACTTTTAGATTAAGCTGTTTTGGTTCAAAGTGAGTCCATTCTGTGAGTTTAGTTTTTTATAAATAATCAACCATATTGTATTGTGAATCCAGTTGCACAATGAGTTAGTTTGGCTAAACTCTGCAAAACTCAGCCAAAATTGTCAAAACAAGTGATCGCAGATACCTGGATGATGATAAAGCGTGATTCAAATGAAATCTGAGGATCTTAGCATTGCGCAGTTCCATCGACCTTGCCTCTAGAGTCCAATTATAGCCTGAGATACAGCGAAAATGGCAACAAATGAGAGTTTTTGTAAGTGCTGAGGTTGTTGTTGGATAAATGGGAACCTTTTAGACTCCAAAAAGCCTCCCTTCCTTTCCTCCCTTCGGTTATATGAAAATAACTTCCTAACCCGATATTGTAGGAACAAAATTCTTTTATCCAGTCTTTGCTTGAAAAAACCTTGCAAAAAATGTCAGAGCACACAGAGCCTTAGCTATGCACAAGACAAGATTCATAAACACCAAAAGTGTCTGTTTTTACATTTTGGACACACAATAATATTTGCACTTTTTTGCATTTGTTTTTGTTATTTTAAGGGGTTTCCTTGAAAATGACACCACATTTATTAATGTACTTATGGATGAGGGGAGGCTTCAAAAGTTTGTTATGTCAATTTCAGGCAGAAATCCAAAATAAGCTTAAGAGCTTAAGGGGTTTTTAACCCAACAGATGCAAGACCATTCTAGTGCATCCAGTGACAGATTACAAACTTTATTAGACATAAGGTTGCCCCCATTTCTTCCATTCTTGTTTCTGAGTTCTGATAAACAAGGTTAAATAGACAGCTGAGAATGAGGCTCTGTAAAGTATGAGGGACCTAGAATAGATTGCCCAAGTGCTAAGACTAAGTAAGGTGCTTGTTGAGTGCAGAATCACTGAAGGACAAGAGGTCAAGGCAGGTCAGAAACCTCACAAAGGTCTTGAGTGATGGGTCACACAGCTCCCCAACAAATTAACACTTTAGAGCTGACAAAACATTAACTCTGTTTAGAAACAGATCTGGGGCTAAGATGGTTAGTTTGACCTGCTTGCCATTTTAAGAAGGAATAATTATAAGCACCTTCATGTCAACTGATGCACAAAAATGCTGTAATGTATTCAGAATATATTAACTTCTTTATACAAATTACATTTTGTATCTTACAGAATCCTTTTCATGCATTTGTTTTAGTAATATTTGTAAAGCTGGAAAATCTTTTTGAAGAAAGAATGGGGTAAACATGGATGAACATGAATGAAGCTGTTATTCATTTGAATGACTGCAAATGAACTTGGTACAACTTTTAAAACACAAATGATAGATACAGCATTGGGAAATCAAGAAAGGTCATATCAACAAACAAGAACAAGCAAGAGTTGCAGCTGTCTCTGCATTAGGCAAGAACAAAAGGTCGCAAGTGCAGATATTCATTGTTACCATTATAGCTGTCTACTGACAATTTTACTGTTTCTAACAGTCATCTTGCTCTTGAGGCATTGTTAACTTGTTTTCATCCTTTGGCACAAAGATAAACCTATGAAATTCCCAGTGAATGCCTGTCTCTCTTTGAGGTTAGGTTCTAGAAAAGCATCCTAGCACATTATTGCTAGAATATAACTGTCAATTAAGCAATTTTATTTAAAAAGGAATGTGTGTTCAACTATAGTTCAGATACACTAGAGATTCTCCACCTCTATAATGCTTTATATACATAAAAGACAAGTTGTGAATTTGGAATATGAAACTAACTAGAAAATTTAAAAGTGAAGGTGTAAATATCAGTATAAAAACTTTAGTAAAGATCTAATATCTTTAAAAAAGGAGATATACATAAGGGACAAAAATAGCACCATTGTGATCCTTTCTGATCTTTTGCACTACTGCCACACACCACATGCTAAATCACTGTGACTCACACAAATATTTTTTTCAGGCACCCAAAAAGAGCTACACACAAGTGACCTGAACCAAACACAGATGGTCAACGTCACAGTCATTGTGCCTTTATATAAAGAGATACCTTGGAGCACAATATTGCAAGCTCACATCATTGTGCCATCTAAAGGTAAGAGGACACATAAGTTATATTAAAGTGTTCATGAGGACTGAACAACAGAATAAGATGACTTCTCATTAATGATGTTTCTTTTTTATTGAAAGGACTTGAACTTTCTTGGGTTTGGATTTCATCTGGTAAGGCATGCTTTTATGAAGGTCAACACTGTGTATATGTGTGTTATATTTCTAAAGAATTATGTTTCATTTATTTTTGTTACAATGGATTTTTTAATTGTAAACAAGTTCTGAGAATTTTGTCATCTATGCCTCAGTCTGACTGAAAGATGGGGGATGCTGTGATGGCAGAGTTCGGGCTAGCTGCTTCGTTCTTACGAAAATCAGACAGGGAGCGTCTGGAGGCACAAACTCGCCCCTTCGACATGAAGAAAGAGTGCTTTGTGCCCGACCCTGCGGTTGAGTACGTCAAAGCCTCCATCACCAGTAGAGATGGTGACAATGTCACTGCTAACACTGAATTTGGGAAGGTAAGATCTGATCTCTGCACTGTGTTAGATTGTAGATAGGAGCAAAGTGTGACTGTCAAAACATTTTTGTGTGTTATCCACAGATGGTAACTGTGAAGGAGGCTGATGTTCACCCCCAGAACCCACCAAAGTTCGATAAAATTGAGGACATGGCGATGTTCACCTTCCTGCACGAGCCCGCTGTGCTGTTTAACCTCAAAGAGCGTTACGCAGCCTGGATGATCTACGTGAGTCGAGTCTTAAAACACTCACACATTCACTTTATCTTGCATGATCAGATCTAATCCTTCTGTGATTCTCTTACAGACCTACTCTGGGCTCTTCTGTGTCACTGTGAATCCCTACAAGTGGCTGCCAGTGTACAACCAGGAAGTCGTCAATGCCTATAGAGGCAAGAAGAGGAGTGAAGCTCCTCCTCACATCTTCTCCATCTCTGACAATGCCTATCAGTACATGCTGTCAGGTGATGATCTGACTTGTAATTTTTGGAGTTTCTAATGCAATTTTAAATGCTAAGTTTCTTATGTTTTATTTTCTCATAGACAGAGAAAACCAGTCTGTCTTGATCACGTAAGTAAAACATATTTACATGACATAGCATAATATTCCTTCTTCCACCAACATTTTCCTTCTATGCTGCATTTTATCAGTTTTTTAATTAACCGTTTTTATTCTAAGTGGAGAATCCGGTGCTGGAAAGACTGTGAACACTAAAAGAGTGATCCAGTACTTTGCGAGTATTGCAGCAGCAACGACCGGCAAGAAGGACCCATCACAGGAGAAAAAGGTGCTTAAATCCCATAAAATGTCTCATTATGTATGAATGAATATACCTTCTATATAGCATAGCAAACAAAAATAATTACAAAATTAATGATGTCTTCATATATTCAGGCATGTGATCAGCTAGAGATAAAAAGGCAGGAAAATCTAGCCACGCACTTCTTATTTAAAAAAAATAAAAAAGATTTTATCACATTAAAAGATATATTGTGTCTTATATTGTAATAATGCATACTATTGTCCTGTAAAAATAAAAAGCAACACTTAATAATCATGATAATAATTAATATATAATATAATAAAAGTATTAATAGAATTGTTATTATTAAAGTACCTGCCAAAAGTTTGGAAACAATTAATGATTTTAAAATAAATCTCTTCTGCTAACCAAGGCTGCATTTATTTGATCAGCCATATTATGAAATATTGTTACAAATTTGAAAAAAAGTTTTTTATTTTAATATATTATAAAATGTAAATTATTCCTGTGATCAAAGCTGAAATTCTAGCATCATTACGCCAGTCTTCAGTGTCACATGATCCTTTAGAATCATTACAATTTGATTTGATACCCAAGAAACATTTCTGATTATTATCAATGTTGAAAACAGCTTTGCTGCTTTATATTTTTGTGGAAATGGTAATACATTTTATTTTTGCAGGATTCTTTGAGAAATAGATTGTTCAATGAACAGCATTTATCAAATATATTAAAGCATTTATTAAAAATAAATATTTTGTAACATTTTAAATGTCTTCACTCTTCACTCACTTTTCATTTAATGTATGATTAAAGTAGCTATTAATTTTTCTCTTTTTTACATCTTACCACAAATGTTTGAATGGTATCATTGTGAATGGGATCATGTGACACTGAAACTTATCTTTGTTAACAACAACAGAATCATAAAAGATTCTAATGACTAATGAATGTCTAAATGTTTAAATTAAAGTGTCACAAACGCAGTAGCATTTACAGTGAATCGAAAATGAAAACACAGTACTGTTACAGTAAACATGCGTCACGTCAGACTACCTATTGCCTATATATATATAACTACATAACAGCCGTTGCGAATTTTATTATATTAAATTCTCACGACCATTCGTAAAAAAATTACTGGGAGAGTAACACTTTTCATCGCTGATTCTACTTGCATTTGGCGCTTTGAACCATTTGAACCCTTTTAGGGACCGTTCATATGTCGCATCTAAAAACGGATGGAAAAAGTGTCTGCGCCACTTTCTCCTTCCCAAAGCGCTCAGGAGCTTGCACTCCAGTGGTGTCTGCTGTTACTAAACAACCATGAGTTGCGCTCTCCTTGATGATGCGGTAGTTTGTTTCAGCCAAGGATATATGGATTTCCCTCACCGAAAATCACTTGCAGTAGCTCTGCTACTAGATTTATTTAAAAATGTGTATCCGTGTACAGCTCTGATCAGATATTCCTCCATCTTGGCTGAGCTTTGTCCTGCAGATGGCGGCATGCAGTGCTCTCTGGACCATTCATTTCATGACGTATTAGAAAACATAACCTTTTCGCAGTTTAATTAGTTAATTGTTTAAGGCCATTTCGAGATTTCAATCATCATGCAGTAACCAGTATAGCCCTGAATCCTGATATTACTGATCTGCATGATTCACGTTTGTCTGAAAATATGCATGCCTGTTAACTGAAAAGTAGGTACATCAAACATTTTACACACTTATTACTAAAATATGATTCTCAGGGTACTCTGGAGGATCAAATCATCCAGTGTAATCCTGCTCTGGAAGCTTTTGGTAATGCCAAGACCATCAGAAATGACAACTCCTCCAGATTTGTAAGTGGGCTTTACATTGGTTTTGTTATTCTATATTGGTTTCTATGATATATTAGACATGCACAATTCTTGGTTAAATTAAGAATCATGATTTTTTAGTTTTAAACACAGATCACAATTCTCCCATGATTCTGAACAAACAACTAAACAAAATAACATGTAATTTACTAGAGGTTCTGACAAATGTTAATTGCTGCAGTCTATTTAAAATGCTTAATGAATCTGAATGAATTATTTTAAAAAAATTGGTTTGAATGAATGATTCAATGACTCATAAATACTTTTTTTCATTTGTATGAATCAGCATTTTTTGAACGAATTGCTTTTTTTAACAGTTACTTGTCATGACCTGGGGGCATAAAGGTGTAAATGATAAACTTGTTATTTGAAGCACCATGTTACTTTTAAAAGGTGATTCACTCTATTTTGATTGCTACCATAAACATTAGTGTTTATATCCGAACTATAAACTTTTATTCCAGATCTTTTATGATAATATGAATGTTTGTAACACAGAAATAACAATACTGTTTGGTTGAAAAGACTGTTTGTGAAGCTGTTTCATACTTATACATGATAACTGCTCTCTCTGCGCCAGGGGTAGAGCCAATGCAGATTTGAATGCTCTAGTATGACTTTGTTTTTAATAGACACAGGAGAATTGTTGTCATTTAGGAATGAGATTGGGTGGGTGTTTGAATTAAGATTGAGATTTTTTAACAATTAATCAGGCAGCTCTTTGATATAATATTTGAGCATGTTATGTATTGTATTATGTATTGCTTTATTTACAGGGTAAATTTATCCGTATCCATTTTGGTCACAGTGGAAAGTTATCTTCTGCTGACATTGAGACTTGTAAGTACTTTTCTGCCCAACATCATTCCAACAAACAAAACACATTGATGAAATGTGTAACTGTTTTGATATTCATCTATTAATCAATTCATTTAGATCTGCTGGAGAAGTCTCGAGTCACTTTTCAGCTTAAGGCTGAGAGAGACTACCACATCTTCTATCAGATTCTGTCCCAGAGAAGACCAGAACTGCTGGGTAAAATTACCCATCATGTCTATTAACACTGCCATCTCTAATTAGACGAGTCTTTTCTGATCTTAGTTCTAATTTCTCCTTAGAGATGCTGCTCATCACAAACAACCCCTATGACTACGCCTTCATCTCCCAAGGAGAGACACAAGTGGCTTCTATTGATGATGGTGATGAGCTGATGGCCACTGATGTGAGTGTTTGTTAAATCATAGGCAGTTTACAATACAAGATATCACATTATAAAATATTACAAGAAATAGTCCACTGAGCATTTGCAATTTAGTCACCTTTAACACTGTTGACAACCTGGATGATTGCGTTTCTGCTGTGGAAACATGAATTGTTAATGTCCTGGCTGGTTTCTATACAATAAAAGCGTATAATGATCAGGGGCTCTCAATAAGTATGAAAAAGCACCATAAAAGATCCAAAAAACTTGTTTTTCTGAAGCCATGTGATTGTGTGAGGAAAAGAACAGCGTGAACACGCTCTCCTTTTGTGTTTCACACAAAGTCACACAGGTATAGAATGACTTGAAAGAAAATAATTGATTCTCTTGGCCAGTCTATTCTATAAAAAGACTTCTAATGTATTTGTCAAAAAGTAGAAAATTAAACATTTGCCATAAAATTTAACATGCGCTGTACATTTGCTGTAGGAAGCGTTTGATGTGTTGGGCTTCACCACTGAAGAGAAGAACAGCATCTACAAGCTGACTGGTTCTGTCATGCACTTCGGCAACATGAAGTTCAAACAGAAGCAAAGAGAGGAACAGGCCGAGGCTGATGGGACTGAGGGTCAGTATAACTTGGAATCTCAGCTTCATAAAGGAAAAAGTCTAAGAAAAGTTGAATATAAACTCAAAGCTCTGTATTCGTCTTTAACATGTAGATGCTGACAAAATATCATATCTGATGGGCTTAAATTCAGCTGACTTGATCAAGGGTTTGCTCCACCCAAGAGTCAAAGTAGGAAATGAGTGGGTCACCAAGGGACAGAATGTCCAGCAGGTAATGAATGAAAATAATAATCTAATGGGCATTAGTTTTCAGCACCATAAGTTCACTTTCCAAGACATACAAACAAAATTTTTCATATCTCTGAAATTGCTTTCTAGTTTGCAATGTGTCAAATTCTGCAAATTTCAATCTTTTATCTATTAGGTGTACTACTCTATTGGTGCTCTGGGAAAGTCAGTATATGAGAAGATGTTCCTCTGGATGGTTGTGAGAATCAACCAATCCCTGGCCACCAAACAGCCTCGCCAGTACTTCATTGGTGTGCTGGACATTGCTGGATTTGAGATCTTTGAAGTAAGCTGAAATCAACTGATTATTGTTATTCAAGAACAAATCCAACAAGCAGTGCAACCTGTTTGACCATTGTGATTATACAATATATTCCACCTGCAGTCCAACACCTTTGAGCAGCTGTGCATCAACTTCACTAATGAGAAGTTGCAGCAGTTCTTCAACCACCACATGTTTGTGCTGGAGCAAGAGGAATACAAGAAGGAGGGCATTGAGTGGGTGTTTATTGACTTTGGCATGGACTTGCAGGCTTGTATTGAGCTTATTGAGAAGGTGAGTGAATATTATGTTGATGATTATACTGTGAGGGGAAAAATCATATTTTTCAGTATTAACTTGTGTGGCAAAATGATATATTGACTGTCACAATCTACAATTTATTGTAGCCCATGGGTATCATGTCCATCCTTGAAGAGGAGTGCATGTTCCCCAAAGCTAGTGATGCAACATTTAAAGCTAAGCTTTATGACAACCATTTGGGGAAAAATCCAAACTTCCAGAAGCCCAGGATTGTCAAGGGTAAACCAGAGGCCCATTTTGCCCTCGTTCACTATGCTGGCACTGTTGACTACAATATTTCCAACTGGCTGGTGAAGAACAAGGACCCTCTCAATGAGACGGTTGTAGGGTTTTTCCAGAAGTCAACTCTTAAACTGTTGTCTATTCTGTTTGCTAATTACGCTACTGATGATGGTAAGTACACACTGAAGTGTGACATGAAAATATAATAAGCACTACTTTTGTTGTTTAATAGTAACAAAAATCATGTATTTCACAGCTGCGGATTCTGGAGGTAAGGCTGCCAAAGGTAGCAAAAAGAAGGGTTCTTCCTTCCAGACGGTGTCAGCCCTCCATAGGGTATGAAATAATATAACACTATTTTGTCTCACAAGGTTTTATTGCATATAAATTGGTGCTGTCAACGTTAACACGTGATTATTTTTTTCTAGTTTAACGTGTTAAATATTTAACGCAACTAACGTGGCATACTTTTTTTTTTTTGGCCAGCGTTGCAATATATGATCACGCTCTTATTCATGCAAATGCAGCCAATAGAGAGCTGTCTGTGAATGTCCTGTCACACACACACCACGCACAGAAAGACACATGCCAGAATCGAGTTCTCTTTCACGCTTGAACGAGCAATAAGACACATGATAATGCCAAAAATGTCAGTTTTGTTTTATATCTTTATCATAAGAGCAGCTTTGAATGGGTTAAATAAAGTTTTCTGTTAGACAGGTAGGAAGAACACAGGTAAATATGACATTTATCAGGGATTTATGTGAGGATTGTTTTAAGTTCTATATTAAGTTATATTTTTTGAAGCCTAATGTTAAAAATTGATAGCTTTCAATTACACTGTAATGTTGAATATAGCTATTCTTCATGTTTACAATTGGCAGTAGCTGTATCAGTATAATTAAAACTTTTTTTAGTTTTTTTTATTGTGATTAATTGCGATTAATCACAGAAAAAATGTGTGATTAATCTAGTTAATTTTTTTAATTGATTGACAGCACTAATATAAATCTAAATCCTCTATGGTCTACCAACAGGAAAACCTGAACAAGCTGATGACCAACTTGAGGTCAACTCACCCTCACTTTGTGCGCTGCATCATCCCCAATGAGACTAAGACTCCTGGGGCGATGGAGAATCCTCTGGTCATGCACCAGCTGCGCTGTAACGGTGTGCTGGAGGGCATTAGGATCTGCAGAAAGGGATTCCCCAACAGGATCCTGTATGGCGATTTCAAACAACGGTTAGTATGAAACCAAATGGCTTTTATGTCTTACAAAATAATTGGATGTATGAGTCCAAGTTATTGCAAGTTGCTAATTTAAGCATTTGCTAGAAATAAAAATAAATACATATAAAAATAATAGTTTTTTTTTTTTTTTGTTAGATACCGCATCCTAAATCCTGCTGCTATCCCTGAGGCACAGTTCATTGATAACAAGAAGGGTGCAGAAAAACTTCTGGGCTCTCTGGACATCGATCACAACCAGTACAAGTTAGGACATACTAAGGTATTTTTATATTAACATTAACTTTTTTCCAAAGCCACGTTTCCACTGTCAACTTTTTTGACGCAAACTTCTTTACTATTTAGGTCTTTTTTAAGGCTGGTCTTCTGGGTGCTCTTGAAGAGATGAGAGATGACCGTCTTGCACTTATTATAACTGGATTTCAGTCCAGGTCTCGTGGTTTTCTATCAAGAGATGAGTTCCAGAAGATTGTGGAAAGGAGGTTAGATTTTAGCTCTTCAGTCTTTAACATATTTTCCAAGTTACATTTTATTATTCAAGACAAAAATTTCTTGTTTAATATCTACAGGGATGCTTTGTTGGTGATCCAGTGGAATGTACGTGCCTTCATGGGTGTCAAGAATTGGCCCTGGATGAAGCTCTACTTCAAGATCAAGCCTCTGCTGAAAAGTGCAGAATCCGAGAAAGAAATGGCCAACATGAAGGAGGAATTCACCAAGTTGAAGGAGGCTTATGCCAAATCTGAAGCCCGCAGAAAGGAGCTTGAGGAAAAGATGGTTTCTCTTCTCCAAGAGAAGAATGACCTGCAGCTTTTAATGCAGTCTGTAAGTTCACATGGGACTACAACTTTGCACTTTTCAGAAAACAAAACAAGTTTCCAATTTGTTTTATTTTTTTTTTTTTAAATTTTGATAGGAGCAAGATAATCTTTGTGATGCTGAGGAGAGGTGTGAGGGACTGATCAAGAATAAGATCCAGCTTGAGGCCAAAACCAAAGAGCTGACTGAAAGACTGGAGGATGAAGAGGAAATGAATGCTGAGCTGACTGCAAAGAAACGAAAGCTGGAGGATGAATGTTCTGAGCTCAAGAAGGACATTGATGATCTTGAGCTCACTCTGGCCAAAGTGGAGAAAGAGAAACATGCCACTGAGAACAAGGTCAGTTTTCAACACTGAACTTGTTAGTGATGCAAGAATGGTGTGTTAAGTGTCCATTCATATAATGACACATTTCTACAGGTTAAAAACCTGATAGAAGAGATGGCAGCTTTGGATGAAATCATCGCTAAACTGACCAAGGAGAAGAAAGCTCTTCAGGAGGCCCATCAGCAAACGCTGGATGACCTCCAGAGTGAGGAAGACAAAGTCAACACACTCACCAAAGCCAAAGCCAAGCTGGAGCAACAAGTGGATGATGTAAGAGCCTGAAAACATAAGACTAGAATTAAAATTAGACGCTTTTATATGTAAATGCATAATTAATTTTTATATTTTTTGGATGAAATTTAGCTTGAAGGTTCTCTGGAACAAGAAAAGAAAATTCGCATGGATCTTGAGAGAGCTAAAAGAAAGCTTGAGGGTGACTTGAAGTTGACTCAAGAGAATGTGATGGATTTGGAAAATGATAAGCAGCAGACAGAGGAGCGGTTAAAGAAGTAATATATTTTATATTTTAAAAAATATAAAATCCAATTGTATTATTAAAAGATATTTGGTAACACTTTACAATAAGGTTCCATTATACTTTAGTTAACTACATTATTTAACATGAACTAAATGAAAAATACTTCTAAGCATTTATTAATTTTAGTTAATGTAAATTTAAACATTTACTAACACAAATCAAAATGTACCATTGTTAATACTATTAATATTATTAAATGGGCCTGAGATGTCAAAAGCTAACAATGAAAAGTTGTATTTTTATTAATTGTTAACAAAGTCTAATAAATACTGTAAAAAATGTATTGTTCATTGTTAGTTAATGTTGTTTGATTATTTAATGGCAGGAAAGACTTTGAAATAAGCCAGCTCAATAGCAAGATTGAAGACGGACAAGCTTTGGAGTCCCAACTCCAGAAAAAACTGAAAGAGTTGCAGGTAAACTTTATATATCTTAATAAGATAAACACTTGGATAGTTTTTTAATTTTAACCGTAATTTTGTATTTATTCACATTACTAGGCCAGAATTGAAGAGCTTGAGGAAGAGCTGGAGGCTGAGAGAGCTGCTCGTGCTAAAGTTGAGAAACAGAGAGCTGATCTGTCCAGAGAACTGGAGGAGATCAGTGAGAGGTTGGAGGAGGCTGGTGGAGCCACTGCTTCTCAGATTGAGATGAACAAGAAACGTGAAGCTGAGCTCCAGAAACTGCGCAGAGACCTTGAAGAGGCCACTCTGCAACATGAGGCCACTGCAGCTACACTGAGGAAGAAACATGCAGACAGTGTGGCTGATCTGGGAGAGCAGATTGATAACCTCCAGAGAGTGAAGCAGAAGCTGGAGAAAGAGAAGAGTGAACTCAGACTGGAACTGGACGATGTGGTATCCAACATGGATCAACTTGTAAAGGCAAAGGTGAGTGAGAGAAATTATGCAGAGAGTCTATAACGTATGTGTTGTCAGTCAAAGAAAGCAATCAACTATGAAATAATTTATTCCCAAGACAAACCTGGAGAAAATGTGCAGAACTCTGGAAGACCAGATGAGTGAGTACAGAACCAAGGCTGAGGAAGGTCAGCGCACAATCAATGATTTCACCATGCAAAAAGCCAAGCTGCAAACTGAAAATGGTAAGAACACAAAATATTGTGTTATGTTACCAGCTGTACCATAATGATACTTGGAAAAAGTCAGTATTTTTTAATATTGCATTTTAGGTGAACTTGCCAGACGGTGTGAGGAGAAAGACTCCCTGGTGTCTCAATTAACCAGAGGCAAGCAGTCCAACACTCAGCAAATTGAAGACCTCAAGAGACAGCTAGAAGAAGAAATCAAGGTTTTCAGAATCTCCTTCTTAGTCTAAAATGTTTGATAAAGACATTAAAATTCACTATTGCAGTAAACTGGCCCCAAATATTTGTTTGTTTTTGTTTGTCTTCAGGCTAAGAATGCCCTGGCCCATGCAGTTCAATCTGCTCGTCATGATGCTGATCTGCTGAGGGAGCAATATGAGGAGGAGCAAGAAGCCAAGGCTGAGCTGCAGCGTAGTATGTCCAAGGCAAACTCTGAGGTGGCTCAGTGGAGAACCAAGTATGAAACTGATGCCATCCAGAGGACTGAGGAGCTGGAGGAAGCAAAGTAAGAAACAAACAATATTTAAATGTTAAGAGTCTGGTCTTTAATGATGAGACACTTTTCTGAATTTTCTGCTATAGTTTGTGGCCTTTTAAACACATTCAAATACAGTTTAAAGAATTATGCTTTAGATGTTCAATATATCTTATATTTTGATTATTACAGGAAGAAACTGACTCAGCGTCTCCAAGATGCAGAAGAAGCTGTGGAAGCTGTTAATGCTAAATGCTCCTCTCTTGAGAAGACCAAGCACAGGCTGCAGAATGAGATTGAAGATCTTATGGTGGATGTGGAGAGATCCAATGCTGCTGCTGCTGCTCTGGACAAGAAGCAAAGAAACTTTGATAAAGTAAGGAGAGAAAGTACATTTTGTCATTAGCTGGAAAAATGACCAAATACCATTGAAAACGTTCAGAGTTAAATTAAATTTCTAACTATGGATAGGGTCTATTCTTTACTACAAAACCACTTGACTTGACTGCTCTAATTTAGCCATTTGGCCTTGTTTAATTTAACCAGGTCCTGTCTGAGTGGAAGCAGAAGTATGAGGAGTCCCAAACTGAACTGGAAAGTGCCCAAAAAGAAGCCAGATCTCTGAGCACTGAACTCTTTAAATTGAAAAACTCATATGAGGAGTCATTGGACCACCTGGAGAGCATGAAAAGGGAGAACAAGAATCTCCAAGGTATGAGTGGTTTTACAACTCCAAACATTACTTTAATTGCTTGTATTTGTGAGCTTACATGTTATTTCTATTGCACAGAGGAAATTTCTGACCTCACTGAGCAACTTGGTGAGAGTGGGAAGAGTATTCATGAGCTGGAGAAACTACGAAAACAACTGGAGCAGGAGAAACAAGAGATACAAACTGCTCTGGAGGAGGCTGAGGTAAAAGAAGAACAATTTTCCCACAAAATTCTTATTCATTTGACAACTCTCTGATTTAAATCAAGCTATTAAGGCAATTGATCATTCCAGATTATTTTAAGGGAAGTAACCTCCCACCCCAAAACACAGGGCAAAACAAAACCTTAAATCTCAATAATAACAAACACCAATTTTACTCTTCATAGGGTTCCCTTGAACATGAGGAAGGCAAGATACTTAGAGCTCAGCTGGAGTTCAATCAGATCAAAGCTGAAATTGAACGTAAGCTGACAGAGAAAGATGAAGAGATGGAGCAGGCCAAGAGGAACCAGCAGAGAGTGGTGGATACCCTGCAGAGCTCACTGGAATCAGAGACTCGCAGCAGGAATGAAGCTCTCAGACTGAAGAAGAAGATGGAGGGAGACCTCAATGAGATGGAGATTCAGCTCAGCCAGGCTAACAGACAGGCAGCAGAAGCCCAGAAGCAACTCAAGGGTCTTCATGGACATCTCAAAGTATGTTGAATCTGCAAATCAAAATTTTATGATGCTTAGGTGAAATCCAACATTGTTCTTCAGTCCTTTCATTTGGAAAACTTATACTTTACAGGATGCCCAACTGCAACTAGATGATGCTCTTCGTAGTAATGATGATCTCAAAGAGAACTTTGCCATTGTGGAGAGACGCAACAACCTGTTGCAGGCTGAACTGGATGAGCTGAGATCCATGGTGGAACAGACTGAGAGAGGAAGGAAACTGGCTGAGCAGGAACTGCTGGATGTCAGTGAGAGAGTTCAGCTCCTGCATTCTCAGGTAAGTCACATTTGCATTAGACAAACACAAGTAAAACCATTAAATCCTCAATCAGTAGACAGTATCAACTAGAAACTACATGCATGTCAATATTGTCCATGTTCAGAACACCAGCCTGCTGAATCAGAAGAAGAAGCTGGAGGGAGATAATACTCAGCTTCAGACTGAGGTTGAGGAGGCAGTGCAGGAGTGCAGGAATGCTGAGGAAAAAGCCAAGAAGGCCATCACTGATGCTGCCATGATGGCTGAGGAGCTGAAGAAGGAACAGGACACCAGTGCTCATATGGAGCGCATGAAGAAGAACATGGAACAGACCATCAAGGACCTGCAGCACCGTCTGGATGAAGCTGAGCAGATTGCTATGAAGGGTGGCAAGAAGCAGATCCAGAAACTGGAAGCCAGGGTAAGTCACTAATGTTTTAAGAAACAAGTATACAGTGTTATCTTTAAAATGTTACATTTGTGTACTAAAATTGTTATACATCTGATAGGTGAGAGAGCTGGAAAGTGAGGTGGAGTTAGAACAGAGAAAAGCCAGTGACTCTATCAAGGGGATTCGTAAATATGAGAGACGCATCAAGGAGCTCACCTACCAGGTAGGAAAAATACTGCCTAATAACAATTTTATTTTATCTATTGAAGATACATAAAGTGCTGTCTTACAGTATTTAAATGTATACTGCATATACTAAAAACATTTTTTGCTTTGCATAGACTGAGGAAGACCGTAAGAATCTGGCTCGGCTGCAGGATCTGGTGGACAAACTCCAGCTGAAGGTCAAATCCTACAAGAGAACTGCTGAGGAGGCGGTGTGTATTTTCCCTCACTGGTACCATCATATGATACAACTTCTGCAGTAATTGTATCTTTTGATTTTCACAAATGCTGTTGTGTGTAATTTCTAGGAAGAACAATCTAATTCCAATCTGGGCAAGTACCGTAAGCTTCAGCATGAGCTGGATGAAGCAGAGGAGAGGGCTGATATTGCTGAATCTCAGGTCAACAAGCTGAGAGCCAAGAGCCGTGATACAGGATCCAAGGTACTTAAAACAAGTGATTTTGGTCACAAAAATAAAAACCTCAGAAAAGCCACAAATAAATAAATTAAGTCAACTTCATAGGTCAACTCTAGATCTGCACATTTTAGTGACTTGAATATGAATAGCAAGTAGTTTCAACAACTACACTTGATGAAATGCATTTAGCTATTTAACAAGCGTGGCTATTGGATAAAAAATACCATCAATATCAATTAGCTGTGTAGAGTTTAAGCCATTTTGAACTGGATCAGCTTACCTTTAACATTCTTTTTTCCTTTTTCTTTCAAACAGAAGGGGGCTAATGAGGAGTGAAAATATTAGATGGATCTCTCTAAACACTGATTGCTGTGACAATCTCTTCTGTAGTTCTGTAGAATAAACCAGACATGAAAATGAATACCGCATCCTCTTTTTTTTAAACAATGTAGACATTGCAATATGATCCTGAACACAACATTAAATCAGAATGTACTGTATGTGCCACAGACTAGTCTGTCTAGTCTAAGATCTAATTCAAACTAAACTGCAAAAGTTATTAACTTGCCATTTGAAGTAGGGTCAACCATACAAAGATACAGTGTGTTTACCAATTTTACCAAACTATTGCAAACCACTTAAAGTTGTAAGCCACAGACCATTACACTGTATGTTTTGACACAGCTCATCCTCAGGGAATAAAATGGAATAAGGCATTATGATTTAAATTGCACATGGAGCTATTATAATGCCTCCATCAAAGCCATTAAATTAGAGTTCTTCAGTTTTGACAGAGCAGTAAAATGCAGGGAAAATTTAAAGTATAATAATAGCCTACATAGACCACTACATCTCTATGGTAAATGTGAATTATGATTCAAATTACAGTCAATATAAATTATTGCTGTTAGCAGCCATCATCATTGGACTAAGAATTTACAGTTCAGATAAATTCTGAAGAATCTCTTTCTCGTCAATTATGTTGGCAATATTATAATTCTAAATCTAAAGTGACCTCCACAATGCTGTGAGTTTGAGAGATTCAATAGTCAGGCACCACCACTATTAAATCTTCTATAAAGCATACTTTCTAGGTGTCCATTTAAAGCAGGATGGGGCAGGTTGTCACAAGTTTTTATTCCTTTAATTTCTCAGTGTAGGTTTATTTTTGAACATCAATTCATGGTTACACAATGTGAAATTTTTGCTACACTTTACAACAGGGTTCAATTTGACAAAAAAAAAAAAAAAAAAAAAAAAAAAAAGTACTTGCAGAAATTAACATTAACCTATATTCCTATGCTGTAAAACCATTGTTTGTTGTTACTAAACCCTAAAACAGGCAATGTGTACCACGAGATACATACTCTTTAGTGTGTTGTTTGGGGCATAAGAAAGATTTTTTTCATCAAATCCTTTTATCATTTATCATAGCCTGAGTATGCTGGTCACATTATTTGTTTTAAGTTTTCTGTGATCAATTAGTCAGCCTGACCTAAATCCAACATGTGCGCCATTAGTGCAGGACATTCAGATTTTGTGATAAGTAAATATATATTAATTTTACTTTTTTCAAAAAAAAAAAAAAAAAGCAAAACAGCTAATATTAATTGTGAACATTGTCTCAAGATGTTGAAAAAGAAAATTAAGTTTTATGTTGCTCATGCTGCTATTTACCGCATTCTGAAAAGTATGTATCTACAGATACATTTCCTGTTTAGGGTATAAAAAAGGGATTATCCACAGTATTGACAATGAATGGTGTTTCAAGGTAAACTGGGCTCCCTGTACTGGTCATTGCATTATTGTGAATTCCGGGGTGATGAGTGAGTGGTTTTGAAGCTTGAATTAAATGTTTTTTGTGACTAACTACATTTTACAGATCTGATGTTTCTGATGTTCAAGCAAACAGTTGTGACAGTTGCACTTACAATTTAGAGAATGTTAAGACTGTTTTGAAAAATGTGCCAAAGCGATTCAGAAAAACTGTATTGATTCTCACATATTAAGATCATGTGATTGTTTTTTTGTTTATTATACAGTTTAATTCATTATTTATGAAATATGATATTTAAAACATTTTCCCTGTAAATTACAACACTGAGCAACTAAAAATCAAAAAGAAAAAGCATTGCTTTGCATTACCTTCATCTGTGCTTCAGTGATGTGTTCTCCTTCTCCTGCAGGGAGCAGAGTGTTTGTGTGTGGCTGAGTGGGGGTAGAAAAACCAGCGACAAGAGAGTGAGGGAAAAAGAAACATTTGCACAGCAGAGGTCAAAAGTCATGCCAATTTGCCTAATGGAAGCATAATGTGTTCTTGTGGAGAACAATCAAATTCAGATAGATAGATTCATAGATACATACATTGATAAACAAACATAAGGATACATCGTGCAAATATCAATACCTGTATTCTCTGTCTTCATCATACAGCTGGCTCGACCAAGGGATAACGAAGAAATGACAAGCAACTCAATCAAAGGAGCAAAAGCATCATGGGACCTCCAGTGAACATTTGTCCAAGTAAATCAAACAAGCAGACCCCCCTCAGTCAGTCTCCATTAATAGCCTGCTCAATGGTCATGATGCACAATAGGTCAAGTCATTGACCTTTTGGTGAGCTGAGACGACAAAGGGCCTAAACAGCTGAGAATGAATCGCCTCCATCTCAGGGAAGAGTGTGGATCGGAATCTTCCACCTTATCATAGCAAGAGGTGGACCTGGCAGCTATAGGAAAAGAGACAGGATGTTAAGGTTCTCCAGATCTCCTGTTAATTCAGAGTGAAAGCCTTAATGAGACATTTGTGCTAACCACTAAAATCATGTAAGCAACATGCCACAAATAATTAACTCAAATAACTAAAAACCTTGAAAAAACTTCTGCTTGACCCAACACTCTGGGATGCTAATCAGAAATGATCACTGACCTCCACAAGGTCATTGTGATGGATGGGTCCAACTGGCTTTATGATGTTGAGACCTTCAAGACCTGTTAATATGAAAAACAAACAGGCAGAATGAACTTATACATCTCTAAATATAAGTATAAAAATATTTATTAATTATTGGGATATATGATAGGATGTTGTCTGATTTTTATACGCAAAGTTGCTTGCCATTTAGCTGCATGACATAAAACCAAAATCAAGATATGGCTTAGCCATATTGATATATAATCACAAAATTTTGCCAACAGACCTACAAACAAGCAATTTCGCAAGAAAAATCACAATTGGATTTTTTCCCAATTTTTAAAATTGTGTATCCCTATTTTCTTTGTCATCTTGAACTGTTCATTACAGAACTACTCAGTGGGTAGGACAGATGTGACAAGTGCCTGTTGTTGCTCAAGATGATGCAGTGGCTCCAACAGACGTGTTAAAGGAAGAGTCGGGGAAGGAGGGAGTTAATTAACACTTGATGAAGTAAGTGTGGCAACTTTAACACTTGTCACTTGTGCTATATTAAGTGCTCCATAAAGCTTAGCACATACAGTACTATATGTGAGAGAAGCATCTGACACATAAAAAGCATAAAAAAGGTTATAAATACTTTACATTGACATTACATTGTAGACATACAGGCAATATGATAAATTGGAGCAAATTTGTGCATTAACATTGTTCAAAGAGAGCTAGCCATAGCTTTTGAAAGTTCAAGGTGGATAAACAATATCTCAAGCATGGCATGGAGGAGGCATTAGGTCATGTAGGTCATATAAGTGATGGATGTCTACAGATGAGACATGTCCTACATACTGTTTCAAACCACCCTATCTGATCTTTTCCATAACAGAGACAGTCAAAGGAATTTAACAGGTTATCTTTGTCCTCAGGGCTAAAGTAAAGGAAACAATGTCATTGTCACGAGCCGGGTCTTTTGTTTTGTCTTGTTAAAGGACTTTTATGTTGAAATGCATTCTGAGTTTGCTTTGTGTCTGTGTTCCATTCCTGTTTGGTTTCCATTCCTCTGTGTTGTCACCTTCATTAGTTCCAGCTGTTGTTCATTATCTACTCATCAAAATGACTCATCAAAAACATCATGCGTCTCCGTCAGGGAGACCGCCCGATTGAGGACTACGTTCAAGACTTTGTTGAATTGGCAAATTTAACTTCCCTAGACTTGTGCGCCTTTTTTTCCGAAGAGGTCTTGCAGAGTCACTCAGTTCATGTATGCCACTGCACAGTACTAACTGGACCCTAGAATATTATATAGACATTGCTTTGCAACTGAGTGTATGTTTTCACAGTGGGTGTCATGAGGGTGGATCATGATATTCCCACTATCTCCACCATGCCAATGTCCAGCCATCATGGCCACCATTCCAGAGTCTCGTCCCGTCATGGCCGCTACTCCAGAGTCTCGTCCCGTCATGGCCGCCACTCCAGAGTCTCATCCGGTCATGGCCGCCATTCCAGAGTCTCGTCCCGTCATGGCCACCATCCCAGAGTCTCACCTCGTCATGGCCGCCATTCCAGAGTCACGTCCCGTCTTATCCGACCATTCCAGTGTCTCGTCCCATCATGGCCGCCATTCCAGAGTCTCGTCCCATCATGGCTGCCGCTCCTGAGCCCTCAGACAAGTTGGCCACCAAGCCTGAGCCCTCAGAGATTGCGGCGCTGGCCATTATGCGCACACATCGGCTCCAGTCCGAGTCCCCTCCAGTCCATGAATCCGCTCCAGAGCCTGCTCCAATTCATGAATCCGCTCCAGCCTATTGAGTTTTTTGTCTGCTCTGACGCAACCATGGAGATCATCCCAGAGTTTACTTGCATGCTCTAAACTTCCAACCACAGAGGCCTTCAAACCCGTCTGTACTGATGTGGTGGTCGTATGCTCCGCCGTGGGGGTCTTCAAGCCTGTCTGCTTGTCAGCCTGCTCTGCCCCGGCCATCTGCACAGCCTGCTCTGCCCTGGCCACCTGCTCTGCACTGGTCTTCTGCTCAGCCTGTTCCACCCTGGCCAACTGCTCTGACTCAGTCTCCAGGCCCTCTTCTGCTTCACAGGCCTGGGATCTTTCCATCCCACTTTTCCACCTCCCTCCTGTACTTATTGTCTGGAAGCCACTCCTTTTTGTGTGTGTGTGTGTGTGTGTGTGTGTTGTTTGGGGGGGGGGGGGGTTTATGTCATGATACAGGTCTTTTGTTTTGTCTTGTTAAAGGACGTTTATGTTGAAATGCATTCTGAGTTTCCATTGTGTCTGTAGTCCTTTCCTGTTTGCTTTCTATTCCTCTGTGTTTTCATATTAGTCACTATGGTCACCTTCATTAGTGCCAGCTGTTGTTCATTATCTACTCATTGCTTTGTATATTTAAGCTCTTACTTTTCAGTTTTTATGAGTTACTATTGGTGTTCGTGTGTTTGATCAGGGGGTGCTTGGACATTCTTGTTTTCTCCATGTGTTTCTGGATTATTTTCCTGTGTCACTCTTGTCTGGAATATTTGCCTGCTCAGGGTTTAGAATAGATTATCTGTGACTTTGCCTTTTGTTAATAAACTGTGTGTGCATTTGGATTCGCCCTCATCTCTATGCACCTGTTATGCACCTCTATGCACCTGTTACAGCCAAGTAAACATACCCTTCATGTAAACAACTTGAAGGGTATGACCTCTCAGAGTTCAAGCATGTTCTGTGATTCAGTGCTTTGAAGCATATTGGGCCTATCCATCAAGTTTTTAGCCTGGGCACATGATGCAAAATGCATTTATAAAACACATACTGGTCAGTGCATTTTTATAGAAAAAATCCAATAAAAAATCCAATAAGAAATAAGGTGTAACAGAGACTCAGACGAGCTTGGGTCAAGATCCATGTGCAGCTTTAATAGTGAAGAAAATAGAATGAAACAAACAGGCAAGGGTCGGCAGCCAGCAAAAACATCCACAAGGGCAGGACAGTAATCGTAGTTGGACACAGGCAAAGTGTCAGGGTAGGCAGCAAGGAACAGAGAGTGTGAGCAACAAGGCAGGCAGCAGAGAGTTGTAAATGAATGAACAGCGCACAGGTCACAACAAGAGATAATAAATGGAAAAATAAATGCTCAGAAATGACCGCCAAGGCAAAACAAGACTTTGCAGAGTGTGGGGAACACTGTGCTTAAATAGGCCAGGGAATTGGAAACAGATTTGTAGCAATCAGTCCAGGTATGGAGTTATGGGAAATGTAGTCCAGAGAATGTTTCATTAAAACTCAGGTGAGGCAGCCCTCTGCTGGATAGAGGGAGGAGTGTCAGGAGCAACAAAATAGACATGAAAAGTGGGCGAAATACAATAGTTAGCAGGAAACTGAAGACAATAAAATACAGGTGTGATCTGTCTCAAAATTTTTAAGAGACTTACATACCTGGGACAGAGTTTCTTGCAGGGTAGATGGAGGCAAAGATCCTAGGTTCATACCAATTTTGCAGAGGGAAAATTTGAGCATATTCTGCGTAGACTAAATACAAACTCCAGTCAGTTTGATTCTGATGGTAGTACATCCTTAGAAAATGTGTTATTTCCTGATTCAGGTGTTCGGCTTGGCCGTTGCATGCTCTTGCTCTCTCTCTCTGGTTGATGTGTGTGCACGCTCATCCGGGAGAAGTACCGATACAAGGAATTCCACCCTTTATTATATAATACAGGCCATGCTTGAAAAAAAAAACTCAGAAACTTGCACGAAATCTGAAGGAGTGTATTTGGCACAGAAATAGAAATAATATTATCAAAAATGATAATAATCATACATCCAACTCTTTTTTTTTTTTTAATTGTGGCCATGTTTAGCAAGAGAATCCAACTCCTTAACAGTGTAAATAAAACAATATGCATGAAATAGCATTAGACCCCCTTTAAGAGGTTTTTACCCAACAGATGCAAGACATTCTAGTGCACCTAGTGACAGATTACAAACTTTATTAGACATAAGGTTGCCCCCATTTCTTCCATTCTTGTTTCTGAGTTCTAATAAACAAGGGTAAATAGACAGCTGAGAATGAGGCTCTGTAATGGATAAGGGACCTAGAATAGATTGCCCAAGTGCTAAGACTAAGTAAGGTGCTTGTTGAGTGCAGAATAACTGAGGGACAAGAGGTCAGGCCAGAAAGGCAGCCAGAAGGCAGGCCAGGAAACTCACAAAAGGTTCTGAGTGATGGCTCAACGCGGATCCCCAACAAATCAACACTGTAGAGTTGATAATAAATTAACGCTGTTTAAAAACAGATAGGGGGTTAAGACGGTTTGTTTGACCTGCTTGCCATGTTCTTTCTGTTAAGAAGAAATATTTATAAGCACCTTCATGCTAGCCGATGCACAAAAAAAAAAAAAATAATAATGCTGTAATGTATTCAGAATATTTTAACTTCTATAAACATAGAAATTACATTTTGTATCTTACAGAATCCTTTTCATGCATTTGTTTTGGGAATCTTTGTAAAGCTGAAAAATATTTTTGAAGAAAGAATGTGGTGAACATGGATGAACATGAATGAAGCTGTTGTTCATTTGAATGACTGCAAATGAACTTGGTAAAACCTGTAAAACACAAATGGTAGATAAAGTATTGGGAAATCCAGAAAGGTCATAGCACCAAACAAGAACAAGAACAAGCAAGAGTTGCAGCTGTCTCTGCATAAGGTGAGAACAAAAGGTCGCAAGTGCAGACATGCATTGTTGCCGTTACAGCTGTCTACAGACAATTTTACTGTTTGTGACAGTCGTCTTGCTCATGAAGCATTATTACCGTGATTTCATCCTTTATCACAAAGACAAACCTGTGAAATTAACAGTGTATGCCAGTCTTTCATTGGGGTAAAAAATGAAATAAATAAATACATTAAAATAAATAAATAAAATAAAGTTCTAGAAAAGCACATTATTGCTGGAATATAACTGTCAATTAAGCAATTTTAGTTAATAAGGATTGTGCGAATGTTGAACTACGGTTCAGATATACAGTATTATATATACAAGAGTTTCCACCTCTATAATGCTTTACGTAAAAAAAAAAAAAAAAAAGACATGTAGAAAATATCAAAGTGAAGGTGTAAATATCAGTATAAAAACTTTAGTAAAGATCTGATATCTTTAAAAAAGATTACATATGGGACAAAAATAGCACCATTGTGAACCTTTCTGATCTTTCGTGCTACCACCACACATCACATGCTAAACTACTGTGACTCACACAAAGATTTTTTCAGGCACCCAAAATGAGCTACACACACACAAGTGACCCGAACCATATACAGATGGTCAACGTCACAGCCATTGTGCCTTTATATAAAGAGATACCTTACAGCACAATATTGCAAGCTCACATCATTGTGCCATCCAAAGGTAAGAGGACACACAATTTAGATTAAATTGTTCATGATGACTGAACAATAGAATAAGTTGACTTCTCATTAATGATGTTGCTTTTTTATTGAAAGGACTTGGACTTGAATTTGGATTGAAAGGTTTGGATTTCATCTGGTAAGGCATGCTTTTATAAAGGTCAACACATTGTGTATATGTGTGTGTGAGAGAGTTTATGTTTATGCAATATTTGTTTTTGAATGCAATAAATTCTGTTGAAAGACCAATAAATAATTAGAAATATTTTATATATTTATAGAAAATTAGATTTAATTTATTATTTTACAATATATTTTTAATTGTAAATTTTAATTGAAGAGAATTTTGTCATCTTTGCCTCAGTCTGACTGAAAAATGGGGGATGCTGTGATGGCAGAGTTCGGGACAGCTGCTCCGTTCTTACGAAAGTCAGACAAGGAGCGCCTGGAGGCCCAAACTCGACCCTTCGACATGAAGAAAGAGTGCTTTGTGCCCGACCCTGTTGTTGAGTACGTCAAAGCCTCCATCACCAGTAGAGACGGTGACAAAGTCACTGCTGACACTGAATTCGGGAAGGTAAGATCTGATCTCTGCACTGTTGTAGATTATAGACAGAAGTACAGTATGACTGTCGAAACATTTTTGTGTTCCCACAGACAGTAACTGTGAAGGAGGTTGATATTCACCCCCAGAACCCACCAAAGTTTGATAAAATTGAGGACATGGCGATGTTCACCTTCCTGCATGAGCCCGCTGTGCTGTTTAACCTCAAAGAGCGTTACGCAGCCTGGATGATCTACGTGAGTCGAGTCTTAAAACACTCACACATTCACTTTATCTTGCATGAGCAGATCTAATCCTTCTGTGATTCTCTTACAGACCTACTCTGGGCTCTTCTGTGTCACTGTGAACCCCTACAAGTTTTTGCCAGTGTACAACCAGGAAGTCGTCAATGCCTATAGAGGAAAGAAGAGGAGTGAAGCTCCTCCTCACATCTTCTCCATCTCAGACAATGCCTATCAGTACATGCTGTCAGGTGATGATCTGACTTGTAATTTTTGGAGATTTCTAATGCAATTTCAAATGCTAAGTTTCTTATGTTTTATTTTCTCACAGATAGAGAAAACCAGTCTGTCCTGATCACGTAAGTAATACTTATTATGACGTAGCATAATATTCCTCCTTTCACTAATATTTTATTTCTATCCTACATTTTATCAGCCTTTTAATTAACCATTTTTATTCTAAGTGGAGAATCCGGTGCTGGAAAGACTGTGAACACTAAAAGAGTGATCCAGTACTTTGCGAGTATTGCAGCAGTATCGACCGGCAAGAAGGACCCATCACAGGAGAAAAAGGTGCTTAATTCCCAAAAAATATCTTATTATGGATGAATTAATATACCTTCTATATAGCACAGCATTAAAAAAAATGACTAAATTAATGATGTCTTCATATATTAAATATTGGAGTCACAAATTGTTATAATTTGATACTGCCTTACTTGTACCATATTGCAATGCTTTTACACGTAAACTAACAACATTTTTATTTTCCCATTTATTATTCTCTATGGACTACATAAAGTCTGAAAATATGCATGTCTGTTAACTGAAAACACTTATTATTAAAATATGATTCTCAGGGAACTCTGGAGGATCAAATCATCCAGTGTAATCCTGCTCTGGAGGCTTTTGGTAATGCCAAGACCATCAGAAATGATAACTCCTCCAGATTTGTAAGTGGTTTTTACATTGGTTTTGTTATTCTATATTGGTTTCCATGAAATTTTATATAAGCGTATTATGTATTGCTTAATTTACAGGGTAAATTTATCCGTATCCATTTTGGTGTCAGTGGAAAGTTATCTTCTGCTGACATTGAGACTTGTAAGTACTTTTCTACCGAACATCATTCCAATAAATCACACATTGATGAAATGTGTAACTGTTTTGATATTCATCTATTTATCAAATTTATTTAGATCTGCTGGAGAAGTCTCGAGTCACTTTTCAGCTCAAGGCTGAGAGAGACTACCACATCTTCTATCAGATTCTGTCCCAGAGAAGACCAGAACTGCTAGGTAAAATTACTCTTATCTATTAACATCACCATCTCTAATTAGTAGAGTATTTTCTGATCTATGTTCCCATGTCTCCTTAGAGATGCTGCTCATCACCAACAACCCCTATGACTACGCCTTCATCTCCCAAGGAGAGACACAAGTGGCTTCTATTGATGACGGTGATGAGCTGATGGCCACTGACGTGAGTGTTTGTTAAATCATAGGCAGTTCACAAATACAAGATACCATATTATAAAATATTGTAAGATATAGTCCACATAGCGTTTGCGATTTAGTCACTATTAGCACTTTTGACAACCTGCAATGACTGCGTTTTTTGCAGTATATATATATTAATAATAAGGGGCTTTTAATAAGTATGAAAAAAGCACCATAAAAGGTCCATGCAACTTTTTCTGAAGCCATGTGATTGTGTGGGCAAAAGAACAGTGTGAACAGACTCCCATTTGTGTTCCACAAAAGAAATTAAGCCATACAGGTATAGAGCGAATTGAAACAGAATAATTGATTCTCTTGGCCAGTCTATTCTTTAAAAAGAAAGATGTTTAATGTACTTGTCAAAAAGCAGAATATGAAACATTTGCCATAAAATTTAATATACTCTGTACATTTGCTGTAGGAAGCGTTTGATGTGTTGGGCTTCACCACTGAAGAGAAGAACAGCATCTACAAGCTGACTGGTTCCGTCATGCACTTCGGCAACATGAAGTTCAAACAGAAGCAAAGAGAGGAACAGGCCGAGGCTGATGGGACTGAGGGTCAGTATAACTTGGAATCTCAGCTTCATAAAGGAAAAAAGTCTAAGAAAAGTTGTATATAAACTCATAGCTCTGTATTCTTCTTTAACATGTAGATGCTGACAAAATCTCATATCTGATGGGCTTAAATTCAGCTGACTTGATCAAGGGTTTGTGCCACCCAAGAGTCAAAGTAGGAAATGAGTGGGTCACCAAGGGACAGAATGTCCAGCAGGTAATGAATGAAAATAATAATCTAATGGGCATTAGAGTTTTCAGCATCATAAGTTCACTTTCTAAGGCATACAAACAAAATCTTTCATATCTCTGAAATTGTTTTCTAGTTTGCATTGTGTCAAATTCTGCAAAATTTAATATTTTTTTCTATTAGGTGTACTACTCTATTGGTGCTCTGGCAAAGTCAGTGTACGAAAAGATGTTCCTCTGGATGGTTGTGAGAATCAACCAATCCCTGGCCACCAAACAGCCTCGCCAGTACTTCATTGGTGTGCTGGACATTGCTGGATTTGAGATCTTTGATGTAAGCTGAAATCAACTGTTTATTGCTATTCAAGAACAAATCCAACAAGCATTGCAGCCCATTGTGATTATGCAATATATTCCACCTGCAGTTCAACACCTTTGAGCAGCTGTGCATCAACTTCACTAATGAGAAGTTGCAGCAGTTCTTCAACCACCACATGTTTGTGCTGGAGCAAGAGGAATACAAGAAGGAGGGCATTGAGTGGGTGTTTATTGACTTTGGCATGGACTTGCAGGCTTGTATTGAGCTTATTGAGAAGGTGAGTGAATATCAAGTTGATGATTATACTGTGAGGGGAAAAATCATATTTTTCAGTATTAACTCAATGTCAGTATTACTGACATTTTGACTGTCACAATCTACAATTCATTGTAGCCCATGGGTATCATGTCCATCCTTGAAGAGGAGTGCATGTTCCCCAAAGCCAGTGATTCAACGTTTAAAGCTAAGCTTTATGACAACCATTTGGGGAAAAATCCAAACTTCCAGAAGCCCAGGATTGTCAAGGGTAAACCAGAGGCCCATTTTGCTCTTGTTCACTATGCTGGCACTGTGGACTACAACATTTCAAACTGGCTGGTGAAGAACAAGGACCCTCTCAATGAGACGGTTGTAGGGTATTTCCAGAAGTCAACTCTTAAACTGTTGTCTATTCTGTTTGCTAATTATGCCAGTGCTGACTCAGGTAAGTACACACTGAAGTGTGACATGCAATATAATAAGCACTACTTTTACTGTTTAATAATAAAAAAAATCATTTATTTCACAGCTGCAGATTCTGGAGGTAAGGCTGGCAAAGGTGCCAAAAAGAAGGGTTCTTCCTTCCAGACGGTGTCAGCCCTTCATAGGGTATGAAATAATATAACACGATTTTGTCTTGCATGGTTTTATTGCATAAAATCTAAATCCTCTATGGTCTACCAACAGGAGAACTTGAACAAGCTGATGACCAACTTGAGGTCAACTCACCCTCACTTTGTGCGCTGCATCATCCCCAATGAGACTAAGACTCCTGGGGCGATGGAGAATCCTCTGGTCATGCACCAGCTGCGCTGTAACGGTGTGCTGGAGGGCATCAGGATCTGCAGAAAGGGATTCCCCAACAGGATCCTGTATGGAGATTTCAAGCAACGGTTAGTATGAAACCAAATGGCTTTCATGTCTTACAAAATTTTATGTATTACTCCAAGTTATAGCAAGTTGCAAACTTAAGCATTTGCTAGAATAGAAATAAATAAATATAAAAAAAATAAAATAATTGTTAATGTGTTTTTTTTATAGATACCGCATCCTAAATCCTGCTGCTATCCCTGAGGGTCAGTTCATTGATAACAAGAAGGGTGCAGAAAAACTTCTGGGCTCCCTGGACATCGATCACAGCCAGTACAAGTTAGGACATACTAAGGTATTTTTATATTAACATTAACTTTTTCCAAAGCCATTTTTCTTTTGTCATCCCTTTTGACACAAAATTCTTTACTATTTTCAGGTCTTTTTTAAGGCTGGTCTTCTGGGTACTCTTGAAGAGATGCGAGATGACCGTCTTGCACTTATTATAACTGGAATTCAGTCCAGGTCTCGTGGTTTTCTATCAAGAGTTGAGTTCCAGAAAATTGTGGAAAGAAGGTTAGATTTTTGCTCTTCAATATATTCTCCAAATTACATTTAAAATGCAAGAATTAATATTCTTATTTAATATCTACAGAGATGCTTTGTTGGTGATCCAGTGGAATGTACGTGCTTTCATGGGGGTCAAGAATTGGCCCTGGATGAAGCTCTACTTCAAGATCAAGCCTCTGCTGAAAAGTGCAGAATCTGAGAAAGAAATGGCCAACATGAAGGAGGAATTCACCAAGTTGAAGGAGGCTTATGCCAAATCTGAAGCCCGCAGAAAGGAGCTTGAGGAAAAGATGGTTTCTGTTCTACAAGAGAAGAATGACTTGCAGCTTGCAATACAGTCTGTAAGTTCACATGGGACTACAACTCTGCACTTTTAACATTTTTACAAGTCAGAAAACAAAACAAGTTTTCAATTATTATTATTTTCATTTTGATAGGAGCAAGATAATCTTTGTGATGCTGAGGAGAGATGTGAGGGCCTGATCAAGAGCAAGATCCAGCTTGAGGCCAAAGTCAAAGAGCTGACTGAAAGACTGGAGGATGAAGATGAAATGAATGCTGAGCTGACTGCAAAGAAACGAAAGCTGGAGGATGAATGTTCTGAGCTCAAGAAGGACATTGATGATCTTGAGCTCACTCTGGCCAAAGTGGAGAAAGAGAAACATGCCACTGAGAACAAGGTCAGTTTTCAACACCGAACCTGTTAGTGATGCAAGAATGGTGTGTAAGAGTCCTTTGATAAAATGAGACATTTCTACAGGTTAAAAACCTAACAGAAGAGATGGCAGCTTTGGATGAGATCATCGCTAAGCTGACCAAGGAGAAAAAAGCTCTTCAGGAGGCCCATCAGCAAACGCTGGATGACCTCCAGAGTGAGGAAGACAAAGTCAACACACTCACCAAAGCCAAAGCCAAGCTGGAGCAACAAGTGGATGATGTAAGAGCCTGAAAACACAAGACTAGAATTAAAATGAGATGCTTTTATAAGTAATTGCTTAATTAATTTTTATATTTTTTGGATGAAATTTAGCTTGAAGGTTCTCTGGAACAAGAAAAGAAAATTCGCATGGATCTTGAGAGAGCTAAAAGAAAGCTTGAGGGTGACTTGAAGTTGACTCAAGAGAATGTGATGGATTTGGAAAATGATAAGCAGCAGACAGAGGAGCGGCTAAAGAAGTAATATATTTTATATTTTATAAAATCCAATTGTATTATTAAAAGATATTTGGTAACACTTTACAATAAGGTTCCATTTGACTTTAGTTATTAATGTGAACTAATAATGAAAAATACTGCTAAGTATTAATTTTATTTAATTTAAATTTAAACATTTACTAACACAATATTAAAATCAAAATGTAATATTTTTAATACTGTTAATATTAATAAATGGGTCAAAGCTATGAGAAGCTAAGAATGAAAAGTTTTATTTTTAATTAATATCCACAAGTTTAATAAATACTGTAACAAATGTGTTGTTCATTATGAGTTAATGTTGTTTAATACATTATTTAATGGCAGGAAAGACTTTGAAATAAGCCAGCTCAATAGCAAGATTGAAGATGGGCAAGCTTTGGAGTCCCAACTCCAGAAAAAACTGAAAGAATTGCAGGTAATAAGATATTATTATCATCTTAGTTAGATAGTTAGCAATTTTAACCCTAATTTTGAATTTATGCACATTACTAGGCTAGAATTGAAGAGCTTGAGGAAGAGCTGGAGGCTGAGAGAGCTGCTCGTGCTAAAGTTGAGAAACAGAGAGCTGATCTGTCCAGAGAACTGGAGGAGATCAGTGAGAGGTTAGAGGAGGCTGGTGGAGCCACTGCTTCCCAGATTGAGATGAACAAGAAACGTGAAGCTGAGTTCCAGAAAGTGCGCAGAGACCTTGAAGAGGCCACTCTGCAACATGAGGCCACTGCAGCTACACTGAGGAAGAAACATGCAGACAGTGTGGCTGATCTGGGAGAGCAGATTGACAACCTCCAGAGAGTGAAGCAGAAGCTGGAGAAAGAGAAGAGTGAACTCAGACTGGAACTGGACGATGTGGTCTCCAACATGGAGCAGCTTGTAAAGGCAAAGGTGAGTGAGAGAAATTATGCAGAGAGTCTATAAGGTATGTGCTGTCAGTCGAAGAAAGCAATCTACTATGAAATCATTTATCCTCAAGACAAACCTGGAGAAAATGTGCAGAACTCTGGAAGACCAGATGAGTGAGTACAGAACTAAGGCTGAAGAAGGTCAGCGCACAATCAATGATTTCACTATGCAAAAAGCCAAGCTGCAAACTGAAAATGGTAAGAACACAAAATATTGTGTAATGTTACCAATTGTACCTTAATGATACTTAGGAAATAAGTCTTTTTTTTTTTTTTTTTTAAATATTGAATTTTAGGTGAATTTGCAAGACAGTTAGAGGAGAAAGACTCCCTGGTATCTCAGTTGAACCAGAGGCAAGCAGTCCAACACTCAGCAAATTGAAGACCTCAAGAGACAGCTAGAAGAAGAAATCAAGGTTTTCAAAATCTCCTTCTAAGTCTAAAATTTTTGCTAAAGACATAAAAATTGACTTTTGCAAATAAACCAGCCCCAAATATTTGTTTGTCTTCAGGCTAAGAATGCCCTGGCCCATGCAGTTCAATCTGCTCGACATGATGCTGATCTGCTGAGGGAGCAATATGAGGAGGAGCAAGAAGCCAAGGCTGAGCTGCAGCGCAGTATGTCGAAGGCAAACTCTGAGGTGGCTCAGTGGAGAACCAAGTATGAAACTGATGCCATCCAGAGGACTGAGGAGCTGGAGGAAGCAAAGTAAGAAATAAATAATATTTAAAAGTTAAATGAGTTCATTCTTTAATGATGAGACATTTTTCTGAATTTTCTGCTATAGTTTGTGGCCTTTTAGACACATTCAAATATAGATTAATGAATGATATTTCAGATGTTTATGATATTTTGTATTTTGATTATTACAGGAAGAAACTGGCTCAGCGTCTCCAAGATGCAGAAGAAGCTGTGGAAGCTGTTAATGCTAAATGCTCCTCTCTGGAGAAGACCAAGCACAGGCTGCAGAATGAGATTGAAGATCTCATGGTGGATGTGGAGAGATCCAATGCTGCTGCTGCTGCTCTGGACAAGAAGCAAAGAAACTTTGATAAAGTAAGGAGAGAAAGTACATTTTCTCATTAGCTGTAAAAATTAGTCATATATTTACAAAACAAAATACTATATAAAATATCAAATAGCATTGAAAATGTTCAATGTTAAATTGATAGTAAAATTAAGTTTCTCACTATTGATAGGGTCCAGTACTTTAAAGTCTATTCTTTATTACAAAGCCACTTGACCAAAATGGCACTGCTCTCATTGTTTAATTTAACCAGGTCCTGGCTGAGTGGAAACAGAAGTATGAGGAGTCCCAAACTGAACTGGAAAGTGCTCAAAAAGAAGCTAGATCTCTGAGCACTGAACTCTTTAAATTGAAAAACTCGTATGAGGAGTCATTGGACCACCTGGAGAGCATGAAGAGGGAGAACAAGAATCTCCAAGGTAAGAGTGGTTTTACAACTCCAAACCATTACTTTAATTGCTTGTATTTGTGAACTCACATGTTTTTTTTTCTTTTCTATTGAACAGAGGAAATTTCTGACCTCACTGAGCAACTTGGTGAGAGTGGGAAGAGTATTCATGAGCTGGAGAAACTACGAAAACAACTGGAGCAGGAGAAACAAGAGATACAAACTGCTCTGGAGGAGGCTGAGGTAAAAGAAGAACAACAATTTTCTCCCAAAATTCATATTCCTTTGACAACTCTTTGATTTATATCAAGCTATTGTTTTAAGGGACATCACCTCCCACCCCAAAACAAAGGGCTAAACAAAACCTTAAAGCTCAATAATAACAAACACCCATTTTACTCTTCATAGGGTTCCCTCGAACACGAAGAAGGAAAGATACTTAGAGCTCAGCTGGAGTTCAATCAGATCAAAGCTGAAATTGAACGTAAGCTGACGGAGAAAGATGAAGAGATGGAGCAGGCCAAGAGGAACCAGCAGAGAGTGGTGGATACCCTACAGACCTCACTGGAATCAGAGACTCGCAGCAGGAATGAAGCTCTCAGACTGAAGAAGAAGATGGAGGGAGACCTCAATGAGATGGAGATTCAGCTCAGCCAGGCTAACAGACAGGCATCAGAAGCCCAGAAGCAACTCAAGGGTCTTCATGGACATCTCAAAGTATGATGAATTGAGATTTTAAGATGCTTAGGTGAAATCCAAAATAGTTATTTTTAATTGTAAAACTTGTATTTAACAGGATGCCCAACTGCAGCTGGATGACGCACTTCGTAGTAATGATGATCTCAAAGAGAACATCGCCATTGTGGAGAGACGCAACAATCTGCTGCAGGCTGAACTGGATGAGCTGAGATCCATGGTGGAACAGACTGAGAGAGGAAGGAAACTGGCTGAGCAGGAACTGCTGGATGTCAGTGAGAGAGTTCAGCTCCTGCATTCTCAGGTATGACACATCTTTATTAAACAAACACAAGTAAAACCTCAATTAATACAAGTAGAGACTGCAAGCATGTCAATATTTTCCATGTTCAGAACACCAGCCTGCTGAATCAGAAGAAGAAGCTGGAGGGAGATAATACTCAGCTTCAGACTGAGGTTGAGGAGGCAGTGCAGGAGTGCAGGAATGCTGAGGAAAAAGCCAAGAAGGCCATCACTGATGCTGCCATGATGGCTGAGGAGCTCAAGAAGGAGCAGGACACCAGTGCTCATCTGGAGCGCATGAAGAAGAACATGGAACAGACCATCAAGGACCTGCAGCACCGTCTGGATGAAGCTGAGCAGATCGCCATGAAGGGTGGCAAGAAGCAGGTCCAGAAACTGGAAGCTAGGGTAAGGTGCTAGTGTTTTTAGCAACAGGGTTTCCTTTCGAATGGGAACTTGCACTGCATCGGAAGACACTTTGGGGAATGCCTTGGCATTATGATGTCTAAGTACGTGTAAAAACGCAACAATAACATTGCCCTGCATCAGCGACTGTGAATACAAAAGGAGCACCTGAAGTACACGTCATCAGCTTTTTTGTCTTCAGGTGACCCTTTGTTTGAAGTGTGTGTAGGAGATTGTCACAATGGATTCCTCGTCTAACAAGCACAAGTTTGTGCCTGGTCCATTTCTTGAGGGAATCAGCTCAGGCATCGGTCCCCGGGGTCTCAGGACCAGCTGCAGCTGAGGCACTCGGGGCTCTCAGGTCGAGGTGGTGGAGGACTTTGAGCGAGGTGTGAGCGCTGAGCTGGATGAGGATGTTCTTTCTCTAGAAACATCCGATCTGGTGGATAGCGCTCTTCTGGCTTTGAGCCAGTAAGAGCAGGACCGGAGGCCATTTTTATGGAGCCCTCTCAGTCTGCCTTCCCCACATACAATGAAATGCTGGAGGCTATGGCTCGTGTGACACAGAGATTAGATCTTCTGTGGAAACGCAAAAAGCCACAGGTCATTCGTGGTAGATAAGACGAACGTTTCTTGGCCAGCCATAACCACCCAGTTCTAGAGTCGAGGCGGTGAGTCCCTGGGCTGTCTGGGACTGCGGACCACAGACAAGTAAACTGACTTTGAAATTGAGTGTATTTGGCCTCCTCTCACTTTAGAGAGTCTTTCTTCTGAGACCTCCGCTCATTTAAGCCCCAGTTTAAGCTACATTCAAGTATTCAAAATGCTGATGACGTGTACTCCAGGTGCTCCTATTGTACTCATGGTCGCACTCGATTGATGGCACGGGCTGTCCCAGGCCAATGTCACTGTCATGTTGTCTTGTCTTGTCAGGCAATGTCTTGTTCCCTTTTCAGGGAACCTAAAACCTGAGACGTTCTCTGTAAAATTCTTTTTCTAAAATTTTACATTTTTATACTAAAATTGTTACACATCTGTTAGGTGAGAGAGCTGGAAAGTGAGGTGGAGATAGAACAGAGAAAAGCCAGTGACTCTATCAAGGGGATTCGAAAATATGAGAGACGCATCAAGGAGCTCACCTACCAGGTAGGAAAATATTACCTAATAACAATTTATTTTGAAAATACATAAAGTGCTGTCTTACAGTATTTAAATCTATACTGCATATACAAAAAACATTTTTTTTTGCTTTGCATAGACTGAGGAAGACCGAAAGAATCTGGCTCGGCTGCAGGATCTGGTGGACAAACTCCAGCTGAAGGTCAAATCCTACAAGAGAGCTGCTGAGGAGGCGGTGTGTATTTTCCCCTCACTGGTGCCATCATATGATACAACTTCTGCAGTAATTGTATCTTTTGATTTTCATAAATGCAAATGTCTGTAATTTTTAGGAAGAACAATCCAATTCCAATCTGGGCAAGTTCCGAAAGATACAGCATGAGCTGGATGAGGCAGAGGAGAGGGCTGATATTGCTGAATCTCAGGTCAACAAACTGAGAGCCAAGAGCCGTGATACAGGATCCAAGGTACTTAAAACAAGTGATATGTGTATTTTTTTGGACAAAAATAAAAATCTCAGAAAAGCCATAATTAAACAGTCACAGTTAAGTCAACTTCATAGGTAAACTCTAGATTTGCACTTTTAGTGACTATAGGATATAAATAACAAGTAGTTTCAACAGCTACTAAATGAAATGCATTTTGCTATTTAACAAGACATGGCTATTGAAAAAAAAAATCATCAATGTCAATTATATGTGTAGAGTTTAAGCCATTTTGCTTACACTTAACATTCTCTTTTCTCTTTTCTTTCTAACAGAAGGGGTCCGATGAGGAGTGAAAATATTAGATGGATCTCTCTAAACATAGATTGCTGTGACAATCTCCTCTGTAGTTATGTAGAATAAACCAAACATGAAAATGAATACCACATCCTCATTTTATTTATTTATTTTATTTTATTTTTTTAAACAATTTAGACATTGCAATATGTACCTAAATGTACCTAAGTCTAAGATCTAATTTAAACTAAACTCAAAATGTTCTTAAACTGTCTTCTGAAGTAGGGTCATCCAAACAAAGATACAGGGTGTTTACCAATTTTACCAAACTATTGAAAACCACATAATGTAGATTAGGTTTTAAGCCACTGACCATTACACTGTATGTTTTGACGCAGCTCATCCTCAAGGAATAAAATGAAATAAGGCATTATGGTTTAAAATGTGCATGGATCTATTATTATGCCTCCATCAAAGGCATTAAATTAGAAATATTCAGTTTTGATAGAGCAGTAAAATGCAGGGAAAATTCAAATAATAGGCTACATAGACAATTACATCTCAATGGTGAATGTGAATTATGATTTGAATTACGGTCAATTTAAATATTGCTGTGAGCAGCCATCATCATTGGACTAAGAATTTACAGTTCAGCTCAATTAAGAACAATCTCTTTATTGTCAATTATGTTGGCAATATATTAATTCTAAATCTAAAGTGACCTCCACAATCCTGTGAGTTAAAGAGTTGCAATAGTCAGTCACCACCACTCGAGGGCGCCACCACCATTAAATCTCATATGAAGCACAGTTTCTTGGAGTCCATGTAAAGCAGGATGAGGAAGTTGTCCCCATCCTAAAGCAGTCAGTCACAACTTTTCATTTCTTTAATTTCTCAGTGTAGGTTTATTATTGAGCATCAATTCATACACAATTTACACATGAAGGCTTCAAAAATCTAACATTTCAAAAATGTTCTACTGGTGTTGCTTAGGGGAACATGAATTAAAATAATAACATGTAACAATAGTAAAGTGAAAAAAAGTTTTTAAAAAATGTATATGCAGAAATTAAAATTAACCAATATTCCTATGCTGTAAACCCATTGATCATTGTTAGGTCATGTTACCTAATGCATAACCAAATGCATAAATGAACTGAATCTTTTTGTAAAGTGTTACCAATTACACCAACAGTAACAAATGAGTAAAGACTGTGTATATGAGAGAGTATAACATAACTCAATAAGCTGATAGCACTGACCAAACTAACCAAATAGTTACTGAGATATTTCCCTTGTGACAACTTCTCCCACTGTCTATTATCAAAACACATTCTCAGTTATTAACCAAGGTATTAATTAATGTAAGTACAATCTCACAGATAAATGGCATAATTCACCTCAAAAACAAAAGAAAAAAGTTGAAAAGAAAAATATTCCTATTGTTAGGATGATTCTTTTTCATTGTGACTTCATTTGGATAACATCAGTGTAAAAGAAATTCAGTACACATACTATAATGATAAAGATTGTACTTTACAAACATACTTTACATTTTAAATAACTTATCCTATATTACAGCAATTTTTTTAAAGGCTTCGATTCATTTATTTTTTCTATAAATTTTGGTGTGAAGTATGACCCAGGCATTTCACCTTTTAACAATCATAACCAATGAAAATTGAAATTAAATTACACAGAAATCTTTGAATGATCAATTTATGTCCTTTTACTACATGCATGTATATTCCATAAATACATGTGAAATTGAATGTTTGTAATGTCTGCTAAATATGCAAATGTAATGAATTAGGAACCTGCCATTGCAATGAAATAAGAATCACAAGCGTACAGTAGGCTATATGGAGTTTTCAGTTTACATGTAATGCATAAATAAAAATGTTCTGTCTAACTTTATATTAGGTGTCTTCAACAACTATGTACTAAAATTTACATTAATCATTTGATGTGTTGATTTACTGTGCTTACTGTGTTGATTTTTTACATTGTACTTACAGCTGTAAATAAATCTATAATTATAGTTGACCTTTCCCTTACCCCTTAAACCACCCTTAAAGGGGCTCTATGTAGGAATGACACCCAGTGTTCAAAATAGGTACTGCAGTCCAAATTCAAAATATTGTTTGGCCCGCCCCCTCGTTCAAAGATGCGGGTTGCCAGCAACAATAGGTAGCGCAATTCACAATGAAAGCTGAGGAGACTTACACACTGTAAGCTGATGAGTTGATTTATCTGTTTTAATATGCTGTTGTTCATAGAGATATTTAGATGGATGCAGAGGCTTTTTAGGTCAGATAGAATCTGCGATTCTCTGACCCAATTTGTTTGCTGGTGTCCATGGCTGCAATACGTGGTGTTTTACGCCAACTGGCAACCTGTGATGTCGAAATACTATTGGATAAACTGGTAACATGCGGTTTCGCACAGACCAAAACAAAGACAGACATTCCGACACGGAACGCACATTTCAAAGTAGAATATCTGGCTGTAGCATTGTTTTTCTGAGAAACAAGTAGGTGAATGTTTAGGTTTTCCTAAATATATGCAAACATATCGGGGTATTTTTATGCTTTATTAAAGTAAAAATCTTACATAGAGCCCTTTTAAATCTACCCATACCACCAAATCTACCCCTTACCCCTATCCACCTCAATAGCAGCAAGTGTTTTGCAATACAAAGTGAACACAATAAGTACACTGTACTTTTTTATGTAAGTACATAGTAGATAAGGACACATAATGTCCATTTTCTTTTTGTGTACTACAGTATTGGCTTTTTCTAGAACATTTTTACTTACTGCTGAAATCTGTATCTTAACTCCCTGAGGTCTGAAAACGCGCCAGCGCGTTTTGCAGGATTTTTTTCACATTGCAGCAAAACAGACTTAAAATACTCCGTCATTTCTTGTCATAGAGACATAAGTAATATATCAACTGAAACTATAGAATGTCTTCTTTTATTTGTGTACACTCAGAGTAAAAACACAATGTTGTGCTTTTTGTAAAATAAAGAAAACTAACATGATGCGTGATCTCTCCTCTCCCTCTGAACGAAGTCCAATCTGATAGTTCTCAGAAAATGAACTGTAACTTATGAATACTAATGACAAAAAAAATGACACTTACGTCTAAAGAAACGTTGAAATGTCAGGTTTTAAATCGTGCAAGTCAAATCGAAAACAAACATTCTGTGTTTATGTAATCTGTATGAAAAGAGAGCCATGTCAGAAGTCTGTGATTCAGCTCATTATCCGCTAATGCGGCCACGCCCACGGAGCCAGCGCTATTCAGACGCAAATTCAGAGGCAATACATGCATTCATCGTCTCAATCGTGTATTTATTGTCTTGAAAAGTGTTTATTTGGATGTTAAAGCCATGGTTAGCGATCTCTAGAAGACATGCCGTTAGTTCCTAGTTCCTTTTCTTCTTTATATGAATTTGTGGACTAAAGGTGTACAGAGAGCGCCCTCCGGCTGCAAGTATGAATTGAAAACACTATTCCTGAAATGTCCTCTTCTTCTTTAGAATAATTTGTGGACTAAAGGTGTACAGAGAGCGCCCTCTGGCTGCAAGTATGAATTGAAAACACAGTATCCAGCACTCATAGTGATGACAATAAATATTACTTCTCAGTATAGAAAATTGACATAAATATATACGAAATCCATCAATATTTCTCCAAATGTGCATGCTTTTAAACTAAAAGCCTATATGAAATGCCATAGAGGTAACATAATTGTTCAGACACTTTGCATCACAGAAATACATTATATTTTAAAGAAATAGAATAATAGAATACCATTATTTTAAATTGTAATAATATTTCACAGTATTGCTGTTTATGATGAGCTGAGACATTATTACAGAGGGTTTTTTCACAGCCTACCTGACTGAAAGGCCTCATTAATAACAACTAAAAAACTAAAATCAACTAAAAAATAGAAAACACAGGAAATTTGTATATAACAAATATTTCCATGGTGAAAATACATCTAAACATTTTAACCAGTGTGGCTCACATGATGGCAAAACACTTTTTTATTTAGAGTGAACAGTTTTGACAGTTGCACTTGTAACTTGCACTTGTGAGAATGTTAAGACTGTTTTGAAAAATGAGCCAAAGTGATTGAGGAAAAACTGTGGTCCTCAGACATTATGATCACAATTGTTTTTAGCTTATTAAACAGTTTAATTCAATATTTATGAAATATGATTTTTAAACATTTTTCTTGTCAATTACAACACTGAGCAACTAAAAATCAAAAAGAAAAAGCATTGCTTTGCATTACCTTCATCTGTGCTTCAGTGATGTGTTCTCCTTCTCCTGCAGGGAGCAGAGTGTTTGTGTGTGGCTGAGGGGGGATAGAAAAACCAGTGACAAGAGAGTGAGGGAAAAAGAAACATTTGCACAGCAGAGGTCAAAAGTCACGCCAGTTTGCCTAATGGAAGCATAATATGTTCTTGTGGAGAACAATTAAATTCAGATAGATAGACAGATAGGTAGATAGATACATTGATAAACAAACATAAGGATACATCGTGCAAATATCAATACCTGTATTCTCTGTCTTCATCATACAGCTGGCTCGACCAAGGGATAACGAAGAAATGACAAGCAACTCAAAGGAGCAAAAGCATCATGGGACGTCCAGTGAACACTTGTCCAAGTAAATCAAACAAACAGACCCCTTCAGTCTCCATTAATAGCCTGCTCAATGGTCATGATGCACAATCGGTCAAGTCATTGACCTTTTGGTGAGCTGAGATGACAAAGGGGCTGAGAATGAATCGCCTCCATCCCAGGGAAGAGTGTGGATCAGAATCTTCCACCTTGGGATAGGAAAAGAGACAGGATGTTAAGGTTCTCCAGATCTCCTGTTAATCCAGAGTGAAGGCCTTAATGAGACATTTGTGCTAACCACTAAAATCATGTAAGCAACGTCACAAATAATTTCACATTTTTTATAATCAAAACCTTGAAAAAAAAAACGTCTGCTTGATTCAACACTAACCTTGCTAACCAGAAATGATCACTGACCTCCCCAAGGTCATAGTGATGGATGGGTCCAACTGGCTTTATGATGTTAAGACCTTCAAGACCTGTTAATAAGAAAAACAAACAGGCAGAATGAACTTATAAATCCCTAAATACAGGTATATAAATATTTATTGAATATTAGGATATATGATAGCATGTTGTCTGATTTATACGCAAAGTTGTTTGCCACAGTTTATGCAGGTTAAGAACATTTACTTTTAGTTGCATGACATAAAACCAAAATCAATTACAGAACTACTTAATGGGTAGATGTGACAAGTGCCTGTTGTTGCTCAAGATGATGCAGTGGCTCCAACAGACATTAAAGGAGTCGTCGGGGAAGGAGGGGGATAATTAGCACTTGATGAAGAAAGTGTGGCAACTTTAACACTTGTCACTTGTGCTATATTAGGAACATAAGCTTAGCACATACAGTACTATATGTGAGAGGAGCCTCTGACACACATGAAAAGCTTTAAAAAAGGTTATATAAACTTGACAATTTGTGCATTAACTTTGTTCAATGAGAGGTAGTCATAGCTTTTGAAAGTTCAAGGTGGTTAAACAATATCTCAAGCGTGGCATGGAGGAGGCATTAGGTCATTCAATAGGTCATGTAACTTAAGTAGTAAAAGTTCATACAAGTGATGGATATCTACAGACATGTCCTACATACTGTTTCAAACCACACTATCTAATCTCTTCCATTACAGAGACAGTCAAAAGAATTTAACAGGTTATCTTTGTCCTCAGGGCTAAAGTAAAGGACACAATGCCATGTAAACAAGACAACTTGAAGGGTATGACCACTCGGTCAACTCTCTGAGGGACAGCAACAGACTTCAAGCACACTATGTGAATCAGTGCTTCGAAGCATATTAGGGCTATCCATCAAGTTTTTAGCCTGGGCACATGATGCAGCAGATGCACAAAGCATTTAGAAAATCCATATTGGTCAGAGTGCATTTTAATAGAAAAAAAAAAAAAAAAGCCTTTTTTTTTTTTCTTTTTTGAAAAGTTTGAACGAGAAATGCAGTTTGCAGCTTTCTTATTCCTGCTTTTAACATTTATTTCAAACTGGTTTTAGTTTTCTTGTTTTAATGAATCATTACTTAATCAAAACATTAAAACATAGAGATAATATTTTTAATTTTTAGCCAATAAAAAATATTAAAAATTATTCATTAATCAACTGCACATGGTACATTCAGGGTTTTTTTTTTTTTTTTAAATAGATTTTAAGGCTTTTAAGACCTTTTTTTAAGACCCGCATAAATAAAATGAATACTGTATTGGGGTGAGATCAGCATTTATGCAAACATCCCAAACCATGAAATGACTGTAAAAATTATGACTTAAAGGGTTAGTTCACCCAAAAATGAAAATGACCCCATAATTTACCCTCAAGCCATCTTAGGTGTATATGACTTTTTTCTTCAAGCCAAACACAATCAGAGTTATATTAAAAAAATATCCTGGCTCTTCCAATCTTTATAATGGGACTAGTGGTACCCTAGACTAGGGACTAGTGGTACCCAATTTTTTGAAGCCCAAAAAAGGCATCCATCCATGATTAAAGCATCCATCCATCATAAAAGTAATCCATACGGCTCCAGGGGGCCTTCTGAAGTGAAGAGATGCATTTTTTTAAGAAAAATATCCTCCTCCATGCCGTTGAGCTCCTGGATGACGGCATAAGTCCCTCTCATGGCGGACCAGATGTCAATAGCTGCATCGGACAGTGGGCTACTGTCCTCTGGGGTTGTAGACCCTACTGAGCTTCCACCCTCTGTGGTGGTCGCTCAGGCAGATTCGGATTCAGAGTTGACAGCCATGCTTTCCTGGGCCGCCACGGACATCAGGCTTGATTGGAACCCTCCACCTTGCCCTGAACGCTAGTGGTTGAATAATTGGTTTCTGGGTGATCGATTCACTGTCAGAATGCAACCTCTTGGCCTGTGGTGAAAAGAGGGGTCAATGCTGGGAGTGAGCAAGCGCAGTGTGGCACAGAGACTGAGAAAACTGCTCTTTTATTGAGAATTTGGGCAGAACAGAAACAGAGTCTTATAAATGAAGCAAAGATTCTCTGCCTGGCCCTCCTCCAGGGAAAGGAGTGGTGTGAACACTACCTCCGGGTTCAGAGCAGCTCCCTCAATCTCTGGGTTGCACTTCTCAGGGCTGCTTCAATGGATGTTTGGATGGTTTAGAGGCGGCCTGAGGGATGTGCTGCATTACCTTCCTGCAGTGGGCTCGACATTGCGACCAAGGTGTTGCATCTGGCCGTGCCGGAGCAAGTGTAGAAGCCACAGGGGTACACCCTTGGTGCCGAGCAGACTAGGGGCCACCCCTCAGCGGCCTGTAGTGGTGGTATTACATGGGGGTAAGATGTGTTTGATGGCCTCTGTCTGCTTTTGGACTGCCAAGAACTGCTGGCCAAAGTCCTCGACAGTGTTACTGAAGAGGCCATCGAGAAAACACACTTTGTCAGCATCCCGCATCTCTGCAAGTTTCAGCAAGAAATGGCATTCCTGGGCCAGCAAGGTGGACATCATTTTGTCGACGGCCCACGCCGTGAACCTGGTTGCCTGGAGTGCAGAGATGGTCGCCATCCGCCGTTCTTGCATTAGTGCTTATGACCATCTTTATGGTAAACCCTGTCAATTCCATGTCTTACATAGGGTGCAGGGTAGGTTACGACTTAATGAGGGCTGTTGCCAACAGGCACACTACAACTTGCCAGCATCTGCATCAGCAACACTCGTAACAGTTCAGTGGTTGTGCGCTTTCCATAGGGACCCCAATGTCAGTCGACAAATATCTGCCAAACATGATAGACAGAAAGGCAATGTCTTGGTTACTGTCGTAACCCTCTTCCGTTTTTTAAGAAAAGGGATGAATCAAACTTATAAGCGATTATACATATTAATTTAAACTATGATTATACATAATACTCTAGATGCCTAATTATTCTACATTTTTTAAAGCACATTAGCTTCTTATTGATCCACAATTTACAACTCTGCATGTGAGCTGTGTAAAAATATTAGTTGATCGTCAAATTAAGCTGCGGTCACACTAGACTTTGGGCATGCAAAATTTATTCGGACACTGCAATGGTCAGAATCTGTTTTATAAACATGAATTCAACATATAACAAATAATAATACATTAAAAATGTAAAAATATACTATCTACTCAACTTTACTGCAAAAATATTGTTCTTCTGACGTGCGAAACTTGCATATGTGACCACCCCTTAAGTCTGAACAAAAATTACAGACGTGCAATTTCACTCTCTGAAAGTAGATGGCACTTATGGAACAGCAGAAATATACTGGTATTCCCCTGGTAACCTCTGTAAACAAAGCAGCGCTGTGCTTATAAACACTACTTTATTAAGCGTTATTCGTTGGGACTTTGCACTGAGCTAGTTAAACAGCTCCATGCTTCTCACAGGCTCATCATGCAGGGTTGCCTGCATGTGATCATGATCCATCAGCTCACGCCACTTTTTTCAGGTTTTTCCCGCTTTCTCCCCAATCAGTAGTGCTGTTTTGTTCTGGCTTTGGCAGTGCATAAAGGCCACGTTTTGAAATAGCTCTAACTCTAACAAGTTTTGTAATAGCTCTAACTCTAACAAAATGTAGTTCATGTTTAAATCAAGCAGTTTCAATAACTTTCAAGAAGTGTGGGAACCCTGTTAGTTAAAGTTTTAGTCTTTTATTTTAGTAAATCAATGAACTATAAAAAAATCTAAGAAACTATAACCAAGAATCGTATCTGCTGGGTCATTCTGACAAGAAATGTTTCCTTGCCACTGTTGCGTTTAATCAATGTGCCATTGTTTAATGCTTAAGAATTACACCTACTCCAGCTTTAAAATCAACTTGTTAGTAGCAAAACTAGCTGCATGGGTTGAAGCAGAAGACAGGAAGTAGAGACACAATGGATTCCTATTTAACCCAACAAATGCAAGACCATTCTAAAAGCACCCAATGACAAAAGGGAAGCTCAGATTACAAACTTTATTAGACATAAGGTTGTCCCCATTTCTTCCATTCTTGCTCCAGAGATCTGATAAACAAGGGTAAATAGACAGCTGAGAATGAGGCTCTGAAAAGTATGAGGGACCTAGAATAGATTGCCCAAGTGCTAAGACTAAGTAAGGTACTTGTTGAGAAGGTGCAGAATGACTGAGGGACGAGAGGTCAAGGCAGGCCAGAAACCTTACAAAAGGTCTTGAGTGATGGCTCACACGGCTCCCTAACAAATCAACGCTGAAGAGCTGACAATACATTAACACTTTTCAGAAACAGATCTGGGGCTAAGATGGTTAGTTTGACCTGCTCTCCATGATGCACAGAAACAGTAACACAGCTGTACTGTATTCAGAATATATTAACTTCTGTAAACATACAAATTACATTTTGTATCTTACAGAATCCATTTAATGCAATCTTTGTAAAGCTGGAAAATCTTTTTGAAGAAAGAATGGGGTGAACGTGGATGAACATGAATGAAGCTGTTGTTTGAATGACTGCAAATGAACCTGTAAAACACAAATGATGGATATAGCATTGGGAAATCAAGAAAGGTCATAGCAACAAACAAGAACAAGCAAGAGTTGCAGCTGTCTCTGCATTAAGCAAGAACAAAAGGTCGCAAGTGCAGACATTCATTGTTACCATTACAGCTGTCTACTGACAATTTTATTGTTCTGTGACAGTCATCTTGCTCGTGAGGCATTGTTACCTTGTCTTGATCCTTGAGCACAAAGACAAACCTGTGAAATTTCCAGTGTTTCTTTGAGGAACGAAAATGACATACATTTCTAGAAAAGCATTATAGTGCATTTTGCTGGAATCTGTCAATTAAGCAATTTTATTTATCTCCACCTCTATAATACATTACAGACATTAAAAAAACAACAGACATGATGTGAATTTGACATAAATCTAACTAGAAAATATGGAAGTGAAGAACTTTAGCCAAGATCTGATATCTTTAAGAAAGAAGATATACATATGAGACAAAAATAGCACCATTGTGATTAGATCCTTTCTGATCTTTCCACACACCACATGCTAAACTACTCACACAAAGATTTTTCAGGCACCCAAAAAGAGCTGCACACACAAGTGACCCAAACCAAATACAGATTTGTGTCAACGTCACAGTCATTGTGCCTCTATATAAAGAGATACCTTAGAGCACAATATTGCAAGCTCACATCATTGTGCCATCTAAAGGTAAGAGGACACAGAATTTAGATTAAATAGTTCATGACGACTGAACAATAGAATAAGATGACTTCTCATTAATGATGTTTATTTTTTATTGAAAGGACTTTAACTTTCTTGGGTTTGGATTTCATCTGGTAAGGCATGCTTTTATGAAGGTCAACACATTGTGTATATGTGTGTGTGTTTATGCAACATTTTCTTTTTGAATGCAATAATTTCTGTTGAAAGCCAAATAAATAATTAGAAATATTTTATATTTTTATATTTCTAAATAATTATATTTCATGTATTATTTTTACAACAGATTGTAAAAATTAATTAAATTGTGAACAAGTTCTGAGAATTTTGTCATCTATGCCTCAGTCTGACTGAACAATGGTGGATGTGATGTCAGAGTTCGGGGCAGCTGCTCCGTTCTTACGAAAGTCAGACAGGGAGCGTCTGGAGGCCCAAACTCGCCCCTTTGACATGAAGAAAGAGTGCTTTGTGCCCGACCCTGTGGTTGAATTTGTCAAAGCCTCCATCACCAGTAGAGACGGTGGCAAAGTCACTGCTGACACTGAATTCGGAAAGGTAAGATCTGATCTCTGCACTGTGTTAGATTGTAGACAGAAGTACAGTATGACTGTCAAAACATTTTTGTGTTCCCACAGACAGTAACTGTGAAGGAGGCCGATATTCACCCCCAGAATCCACCAAAGTTCGATAAAATTGAGGACATGGTAATGTTCACCTTCCTGCATGAGCCCGCTGTGCTGTTTAACCTCAAAGAGCGTTACGCAGCCTGGATGATCTATGTGAGTCGAGTCTTAAAACACTCACACATTCTCTTCATCTTGCATGAGCAGATCTAAACCTTCTGTGAATCTCTTACAGACCTACTCTGGGCTCTTCTGTGTCACTGTGAACCCCTACAAGTTTTTGCCAGTGTACAACCAGGAAGTCGTCAATGCCTACAGAGGAAAGAAACGAAATGAGGCCCCTCCACACATCTTCTCCATCTCTGACAATGCCTACCAGTACATGCTGTCAGGTGATGATCTGACTTGTAATTTTTTTTTTTTTTTTGGGAGATTTCTAATGCAATTTCAAATGCTAAGTTTTTTTATGTTTTATTTTCTCACAGACAGAGAAAACCAGTCTGTCCTGATCACGTACGTAATACATATTATGATTACATATTATGTAGCATAATATTCCTCCTTTAACCAATATTTTCTTTGCTGCACTTTATCAGCATTTTAATGAACTGTTTTCCTTCTAAGTGGAGAATCCGGTGCTGGAAAGACTGTGAACACTAAAAAAGTAATCCAGTACTTTGCGAGCATTGCAGCAGTATCGCCCGGCAAGAAGGACCCATCACAGGACAAAAAGGTGCTTAATTTCCCATAAAAAATAGCTTATTATGGATGAATTAATATACCTTCTATATAACATAACATACAAAAAATAATTACTAAATTGATGTCTTATATTAAACATTGGAGTCACAAATTGACATAATTTGCTCCCTTAATACTATATTGCAATGCACTTACTAGTAAACAAACAACATTTTTGTTTCCAATTATTTTTCTACTGTGACTTAGATTCTGTATGGATTATTCTATTATTATTACAAAACTACATAATATCTGAAAATATGCATGGCTGTTAACTGAAAAGTAGGTACATCAAGCATTTTACACACTTATTATTACAATATTCTCAGGGAACTCTGGAGGATCAAATCATCCAGTGTAATCCTGCTCTGGAGGCTTTCGGTAATGCCAAGACCATCAGAAATGACAACTCCTCCAGATTTGTAAGTGGGGTTTACATTGGTTTTGCTATTCTATATTGGTTTCCATGATATGTTACATGAGCATGTTATGTATTGTTTTATTTACAGGGTAAATTTATCCGTATCCATTTTGGCCACAGTGGAAAGTTAGCTTCTGCTGATATTGAAACGTGTAAGTACTTTTCTACCGAACATCATTCCAATAAATCACACATTGATGAAATGTGTAACTGTTTTAATATCCATCCCTTTTTTAATTCATGTAGATCTTCTGGAGAAGTCTCGTGTCACTTTTCAGCTCAAGGCTGAGAGAGACTACCACATCTTCTATCAGATTCTGTCCCAGAGAAGACCAGAACTGCTAGGTAAAATTACCCATTATATCTATTAACACTGCCATCTCTAATTAGAAGTGTCTTTTCTGACCTATGTTCTCATTTCTCCTTAGAGATGCTGCTCATCACCAACAACCCCTATGACTATGCCTTCATCTCCCAAGGAGAGACACAAGTGGCTTCTATTGATGACGGTGACGAGCTGATGGGCACTGATGTGAGTGTTTGTTAAATCATAGGCAGTTCACAATACAAGATTCCACATTATAAAATATTGTAAGAAATAGTCCACCCAGCATTTGCAATTTAAAGTCACCTTTAACACTTTTGACAACCTGCATGACTGTGTTTCTGCTGTGGAACATGAATTGTTAATGTCCTAGCTGGTTTCTACACAATAAAAGCATATAATGATCAGGGGCTCTCAATAAGTATGAAAAAGCACAATAAAAGGAAAAGAACAGCGTGAACATGCTCTCCTTTCGTATTCCACAGAAGAAATTAAGTCATACAGGTATAGGACAACTTGAAAGAGAATAATTGGTTCTCTTGCCCAGTCTCTTCTTTAAAAAGAAAGACTTCTAATGTAATTGCCAAAAAGTAGAATATGAAACATTTGCCTTGAAATTTAACATGCTCTGTATATTTGCTGTAGGAAGCATTTGATGTGTTGGGCTTCACCCATGAAGAGAAGAACAGCATCTACAAGCTGACTGGTTCCGTCATGCACTTCGGCAACCTGAAGTTCAAACAGAAGCAAAGAGAGGAACAGGCCGAGGCTGATGGGACTGAGGGTCAGTATAACTTGAAATCTCAGATTCATAAAGGAAAAAAGTCTAAGACATGTAGTATATAGTGTCATAGCTCTGTATTCTTCTTTAACATGTAGATGCTGACAAAATCTCATATCTGATGGGCCTAAATTCAGCTGACTTGATCAAGGGTTTGTGCCACCCAAGAGTCAAAGTAGGAAATGAGTGGGTCACCAAGGGACAGAATGTCCAGCAGGTAATGAATGAAAATAATCTAATTGGCGTTAGAGTTTTTAGCATCAAAAGTTCATTTTCCAAGACATACAAACGAAATCTTTCATGTCTCTGAAAAATCGCTATCTAGTTTGTAGTGGGTCAAATTCTGCAAAATTCAATCTTTTCTTCATCAGGTGAACTACTCTATTGGTGCTCTGGCAAAGTCAGTGTACGAGAAGATGTTCCTCTGGATGGTTGTGAGAATCAACCAATCTCTGGCCACCAAACAGCCTCGCCAGTACTTCATTGGTGTGCTGGACATTGCTGGATTTGAGATCTTTGATGTAAGCTGAAATCAACTGATTATTTTTATTCAAGAACAAATCCAACAAGCAGTTGGATAAGCACCATTGTGATTATACAATATATTCCACCTGCAGTACAACACTTTTGAGCAGCTGTGCATCAACTTCACTAATGAGAAGTTGCAGCAGTTCTTCAACCACCACATGTTTGTGCTGGAGCAAGAGGAATACAAGAAGGAGGGCATTGAGTGGGTGTTTATTGACTTTGGCATGGACTTGCAGGCTTGTATTGAGCTTATTGAGAAGGTGGGTGAATATTATGTTGATGATTATACTGTGAGGGGAAAAATCCTACTTTTCAGTATTAACTTTTGTGGCAAACTGATATATTGACTGTCACAATTTACAATTTATTGTAGCCCATGGGTATCATGTCTATCCTTGAAGAGGAGTGCATGTTCCCCAAAGCTAGTGATGCAACATTTAAAGCTAAGCTTTATGACAACCATTTGGGGAAAAATCCAAACTTCCAGAAGCCCAGGATTGTCAAGGGTAAACCAGAGGCCCATTTTGCCCTCGTTCACTATGCTGGCACTGTTGACTACAATATTTCAAACTGGCTGGTGAAGAACAAGGACCCTCTCAATGAGACAGTTGTAGGGTATTTTCAGAAGTCAACTCTTAAGCTGTTGTCTATTCTGTTTGCTAATTTCGCTACTGATGATGGTAAGTACACACTGAAGTGTGACATGAAAATATAATAAGCACTACTTTTGTTGTTTAATAGTAACAAAAATCATTTATTTCACAGCTGCGGATTCTGGAGGTAAAGCTGCCAAAGGCAGCAAAAAGAAGGGTTCTTCCTTCCAGACGGTGTCAGCCCTTCATAGGGTATGAAATAATATAACACAATTGTATCTTACAAGGTTTAATTGCATATAAATCTAAATCCTCTGTGGTCTACCAACAGGAGAACTTGAACAAGCTGATGACCAACTTGAGGTCAACTCACCCTCACTTTGTGCGCTGCATCATCCCCAATGAGACTAAGACTCCTGGGGCGATGGAGAATCCTCTGGTCATGCACCAGCTGCGCTGTAACGGTGTGCTGGAGGGCATTAGGATCTGCAGAAAGGGATTCCCCAACAGGATCCTGTATGGAGATTTTAAACAACGGTTAGTAATTCAGTGCTTTACATAGAAAATGAATTAAAATAATCATAAAACACAAGAGATGCCTAAGAAATTAAAATATAATGCCTGAATCACTAAATTAGGGGCTCCCCAATCTAAATGGAAGAGTCAGAGAGCTTCGGTTCGCGAGACATATTAGTAGCAGCTCCCGGCTTCCTAGTGACCCTCCTACCCCTCAATAGGGTGTAGTATTCTAACACCTTCTACCTCTGATGTCTTCCAGTGTCCCTTCAACCCCTTAATGGAGTGGAGTTATCACCAAACGTCCAGCTCTGATGGCTTTTGGTAATACACCAGCCTGCGTCAAAGGACCTGGTGTCCCACACTCACGTCTGAGTGCGTGCTCACCATGTCATTTCCCAGTTCTCTCAACTCTTCCAACAAGACAGCCCTAACCAAAAATAAATAAAATCTTAAACAAAAATAAAAACAAGAATAATTAAAACAGTTATAAAAAAAATTAAAAGAATAAAAAGATGATGCAAAGATCAGGTAAAGTGCAATCAGTAGGACGTACAGTGGCACAGTGCTCATTCAGTAAATGCGCAGCTAGTGTTTTGAGTCTGGATTTGAATATGACTAATGTTGGAGCACATCTGATCTCTTCTGGAAGCTGGTTCCAGCTCTGACTGGCATGAAACCAAAAGGCTTTCATGTCTTACAAAATAATTTTATGTATGACTCTAAGTTATTGCAAGTTGCAATATTTCAACGCTCTGTTTGCAAATTTAAGCAATTGCTAGAAATAAAAATAAATACATATAAAAATAATTGTTAATTTGTTTTTGTTTTTTTTGGTAGCTACCGCATCCTAAATCCTGCTGCTATCCCTGAGGGACAGTTCATTGATAACAAGAAGGGTGCAGAAAAACTTCTGGGCTCCCTGGACATCGATCACGAACAGTACAAGTTAGGACATACTAAGGTATTTTTATATTAACATAAACTTTTTCCAAAGCCCACTTTTCTATTGTCATCCTTTTTGACACAAACTTCTTTACTATTTAGGTCTTTTTTAAGGCTGGTCTTCTGGGTGGTCTTGAAGAGATGCGAGATGACCGTCTTGCACTTATTATAACTGGAATTCAGTCCAGGTCTCGTGGTTTTCTATCAAGAGAAGAGTTCCAGAAACTTGTGGAAAGAAGGTTAGATTTTAGCTCTTCAGTCTTTAACATATTCTCTAAGTTACATTTTATAATTTAACTTAAATTTCTTATTTAATATTTACAGAGATGCTTTGTTGGTGATCCAGTGGAATGTACGCGCCTTCATGGGGGTCAAGAATTGGCCCTGGATGAAGCTCTACTTCAAGATCAAGCCTCTGCTCAAAAGTGCAGAATCTGAGAAAGAAATGGCCAATATGAAGGAGGAATTCATCAAGTTGAAGGAGGCTTACGCCAAATCTGAAGCCCGCAGAAAGGAGCTTGAGGAAAAGATGGTTTCCCTTCTCCAAGAGAAGAATGACCTGCAGCTTTCAATGCAGTCTGTAAGTTCACATACAACTCTGCACTTTTCACATTTTCACAAGTCAGAAAACAAAACAAGTTTTCTTTTTCTTCTTTTTCATGTTGATAGGAGCAAGATAATCTTATAGATGCTGAGGAGAGATGTGAGGGTCTGATCAAGAGCAAGATCCAGCTTGAGGCCAAAACTAAAGAGCTGACTGAGAGACTGGAGGATGAAGATGAAATGAATGCTGAGCTGACTGCAAAGAAACGAAAGCTGGAGGATGAATGTTCTGAGCTCAAGAAGGACATTGATGATCTTGAGCTCACTCTGGCCAAAGTAGAGAAAGAGAAACATGCCACTGAGAACAAGGTCAGTTTTAAACACCAAACCTGTTAGTGATGCAAGAATGGTGTTAAGTGTCCATTCATATAATGACACATTTCTACAGGTTAAAAACCTTACAGAAGAGATGGCAGCTTTGGACGAGATCATCGCTAAGCTGACCAAGGAGAAGAAAGCTCTTCAGGAGGCCCATCAGCAAACGCTGGATGACCTCCAGAGTGAGGAAGACAAAGTCAACACACTCACCAAAGCCAAAGCCAAGCTGGAGCAACAAGTGGATGATGTAAGAGCCAGATAACATAACACTAGAATTAAAATGAAAATGAGAATTAAATTTTTTTTTAATAATTGTTTAAACATTTTATATTTTTTGGATGAAATATAGCTTGAAGGTTCTTTGGAACAAGAAAAGAAAATTCGCATGGATCTTGAGAGAGCTAAAAGAAAGCTTGAGGGTGACTTGAAGTTGACTCAAGAGAATGTGATGGATTTGGAAAATGATAAGCAGCAGACAGATGAGCGACTGAAGAAGTAATATATTTCATAATTTACAAAATAAAATACAATTTTAATACTTAACAATAAGGTTCCATTTGACTTTAGTTAACTACGTTATTTACCATGAACTAATAATGACAAAAATGCTAATCTAATCATTTATTAATCTTAGTAAATGGTTAAATTAACTAACATATTATTAAAAATGTAATATATATTTAATAATAATATTATAAAAATGGGCCTGAGCTGAAACAAGCTAACAATGAAAAGTTTTATTTTTATTAATTAATGTTAACACAGTTTAATAAATACTGTAACAAATGTATTGTTCATTGTTAGTTAATGTTGTTTGATGCATTATCTAATGGCAGGAAAGACTTTGAAATAAGCCAGCTCAATAGCAAGATTGAAGATGCACAAGCTTTAGAGTCCCAACTCCAGAAAAAACTGAAAGAGTTGCAGGTAAACTTTATATATCTTAATAAGATGGGTTGGATAGTTAGGAATTTTAAACTTAATTTTGAATTTATTCACATTACTAGGCCAGAATTGAAGAGCTTGAGGAAGAGCTGGAGGCTGAGAGAGCTGCTCGTGCCAAAGTTGAGAAACAGAGAGCTGATCTGTCCAGAGAACTGGAGGAGATCAGTGAGAGGTTAGAGGAGGCTGGTGGAGCCACTGCTTCCCAGATTGAGATGAACAAGAAACGTGAAGCTGAGTTCCAGAAAGTGCGCAGAGACCTTGAAGAGGCCACTCTGCAACATGAGGCCACTGCAGCTACACTGAGGAAGAAACATGCAGACAGTGTGGCTGATCTGGGAGAGCAGATTGATAACCTCCAGAGAGTGAAGCAGAAGCTGGAGAAAGAGAAGAGTGAACTCAGACTGGAACTGGACGATGTGGTCTCCAACATGGAGCAGCTTGTAAAGGCAAAGGTGAGTGAGAGAAATTATGCAGAGAGTCTATAACGTATGTGTTGTCAGTCAAAGAAAGCAATCAATTATGACATAATTTATCCTCAAGATAAACCTGGAGAAAATGTGCAGAACTCTGGAAGACCAGATGAGTGAGTACAGAACCAAGGCTGAGGAAGGTCAGCGCACAATCAATGATTTTGCCATGCAAAAAGCCAAGCTGCAAACTGAAAATGGTAAGAACACAAAATATTGTGTTGTGCTACAAAATGTACCATAATGATACTTGGAAAAAAGGCAATATTTTTTAATATTGCATTTTAGGTGAACTTGCCAGACAGTTTGAGGAAAAAGACTCCCTGGTGACTCAGTTAACCAGAGGCAAGCAGTCCAACACTCAGCAAATTGAAGACCTCAAGAGACAGCTAGAAGAAGAAATCAAGGTTTTCAAAATTTCCATCCAAGTCTAAAATTTTTGCTAAAGCAATAAACTGGCCCCAAATATTTGTTTGTTTTTGTTTGTCCTCAGGCTAAGAATGCTCTAGCCCATGCAGTTCAGTCTGCTCGACATGATGCTGATCTGCTGAGGGAGCAATATGAGGAAGAGCAAGAAACCAAGGCTGAGCTGCAGCGTAGTATGTCCAAGGCAAACTCTGAGGTGGCTCAGTGGAGAACCAAGTATGAAACTGATGCCATCCAGAGGACTGAGGAGCTGGAGGAAGCAAAGTAAGAAACAAACAAACAATATTTAAATGTTAAAAGAGTCTGGTCTTTAGTAATGAGATACTTTTCTGAATTTTCTGCTATAGTTTGTGGCCTTTTAAACACATTTAAATACAGTTTAATGAATGATGCTTCAGATGTATATTTCAGATGTATATGTAATGATATATTTTGTATTTTTCTTATTACAGGAAGAAACTGACTCAGCGTCTCCAAGATGCAGAAGAAGCTGTGGAAGCTGTTAATGCTAAATGCTCCTCTCTGGAGAAGACCAAGCACAGGCTGCAGAATGAGATTGAAGATCTCATGGTGGATGTGGAGAGATCCAATGCTGCTGCTGCTGCTCTGGACAAGAAGCAAAGAAACTTTGATAAAGTAAGGAGAGAAAGTACATTTTGTCATTAGCTGAAAAAATTAGCCATATATTTACAAAACAAAATACCATGTAAAATACCAAATAGCATAAAAATGTTCAATGTTAAAATGATAGTAAACAGGTTTTTAACTATTGATAGGGTCCAGTATTTTAGGGTCTATTCTTTACTACAAAACCACTTGACCAAAACTCCACTGCTCTCATTGGCCATTTGGCCTTGTTTAATTTAACCAGGTCCTGGCTGAGTGGAAACAGAAGTATGAGGAGTCCCAAACTGAACTGGAAAGTGCCCAAAAAGAAGCCAGATCTCTGAGCACTGAACTCTTTAAATTGAAAAACTCATATGAGGAGTCATTGGACCACCTGGAGAGCATGAAGAGGGAGAACAAGAATCTCCAAGGTAAGAGTGGTTTTACAACTCCAAACAAATACTTTAATTGCTTGTATTTGTGAGCTCACATGTTATGTCTATTGCACAGAGGAAATTTCTGACCTCACTGAGCAACTTGGTGAGACTGGGAAAAGTATTCATGAGCTGGAGAAACTACGAAAACAACTAGAGCAGGAGAAACAAGAGATCCAAACTGCTCTGGAGGAGGCTGAGGTAAAAGAAGAACAATTTTCCCACAAAATTCTTATTCATTTGACAACTCTCTGATTTAAATCAAGCTATTAAGGCAATTGATCATTACATACTATTTTAAGGGAAGTCACCTCCCACCCAAAAACACAAGGCTAAACAAAACTTTAAAACTCAACAATAACAAACACCAATTTTACTCTTCATAGGGTTCCCTTGAACATGAGGAAGGCAAGATACTTAGAGCTCAGCTGGAGTTCAGTCAGATCAAAGCTGAAATTGAACGTAAGCTGACGGAGAAAGATGAAGAGATGGAGCAGGCCAAGAGGAACCAGCAGAGAGTGGTGGATACCCTGCAGACCTCACTGGAATCAGAGACTCGCAGCAGGAATGAAGCTCTCAGACTGAAGAAGAAGATGGAGGGAGACCTCAATGAGATGGAGATTCAGCTCAGCCAGGCTAACAGACAGGCAGCAGAAGCCCAGAAGCAACTCAAGGGTCTTCATGGACATCTCAAAGTATGACGAAACTTCAAATCAAGATTTTTTGATGCTTAGGTGAAATCCAATATAGTTCTTCAGTATTTTCATTTGTAAAACTTGTACTTAACAGGATGCCCAACTGCAACTAGATGATGCTCTTCGTAGTAATGATGATCTCAAAGAAAACTTTGCGATTGTGGAGAGACGCAACAATCTGCTGCAGGCTGAACTGGATGAGCTGAGATCCCTGGTGGAACAGACTGAGAGAGGAAGGAAACTGGCTGAGCAGGAACTGCTGGATGTCAGTGAGAGAGTTCAGCTCCTGCATTCTCAGGTATGACACATCTTTATTAGACAAACACAAGTAAAACCATTAAATCCTCAATAAGTACACAATATCAACTAGAAACTACATGAATGTCAATATTGTCTATGTTCAGAACACCAGCCTGCTGAATCAGAAGAAGAAGCTGGAGGGAGATAATACTCACCTTCAGACTGAGGTTGAGGAGGCAGTGCAGGAGTGCAGGAATGCTGAGGAAAAAGCCAAGAAGGCCATCACTGATGCTGCCATGATGGCTGAGGAGCTGAAGAAGGAGCAGGACACCAGTGCTCATCTGGAGCGCATGAAAAAGAACATGGAGCAGACCATCAAGGACCTGCAGCACCGTCTGGATGAAGCTGAGCAGATCGCCATGAAGGGTGGCAAGAAGCAGGTCCAGAAACTGGAAGTCAGGGTAAGTTGCTAGTGTTTTTTTTTAGAAACAAGTATACAGTGTTTTTTGTAAAATGCTTATTCTAAACTTACATTTTTTTTATACCATAATTGTTACACATCTGATAGGTGAGAGAGCTAGAAAGTGAGGTGGAGTTAGAACAGAGAAAGGCCAGTGACTCTATCAAGGGGATTCGTAAATATGAAAGACGCATCAAGGAGCTCACCTACCAGGTAGGAAAAATTGAGCCTCTTAACTATTTTGTCCCTGGTTGATTTGATCATGTTTTTTTGTTGAAAATACATAAAGTGCTGTCATACAGTATTTAAATGTATACTGCATATACTAAAAACATTTTTTGCTTTGCATAGACTGAGGAAGACCGAAAGAATCTGGGTCGCTTGCAGGATCTGGTGGACAAACTCCAGCTGAAGGTCAAATCCTACAAGAGAGCTTCTGAGGTGGCGGTGAGTATTTTCCCCCACTGGTGCCATCATATGATACAACTTCTGCAGTAATTGTATCTTTTGATTTTCACAAATGCTGTTTTGTGTAATCTTTAGGAAGAACAATCCAATTCCAATCTGGGCAAGTTCCGTAAGATACAGCATGAGCTGGATGAGGCAGAGGAGAGGGCTGATATTGCTGAATCTCAGGTCAACAAACTGAGAGCCAAGAGCCGTGATACAGGATCCAAGGTACTTGAAACAAGTGAATTTCGTTGATTTTAGGGCTGTCACTGACGATTATTTTGGTAACAAAGTAATAAGTCTGTTATGAGTAAAAAATAAGTAATTTCATTTGTAGTAATAAAAATAGGCCTAAGGTGAACAATAGCTGTTAAAATGACTTAAAATACATAACAATGAGGCAAAAGTAATAGACTCAAATAAAGTATCAAAAGCAAGTAATCATATGGATTTATTGAACAACGCTGCTAAAATATATACATAATATTCACAATCATCCTATGTCCATTATGTATTATAAAAAAATGCTTGCAGAGGGTGCCAACGGCCTGGAGATTATTATACTTTACAGCAGATCAAATCCTTGTTTAATATTGGCCAAACAACATTTCATTGAAATGTCCACTTAATATGTAACATTGGGCCACCCCTTACGATAGAAATTCTATAGCCACTGTAATTTCTTGAACAAGAATATGTGGACACTTTAAAACATGCAAACTGCTCTCATTGTTTGAGGGTTTAAAATTTTATTTTGAAATCATGATGAACAGCTAGCATATTTAGAAAGATATTGATGTATTCTCCTGTGTTGACGTAGGTTTATAAATGACTTGCCTTACAAACCTAGCGCCAATTGCATTCCAAGATGAACGTTATAAGCAACGCAAACATACAGCATATGCAGAGATGGAGTGTGAGATGCGCTCCACTCATGTAAATGATAACAGTGCAACACTTAACGCTATTAAACACAAAGCGCATCAGTCTTTCTATGCTTTATCAAATGCACGTTAATGGAAACCCAAACAAACACGATACTATAGAGAATGAGTTTGTGTGGAGCAGCATTTACTGTGAACAAAGCCGCTCTCAGAGAGGACGTAACATGTGACGTAAGGGCTTTGCGTCAAAGTTGTGAAAGTTCTCATCTGTGGAATGTGCCACTTCCGGTATCTTGCGGTTACTCAACACGGGTAAATTGCAATTGAGTACTCAAATTTAAGCGAGGAATTGTGACAGCCCTACTCGACTTAATAGGTACTCTAGATCTGCACTTTTTAGTGACTTCGGAATATGAATAGCAACTACATTCAACAACTACACTTGATGAAATGCATTTCGCTATTTAACAAGTGTGGCTATTAAAATAAAATACCATAAATGTCAATTATCTGTGTAGAGTTTAAGCCATTTTGAATCAGCTTGGATCAGCTTACCTTTAACATTTTTATTTTGTCATTTTTCTTTCTAACAGAAAGGGGCCGATGAGGAGTGAAAATATTAGATGGATCTCTCTAAACACTGATTGCTGTGACAATCTCTTCTGTAGTTCTGTAGAATAAACCAGACATGAAAATGAACACATCCTCTTTTGTCTTTTTTTAAACAATGTAAACACTGCAATATCCCAACATGATCCTGAACACGACAGTAAATCAGTTGCCTGAATATAATGTATGTGCCACAGACTAAACTGTCCAGTCTAAGATAATTCAATCTAAACTCGAAATGTTCTTAACTTGTGTGGTAGATTTTCCAAGACGCACCTGATTTAAGTTACCTGTTCTGGGGCGTCTCCTATACGACACTCAATAAATATCCTGATCTTTCAAAGCACCTCCTAATCGACACTCAATAATACACTTGGGAGCATCTCCAAATCGACACTCAATAATATATGATCTTTCGGAGTGTCTCCTAATCGACACTCAATATCTTGGTCAACGTCTTGACCCTCTTAAACCTTGTTCCCTAACCTGACTTGCTGCAGCAATAACCAGAGACTCCAGTTGTTGCCCTTCTAAGCTTTAATCACGGCCAGGAGGGTTCTAATTATTCCCAGAGAATCTCTCTCCGGACAAACAAATACAACAGGTTTTATAGGATTTCAGGTACACTTCACAGTCAGTATGGCATGATCTATTACTCATTATCATCAGTCTTAATACGATTGGTTTAGATTTAAGAAAAACATCTCAGTTCCTCTGTCCACATAAATTTAGATTAGAACAACTGAATCACAAGATCATCAAAAAATGTCTCAGGTTAATAGTTCAGATTACTCAATAGGTTAAAACAATTTCTCAAAGACTATTTTTTATCCTTAGAAGGATGGTGTCTAGCCAGCACAGCAGAATTTTTCCACTTACAACACTCAGTCCTAGTGACTATTTCTCTATTTCAAAATTAGATTATTATTAGGCCTGTAGAAGAAAATAAATGTTAGTTCATTATTAATTAGTTCAAATGTTCCATCACACTTGTCATTTGAAGTAGGGTCAACCATACAAAGATACAGAATGTTTACCAATTTTACCAAACTACTGCAAACCACATAATGCAGATTAAGCTGTAAGCCACTGACCATTACACTGTATATTTTGACACAGCTCATCCTCAAGGAATAAAATTAAATTAAGGTATTATGATTTAAAGTGCACATGGATTTATTATAATAAATTATAAAATGGGATAAGTGGCTATAATGAAGAGAAATATAGCAGCAAAAGTTAGTGTTATAAAAATGAAAATTCTGAAAGAATGTTTCATTTTAAGGAAAAATATTTGAACAGTCTCAAGTATGTTTTTTATGTGATAAGCACATCGCTATCATAGTGTAAAATAACTAAAATGATTCAGGACCTTTAATTTTTAAATGTTTTTTTGATGGTCAAAATGAAAGGGGTTTAAATGGCAAAAATGAGACAACAGACTAGAACTGATTGGAAATTTCTAATTTCTCAATTCTCTGATGTGTTAGTAAAAGACAAATATAAACACAGTTGTTTATTTGAAAACGTACGTCATTTCTGACAAAGTCTTAAGCTGGGCCAGAGACAAAAGACAGTAGATAAAGTCTGATGTTAAAAGTTATTAAAAGGCAGTGTACTATTCCTGAATGCCTAAGAGTCTCTCTCTCATTCAAAGTCAGCTAAATGCTGCTATATGAGCCTGTGTCATAAGTGATCAGCTATTTATGGTGAAGTACAGTGTCTCAGTTGAAAATCATGGACACAGAGATGTTAAAAGAAATGATTTCCATGAAGAGGGCAGTTAATTGTTAAATATGTCAAAGGAAAACTCAATGAGTATAAAGAGGTCTTTAAATTAGTAATATAGACCTTGAATGATAGAAATGACTATTTTGATGAATTTCTTCTATGACCAGTAACTTTTTGTCTGATGTTTGTCACTACGATGTGCAGGGCTGATGGCTCCGGTTACAGATGTAACAGAACACTACACTGAAAGGACAGTTGTAATAATTTCACTGAGTATAATCTCAGCACTGATATGTTGCTGCTAAGAGAATGTCTAATGATTTTAGTGATTAAATACTGCTGTCATTAACCTGTCTCCATGTTTTAACACTATTAGGCAGTCCAATGGCTCTGGTGGCTCTTGAATGCAACTTCCCTAAGCTCCAGAAAGCACCTGATTCTGTTCAAGAAAACTGTCAGAGATTTCATGGTTTTTCTAACTCTTTACAGAGCATGTTCAGCGGCAGAGAAAGCTGGAGGGAATCTGGTTGCAGAATTAAAGACAGCGTTTATTTTAGTGTTGATGGCAAATGTTGTTTAGAGAAACATTTCTCCAACTATCACTATGATAAACTGATGGGCAATGCATCAAAAAAGGAGGACGGTAACTAAATTAATGCATGGCTGAAAATATGCCTGAAATGTTTTAAATTAGGTTGGAAGACCCAATTTTTGGGAATGGAAGGGGCTAAACAATGAGTGGCATCAACTGAATTGTGTGAACATGACATGTTGAACTATTGTAAAGAAATGTCTTCATTTCCTCTCTAAGGTTAGTGTAAAGGTGAAATCAGCTCAAGGAATTCTGAATCACCACCAAGGTTCGACAATGACACATCATGGGCTACAAAACAGATCTGTTGTGAAAAGATGTTATACAACTAAGATGGTACAAGCTATGTGTCTGTAAGATGAAGGATGTTGTCTTTAGTTCTATGATTGGGTGGTGTACCTCAATTAGTTGTTTGTATGAAGAACAGAGATGAAGAGTATAAATGTGATGTAAACGTAAATTTGCTTGTTTTCATATTTTTGGGAAGATAAGCATTTTTACCTTAGTGAAGCACTGTAATAGATGTAGTGATTAGTTATCAATAAATGATAAAAGGGGGGAATTGTGGGGAAAATTTTGAGTTTCTGTATAATTTCCATATGATTTTACTTATATGCTTATGGTTAAATGATTTTGTTTTTTCTCATAAGTGCTTAAGTATGCATTTTTTGGGTGACAAGTGGAAAAACACTGAAGTGGTAAACATGTTCCTAATATGGTAAAAGGACAGAGGTTAGAGATATACAAGTGAGGGGAAGCTTTCATTCTTTGTCTTACACTCTGCAGCTACTTGTGTTTCTGTTTATTGTTTGACCTTTCTTGCAAGACATAAAACTTTCGAAAGACAATTGGACATGTTTGTCTCTTATGCAGTAAGAGTCCTGTTGATTTTTGCCACAGCAGCAGCCATCATCATTGGACTAAGAATTTAGAGTTCAGCTCAATTAAGAACAATCTCTTTCTTGTCAATTATGTTGGCAATATATTCATTCTAAATTTAAAGTGACCTCCACAATGCTGTGAGTTTAAGAGCTGCAATAGAATTGGGTGACCTCTCATTTTTATTAAAGTGTAATTATTCAATCGTGGTTAAATAAATTTCTAAATTTCATAAACAAGCTCTCATGGCACGGACACTGGCCTATAAGCATAACTTTTCACCTAGGAGATTATATTTTGAACAACAAAGACATCCTATACAAAAATAAATCTCTTTTTTTATTATTACTGGGTTGAAAACAATATTATATTAGTTAGTCAACTTTTAAATAATGATGGAAATTTACTGACATATAGAGAATTTTTGAATAAATTTAAAATACCAGTTAGACCCAAGGAGTTTGCTGTTGTATTGGATGCAATTCCCCAAAAAGTATTGATCCTTCTGAGGAATGCAATACAGGAGGAAGATCTAAATTTTACAGATATCAAGGGTAAAATATTTATTGGTAATACAAATATTTTACAAAATAGAGTCTCAAATAACTATATTAGAAATATACTTAATAATATTGTTTATCCTCCAGCTCGTTTTTTCTGGTCTTCTGTGTTTGGGGATGTGAATTGGCGTAAAGCTTGGTGAACAGTGGATAAATTCTATGTTAATAATAAAGTAAAAGAAGTCTCTTTTAAAATAATGCATAGAATATACCCAGGAAAACATGTGCTGGAACAGTTTAAATTAGATATTGATTACTCTTGTAATTTCTGTAAAGGTGAAAAGGAAACTATTTTTCTTTCTTTTTTTCCATTGTATGCATACAAAAATATTTTGGATTGAGGTGGAGCATTTAATTAAGAAAAAAATTCAACATTCAATTGCAGTTAAGTGGACTTGATATGAATGATACACTTTAATGATCATGGGATTGAGAAAGAGAAGGCATACTTCATACAATTGTTAATATTAACGGGAAAGTTTCACATTCATAAGATGAAATGGTCTGACCCCAAGCCAATTTTTTTTGCTTTAAAAATGATCTCAAACTATATTGTTCTGTTTTGCGTAATTGTAAAACTAAAAAGGCAATTTGAGCTTATAACATTGTAAGCAGATATGATGTGTAAAGTAGCACCCTTTTCCTTTTGTTTGTTATAATTTTATTCTTGTCCTCTGGCATTGTTATTTCATTCTATTTTAGTTGCTGTATTTTTTATTTTTTTACTTCAATGATATATCTCATTGTATTGTTGGTTTATGGCATTAAAAAAAAAAAAAGTTTAAGAGATGCAATAGTCAGTCACCACCACTTGAGGGCACCACCACCATTAAATCTCATATGAAGCACACTTTCTTGGTGTCCATGTAAATCAGGATGGGGCAAGTTGTCACAACTTTTCATTTCTTTAATTTCTCAGTGTAGGTTTATTATTGAGCATCAATTCTTGTATTCACAATTTACAAATAAAGGCTTCAAAAATCTATTTAACATTTCTAACATAACTATTTAACATTTTTAACATTACTTGTTAACCTTTTGCTACACTTTACAATAGTAAAATGAAAAAAGTATATATATAAAAAAATGGTATATGCAGAAATTAACATTAACCTATATTCCTAGGTCATGTTAGGTCATGTTACCTAATGCATAAATGAACTGAACCTTATTGTAAAGTGTTACCAATTACACCAACAGTAACAAATGAGTGAAGACTGTGTATATGAGAGAGTATAACATGATAACTCTCTCAATAAGCTGATAACACTGACCAAACTAACCAAAGAGTTACTGAGATACTTCCCTTGTGACAACTTGTCCCACTATTATCAAAACACATTCTCAGTTATTAATCAAATTAAGGTATTCATTAATGTAAGTAGCCTACAATCTCACAGATAAATGTCATAATTCACCTCAAAAAGAAAAAAGATGATAATGAGAAAAATATTCCTATTGTTAGGATGATTTTTTTTTTTCATTGTGACTTCATTTGGATAACATCAGTGTAAAATAAATTCAGTACACATACTATAATGATAAAGATTTTGATTGTACTTTACAAACATTCTTTACATTTTAAATAACTTATCCTATATTACAGCAATTTTTTTCACATTATAGAAAGAAACTAGGAATTCAAAGGTTTAAAGGTTTCATTTTTTTTGCAAACATTATTTCTTCTTTACAGTTTGGTGTTTAAACTTTTCCTATATTACAGCAAAATATATTTTTTCACATTACAGAAAGCAACTAGAAATTTAAAGATTTAAAGGCTTCGATTTATTTATTTTTTCTATAAATTTTGGTGTGAAGTATGACCCAGGCATTTCACCTTTTAACAATCATAACCAATGAAAATTGAAATTAAATTACACAGAAATCTTTGAATGATCAATTTATGTCCTTTTACTACATGCATGTATATTCCATAAATACATGTGACATGGAATGTTTGTAATGTCTGCTAAATATGCAAATGTAATGAATTAGGAACCTGCCATTGCAATCACAAACGTACAGTAGGCTATATGGAGTTTTCAGTTTACATGTAATACATAAATAAAAATGTTCTGTCCAACTTTATATTAGGTGTCTTCAACAACACACTGTACTTTTTTTTTTTTTGATGTAAGTACATATTAGATGAGGACACATAATGTCCATTTTCTTTTTGTATACTACAGTATTGGCATTTTCTAGAACATTTTTACCTACTGCTGAAATCTGTATCTAAAAAGCTCAGTGGAATGTCAAGAACTGACATTCTTGTATAGTGTAGATAACAGACAGTGTCAACTAAAAAATAGAAAACACAGCAAATTACACCTAATTTATTTAAACCATCAAAAATACATCTAAACATTTTAACCAGTGTGGCTCACACAATGGCAAAAACACTTTTTTATTTCAAGTGAACAGTTGTGACAGATGCACTTAGAGAATGTTAAGACTGTTTCGAAAAATGAGCCAAAGTGATTGAGAAAAAACGTTGGCCCTCAGACATTATGATCACAATTGTTTTTAGCTTATTAAACAGTTTAATTCAATATTTATGAAATACGATATTTAAAACATTTTTCGTGTCAATTACAACACTGAGCAACTAAAAATCAAAAAGAAAAAGCATTGCTTTGCATTACCTTCATCTGTGCTTCAGTGATGTGTTCTCCTTCTCCTGCAGGGAGCAGAGTGTTTGTGTGTGGCTGAGGGGGGATAGAAAAACCAGTGACAAGAGAGTGAGGGAAAAAGAAACATTTGCACAGCAGAGGTCAAAAGTCATACCAGTTTGCCTAATGGAAGCATAATATGTTCTTGTGGAGAACAATCAAGATAGATAGATAGATAGATAGATACATAGATACATTCATTTATAAACAAACATAGGGTTACATTGTGCAAATATCAATACCTGTATTCTCTGTCTTCATCGTACAGCTGGCTCGAACAAGGGATAACGAAGAAATGACAAGCAACTCAAAGGAGCAAAAGCATCATGGGACGTCCAGTGAACACTTGTCCAAGTAAATCAAACAAACAGACACCCTCAGTCTCCATTAATAGCCTGCTCAATGGTCATGAAGTACAATGGGTCAAGTCATTGACCTTTTGGTGAGCTGAGACGACAAAGGAGCTGAGAATGAATCGCCTCCATCTCAGGGAAGAGTGTGGATCGGAATCTTCCACCTCGTCATAGCAAGACATGGACCTGGCAGCTATAGGAAAAGAGACAGGATGTTAAGGTTACCAGATCTCCTGTTAATCCAGAGTGAAAGCCTTAATGAGGCATTCATGCTAACCACTAAAATCATGTAAGCAACATGCCACAAAAAATTTCACACTTCTTAAAAATCAAAACCTTGAAAAAAACATCTGCTTGACCAAACACTCTGAGATGCTAAAATTGTGCAGCCCTATTTTCTTTGTCATCTTGAACTGTTCGTTACAGAACTTCTCAATGGGTAGATGTGAAAAGTGCCTGTTGTTGCTCAAGATGATGCAGTGGCTCCAACAGACGTTAAAGGAGTCGTCGGGGAAGGAGGGGGATAATTAGCACTTGATGAAGAAAGTGTGGCAACTTTAACACTTGTCACTTGTGCTATATTAGGAACATAAGCTTAGCACATACAGTACTATATGTGAGAGGAGCCTCTGACACACATGAAAAGCTTTAAAAATGTTACATAAATATGTCAATGACCATTTTTCGTAGACATACGGGCAATATGATAAATTGGAGGCAATCTGCATTAACATTGTTCAATGAGAGGTAACCTTAGCTTTTGAAAGTTCAAGGTGGTTAAACAGTATCTCAAGCATGGCCCAGAGGAGGCATTAGGTCATGTAATAGGTCATGTAACTCAAGTAGTAAGAGTTGATGCAAGTGATGGATGTCTACAGATGAGGCATGTCCTATATACATATATTCAAACCACCCTGATCTCTTCCATTACAGAGACAGTCAAAGGAATTTAACAGGTTATCTTTGTCCTCAAGGCTAAATTAAAGGAAACAATGCCATGTAAACAAGACAACTTGAAGGGTATGGCCGCTCGGTCAGCTCTCTGAGGGACAGCAACAGACTTCAAGCACACTATGTGAATCAGTGCTTCGAAGCATATTAGGGCTATCCATCCAGTTTTTAGCCTGGGCACATGATGTGGCAGATGCACAAAGCATTTAGAAAATCCATATTGGTCAGAGAGCATTTTAATAGAAAAAAAAGCTTTTTTGACCAAGTTAACGGAGGCCGATAAAACAAAACTTGGTGGACCTATTTGACTCTTGACTCTAGCGATCTGTGTGAAGTATGAAAGAAATCAGCCACTAGGTGGCGCTATGTATCACACAAAAACAATACTCATAGCATATGTTGAATCTCCTCATTCTCTACAAGTTTGCCTCATGGTATTTCACTCAACCTCAAAACCACTGCAGTACAATTCTCTAGATTTTTTCAAGGTCAATAATTATAAAAAACTGTTGAACTTTATCATTTGGATAGCCATAACAGGATCATGCATAAATGTATCTCCATCCAAAAGCCTATGAATCTTAAATGCTTTCGTGTCGGCCTAGAACCTAACACCATAAATGGCATAAAGGTCTTAAAAGCTTGAACCCCGATAAATGCTGCTTGCAGCTTTAATTATTTTAGTAAATCTACTTAAACTAAATTAAAATGAGACATGTAGCCTTGGCTGACAACTAGCTGAAATAAAGTTTACTTTTAGTTTTAGTTAAAGTTAACAATAATAAGCTTGTTTTTAACCCCACTATGTATCTCTAAGAAACTATAACCAAGAATCATATCTGCTGGGTTAGTTTGACAAGAAATGTTTCCTTGCCATTGTTGCGTTTAATCAATGTGCCATTGTTCAATGCTTAAGAATTACACCTATTATTACATAGGTTGCACCAGGGATTCCCAAAGTGTGGTGTGCGCACCCCCAGGGGTACGCGAGCTGCCACCAGGGGGTGCGCGCACCACACTTTGGGAATCCCTGGTGTAATTATGTCCCTGGTTTATATTATTATATTTTTTATATTTACTGTTGCACTAAAGTGAAGTGAAGTGAACAATTTATGTTATTTATTACTTGATTGTTCAAGCTACCTCACAGAAGTGATCTGTTTGTAATTAAATCAAAAATAAGGAACGTCCTGGAACGTTTTTTTTTTTTTCGCTCTTCTTTATTCTTTTTTTGATGTATTATAGAAGTATCGGATCGGGACTCGGTATCGGCAGATACTCAAAATCAAATGACTCGGACTCGAGGGCAAAAAAACCTGATCGGGACATCCCTAGTTATAGTTTCTTAGAGATACTCATAGCATACATAGGTTACACCAGGGATTCCCAAAGTGTGGTGCGCGCACCCCCAGGGGTACGCGAGCTGCCACCAGGGTGTGCGCGAGAGGAAAAATGTAATGGCGGTCTGTTTTTTTAAGTGGGATTTTTCCATACAATAAAAAACATGAACAGTAAACATTTCCTTTGTAATCGCTTTTATTTTAAATAAAAAACTATAATTTATTAGTTTTTGATAGAAACGTAGAAGACAGCATCTGTTCTGCACTGCTCTTCTTTTATGCACTGCAGGCTAGGCTATATGCGTGCCAACTCATTTGAGACTCGGGAGAGCGCACGGGCATTCATAACGGCACCGCGCCAGTGGACACGCATGGTTATGAACGCCCGTGAATGCATTTTAATGATGGGTTCATTAATAATGAGTTCATTATCATTCTTAATAAAAAGCACAACAACAAAACAGTACAAATGACAAACTCGCTTAAATAGGCGCTTTTACATTTCTCTTTGAAACTAAATTTTCCTCCATCATCTTGTCAGTCAAAGGTGAGGCGAAATGGGCAAAGTGAGGTGCGACTCCCGTTCAGCCCACTTTGAATTGAGCAGACGCGTTCAGTTCTGTAACTGAATGGTCACGTGCAGAATAAAGAAATAAAATATTAAGTTTTGTTGCCAAATTTTTTTTATTTGAATATTATTTAGTCTATTTGTTTGATTTTTAATGATTTAATTATAATTTAATTAATTCCTTGTCATCAACTTGCAATTCCCTCGCGTCAATCTCTGGCTCAGCGCCAGCAGCGGGAAAGCAGGTTTGAATTTAGCAGTGGCGTATTGAACTTTCTTATCACACCGGCGTTAAAAAAAGTTAAAATCGATCGGGTGAATGGGGACAAATTGAAACTGAGGGGGCAGTGCCCCCTTTTGCCCCCTCGTGGCGCCGGGCCTGGATACAGATTGCCCGAAGCCTCAGTGCATGTTGTGCAGTGAAGTTCTAGCTGCTGCAATGTTTCTTTTACGCGGCTGAAAATAACCGTGCTTTCTGTTACTGAGCCTGTGTCTGTCACTCGTCCTCTTAAAAGTGGAAGCTTGTGCGTAGCTTTGTTACATAATATTGAAACTTTGTTGATGTTGTTATTGTCATGCGTGTTCTGGTTATTTGCGCATGATTAAACATGAGTCTTTATATGGCGATAAAACAAAGCTTTGTTGCGTTTTTTTTTTTTTTTTTTTTGAAGTGGGGATTGGGGGTGCGCCAACCCGGTTGGGACATAGAAGGGGGTGCGCAGGAAAAAAAGTTTGGGAACCGCTGGGTTACACTATACCAAAACTAAACTCAATAAAATTTACACTTCAGTTTGCCCATTATGTGACAGATGTAAGAGCTCAGATGGCACGCATGCTCATACTTTTTGGTTTTGCCCTGAGATTTCTGAGTTTTGGAAGAATATTTTTCAGGGGTATTCAAATGTTTTTGGAGAAAATATCAGTCCAGACTTTGAATTAGCTTTGCTTGGGTGTTCTGACCCTACACTAGCATTAACACATTCTCAGCAATTGTCTCTTACGTTTGGTATGGTGGTAACTAAAAGGGTGATTTTGATAGAGTGGAAGTCCACTTTACCGCCCAGTTTTCATAAATGGTTGGTGGAGATGGTTCTCTTTTGTTTGTTTCCTTTTTTTGTGTGTATAGTATATTTATGTATACATTGAGATTTTCATCTGTTTTATGTTTATATAAAAACTGTTATAAATAAAATTATACATAAAAAAGAGTTAAATATGAAACAAAAAAAAGTTGTAAACGTTACGAGTGAATTTAGGCATCTCAACATGCATATTCATTTTGAAATTTACTAAAGATTACATTGTTAATAAATGTTTAGCATTTTTAAAGATCAACTTTATCAACAAATAAAGTGGTACGGATAAAAAAATAATAATTACACCTACTCCAGCTTTTAAATCAACTTGTTAGTAGCAAAACTAGCAGCATGGTCTGAAGCAGAAGACAGGAAGTAGAGACACAATGGATTCCTATTTAACCCAACAAATGCAAGACCATTCTAAAGCACCCAGTGACAAAAGGAAGCTCAGATTACAAACTTTATTAGACATAAGGTTGTCCCCATTTCTTCCATTCTTGCTTCTGAGATCTGATAAACAAGGGTCAATAGACAGCTGAGAATGAGGCTCTGTAAAGGATGAGGGACCTAGAATAGATTGCCCAAGTGCTAAGACTAAGTAAGGTGCATGTTGAGAAGGTGCAGAATAACTGAGGGACAAGAGGTCAAGGCAGGCCAGAAACCTCACAAAAGGTCTTGAGTGATGGCTCACATGGCTCCCAAACAAATCAACGCTGAAGAGCTGACAATACATTAACACTTTTAAGAAACAGATCGGGGCTAAGATGGTTAGTTTGACCTGCTCTCCACTGTGCACAGAAACAGTAACAAAGCTGTACTGTATTCAGAAAATATTAACTTCTGTAAACATACAAATTACATTTTGTATCTTACAGAATCTGTTTTGGGAATCTCTGTAAAGCTGGAATATCTTTTTGAAGAAAGAATGGGGTGAACATGGATGAACATGAATGAAGCTGTTTCAGATCATTTCATGACTGAAAATGATCCTGTAAAACACAAATGATGGATATAGCATTGGGAAGTCAAGAAAGGTCATAGCAACAAACAAGAACAAGCAAGAGTTGCAGCTGTCTCTGCATTAAGCGAGAACAAAAGGTCGCAAGTGCAGACATTCATTGTTACCATTACAGCTGTCTACAGACAATTTTATTGTTCCATGACAGTCGTCTTGCTCGTGAGGCATTGTTACCTTGTCTTGATCCTTGAGCACAAAGATAAACCTGTGAAATTCCCAGTGACATACATTTCTAGAAAAGCATCATAGCACATTTTGCTGGAATCTGTCAATTGAGCAATTTTATTTATCTCCACCTCTAATACATTACGTACATTAAAAAAACAAACAAAAAAACAGACATGTTGTGAATTTGGCATATGAAACTAACTAGAAAATATGAAAGTGAAGGTGTAAATTCAATATAAAAAACTTTAGCCAAGATCTGATATCTTTAAAAAAGAAGATATACATATGGGACAAAAATAGCACCATTGTGATTTAGATCCTTTCTGATCTTTCCACACATCAGATGCTAAACTACTCACACAAAGATTTTTTTCAGGCACCCAAAAAGAGCTGCACACACAAGTGACCCGAACCAAATACAGATTTGTGTCAACGTCACAGTCATTGTGCCTCTATATAAAGAGATACCTTAGAGCACAATATTGCAAGCTCACATCATTGTGCCATCTAAAGGTAAGAGGACACAAAATTTAGATTAAATTGTTCATGAGGACTGAACAATAGAATAAGATGACTTCTCATTAATGATGTTTCTTTTCTTTTTTTTTTTTGAAAGGACTTTGACTTTCTTGGGTTTTGATTTCATCTGGTAAGGCATAAACATTGGGTCAACACGTGTATACGTGTGTGTGTATTTATGCAACATTTTCTTTTTGAATGCAATCATTTCTGTTGAAAGCCCAATAAATCATTTTATATTTTTATATTTCTAAATAATTATATTTAATTTATTATTTTTACAATAGATTTTTAAATTGTGAACAAGTGCTGAGAATTTTGTCATCTTTGCCTCAGTCTGACTGAACAATGGCGGATGTGATGTCAGAGTTCGGGGCAGCTGCTCCGTTCTTACGAAAGTCAGACAAGGAGCGTCTGGAGGCCCAAACTCGCCCCTTTGACATGAAGAAAGAGTGCTTTGTGCCCGACCCTGAGGTTGAATATGTCAAAGCCTCCATCACCAGTAGAGACGGTGGCAAAGTCACTGCTGACACTGAATTCGGGAAGGTAAGATCTGATCTCTGCACTGTGTTAGATTGTAGACAGAAATACAGTATGACTGTCAAAACATTTTTGTGTGTTCCCACAGACAGTAACTGTGAAGGAAGTTGATGTTCACCCTCAGAACCCACCAAAGTTCGATAAAATTGAGGACATGGTGATGTTCACCTTCCTGCACGAGCCCGCTGTGCTGTTTAACCTCAAAGAGCGTTACGCAGCCTGGATGATCTACGTCAGTCGAGTCTTAAAACACTCACACATTCTCTTCATCTTGCATGAGCAGATCTAATCCTTCTGTGATTCTCTTACAGACCTACTCTGGGCTCTTCTGTGTCACTGTGAATCCCTACAAGTTTTTGCCAGTGTACAACCAGGAAGTCGTCAATGCCTACAGAGGAAAGAAACGAAATGAGGCCCCTCCACACATCTTTTCCATCTCTGACAATGCCTACCAGTACATGTTGTCAGGTGATGATTTTACTTGTAATTTTTTCTTCTAATTTGTAATTTTTTTGGAGATTTCTAATGCAATTTCAAATGATAAGATTCTTATATTTTATTTTCTCACAGATAGAGAAAACCAGTCTGTCTTGATCACGTACGTAATACATATTATGACATGTCAAAATACTGCTTCTTTCACCAATATTTTTTTATGCTGCATTTTATCAGCCTTTTAATTAACTTTAATTTTTATTCTAAGTGGAGAATCCGGTGCCGGAAAGACTGTGAACACTAAAAAAGTGATCCAGTACTTTGCGAGTATTGCAGCAGCAACGACCGGCAAGAAGGACCCATCACAGGAGAAAAAGGTGCATAATTTCCCAAAAAAATGGCTCATTATGGATGAATGAATATACCTTCTATATAGCAAAACGTACATTTTTATTTTTTTACCAAATTAATGATGTCTTCATATATTAAATATTGGAGTCACAAATTGTCATAATTTGATACTCCCTTACTTGTATAATATTGCAATGCATTTACACATAAACAAACAACAACATTTTTGTTTTCCCAATTATTTTTCTACTGTGACTTAGATTCTGTATGGATTATTATTATTATTATAAGACTACATAATGTCTAAAAATATGCATGGCTGTTAACTGAAAAGTAGGTACATCAAGCATTTTACACACTTATTATTACAATATTCTCAGGGAACTCTGGAGGATCAAATCATCCAGTGTAATCCTGCTCTGGAGGCTTTTGGTAATGCCAAGACCATCAGAAATGACAACTCCTCCAGATTTGTAAGTGGTGTTTACATTGGTTTTGCTAATCTATACTGGTTTCCATGATATTTTATATGAGCATATTATGGATTGTATTATGTATTGCTTTATTTAAAGGGTAAATTTATTCGTATCCATTTTGGCCACAGTGGAAAGTTAGCTTCTGCTGATATTGAAACTTGTAAGTACTTTTCTACCGAACATCATTCCAATAAATCACACATTGATGAAATGTCTAACTGTATTAATGTTCATCTATTTATTAATTCATGTAGATCTGCTGGAGAAGTCTCGTGTCACTTTTCAGCTCAAGGCTGAGAGAGACTATCACATCTTCTATCAGATTCTGTCCCAGAGAAGACCAGAACTGCTGGGTAAAATTACCCATTATATCTATTAACACTGCCATCTCTAATTAGAAGAGTCTTTTCTGATCTATGTTCTCATTTCTCCTTAGAAATGCTGCTCATCACCAACAACCCCTATGACTACGCCTTCATCTCCCAAGGAGAGACACAAGTGGCTTCTATTGATGATGGTGACGAGCTGGTAGCCACTGACGTGGGTGTTTGTTAAAACATAGGCAATATACAATACAAGTTTATGAAATACCTTAAGAAACAGTCCACCCAGCATTTGCAATTTAGACATCATTAGCACTTTGACAACCTGTATACCTGCGTTTCTGCTGTGGAACATGAATTGATCATTTCTTTGCTGGTTTCCATATAATTAAAGCATATAAAGATCATGGGCTCTCAATAAGTATGAAAAAGCACCATAAAAGGTCCACGCATCTTGTTTTTCTGAAGCCCTGTGATTGTGTGGGGAAAAGAACAGGTGAACACACTCTCCTTTCGTATTCCACAGAAGAAATTAAGTCATACAGGTATAGAAAGACTTCAATATAATAACTGATTCTCTTGGCCAGTCTAATCCTTATAAAGAAAGACTTTTAATGTACTTGCAAAAAAGTAGAATATGAAACATTTGCCATGAAATTTAACATGCTCTGTACATTTGCTGTAGGAAGCATTTGATGTGTTGGGCTTCACCCAAGAAGAGCAGAACAGCATCTACAAGCTGACTGGTTCCGTCATGCACTTCGGCAACCTGAAGTTCAAACAGAAACAAAGAGAGGAACAGGCCGAGGCTGATGGGACTGAGGGTCAGTATAACTTGAAATCTCAGCTTCATAAAGGGAAAAAGTCTAAAGCCCTATTCGGACGGGACTAGTTTTCCAAACGACGTTTGAGTAACAATTCTTATCAACCTACGTCTGTGATTTTATGTACGGATTCGGACGGGACTAACATCTCCGTGTTTATTACCGAGGTAGGAGTGTTTTACATGTGGGCATTTCAGAAGATCACGTGTTCAGAATGCACTTTGAAATATAAAGTAAAACGTCCTAACACATTTAGTGTTTTGTAAACATTTTATAAAAATTGTAGTGTGAAAAAACTAAACATACATTTATCATCATGATTTAATAGAACTGGGTTCTTATAATAAACCCACTGGAATAAAAGGTTTTAATTTATATAATTTACACGTTATGTAATTAAGTGCAGAAATGAAATTAATCTTACCTGACACTGATATTACAGTAGCCAGTCTTAACAGTTTACGTGATTTGGCTCTTCTTGTTGATTTATTTTTTTTTATTTCTTCGCAGTGTACCAAACACATCTACATCCAACTTGAATATCGGCGCGATAGCGAGAGATTGTACGGTAGTTCACGTTGACCAAAACACACAAGAAAAAGCGTTTTGGAAAAAACATTTTCGGAAATCACAGACATTCGCATTCGGACGGGATTAGATTTCTCTGAGGACCGCTGAGTTTGACGAAAAACAGTAGGTAATTTGCTGTGGAATTTTTACAGAGGTCGTGTGAGAAAAAGACAGACATGGCAGATTCGGACGGGATTAAAATCTCAAAGTACGTCTGTGAAACAGAAATTTCTCTAACGTCCCCCTGTGAAACTAGTCCCGTCCGAATAGGGCTTAAGACATGTTGAATATAAAGCTCTATATTCTTTTTTACCATGTAGATGCTGACAAAATCTCATATCTGATGGGCCTAAATTCAGCTGACTTAATCAAGGGTTTGTGCCACCCAAGAGTCAAAGTAGGAAATGAGTGGGTCACCAAGGGACAGAATGTCCAGCAGGTAATGAATGAAAATAATAATCTAATAGGCATTAGAGTTTTCAGCATCATAATTTCACTTTCCAAGACATACAAACAAAATTGTTCATGTCTCTGAAAAATTGCTTTCTAGTTTGCAATGTGTCAAATTCTGCAAAATTCAATCTTTTCTTCATCAGGTGTACTACTCTATTGGTGCTCTGGCAAAGTCAGTGTACGAGAAGATGTTCCTCTGGATGGTTGTAAGAATCAACCAATCCCTGGCCACCAAACAGCCTCGCCAGTACTTCATTGGTGTGCTGGACATTGCTGGATTTGAGATCTTTGAAGTAAGCTGAAATCAACTAATTATTGCTATTCATTAACAAATCCAACAAGCAGTTGGATAAGCACCGTTGTGATTATACAATATATTCCATCTGCAGTCCAACACCTTTGAGCAGCTGTGCATCAACTTTACTAATGAGAAGTTGCAGCAGTTCTTCAACCACCACATGTTTGTGCTGGAGCAAGAGGAATACAAGAAGGAGGGCATTGAGTGGGTGTTTATTGACTTTGGCATGGACTTGGCGGCTTGTATTGAGCTTATTGAGAAGGTGAGTGAATATCAAGTTGATGATTATACTGTGAGGGAAAAAATCCTACTTTTCATTATTAACTTTTATGGCAAACCGATATATTGACTGTCACAATCTACAATTCATTGTAGCCCATGGGTATCATGTCCATCCTTGAAGAGGAGTGCATGTTCCCCAAAGCTAGTGATGCAACATTTAAAGCTAAGCTTTATGACAACCATTTGGGGAAAAATCCAAACTTCCAGAAGCCCAGGATTGTCAAGGGTAAACCAGAGGCCCATTTTGCCCTGGTTCACTATGCTGGCACTGTTGACTACAATATTTCAAACTGGCTGGTGAAGAACAAGGACCCTCTCAATGAGACGGTTGTAGGGTATTTTCAGAAGTCAACTCTTAAGGTGTTGTCTATTCTGTTTGCTAATTTCGCTACTGATGATGGTAAGTACACATTGAAGTGTGACATGAAAAAAAAATAAGCACTACTTTTGTTGTTTAATAGTAACAAAAATAATTTCACAGCTGCAGATTCTGGCGGTAAGGCTGCCAAAGGTGCCAAAAAGAAGGGTTCTTCCTTCCAGACGGTGTCAGCCCTTCATAGGGTATGAAATAATATAACACAATGTCGTCTTCCAAGGTTTAATTCTAAATCCTCTATGGTCTACCAACAGGAGAACTTGAACAAGCTGATGACCAACTTGAGGTCAACTCACCCTCACTTTGTGCGCTGCCTCATTCCCAATGAGACCAAGACTCCTGGAGCGATGGAGAATCCTCTGGTCATGCACCAGCTGCGCTGTAACGGTGTGCTGGAGGGCATCAGGATCTGCAGAAAGGGATTCCCCAACAGGATCCTGTATGGAGATTTTAAACAACGGTTAGTATGAAACCAAATTGCAAGTTGCTTAATTTCAACTCTGTTTGCAAATTTTAGCATTTTCTAGAAATAGAAATATAATAGACATATAAAAGTAATTGTTTTTTTGGGGGGGGGTTTGGTAGATACCGCATCCTAAATCCTGCTGCTATACCTGAGGGACAGTTCATTGATAACAAGAAGGGTGCAGAAAAACTTCTGGGCTCTCTGGACATCGATCACGAACAGTACAAGTTAGGACATACTAAGGTATTTTTATATTAACATAAACTTTTTCCAAAGCCACTTTTCTATTGTCATCCTTTTTGACTGAAAATTCTTTACTATTTTCAGGTCTTTTTTAAGGCTGGTCTTCTGGGTGGTCTTGAAGAGATGCGAGATGACCGTCTTGCACTTATTATAACTGGAATTCAGTCCATGTCTCGTGGTTTTCTATCAAGAGATGAGTTCCAGAAAATTGTGGAAAGAAGGTTAGATTTTAGCTCTTCAGTCTCTAACATATTCTCTAAGTTACATTTTATAATTTAACTTAAATTTCTTATTTAATATTTACAGAGATGCTTTGTTGGTGATCCAGTGGAATGTACGCGCCTTCATGGGGGTCAAGAATTGGCCCTGGATGAAGCTCTACTTCAAGATCAAGCCTCTGCTGAAAAGTGCAGAATCTGAGAAAGAAATGGCCAATATGAAGGAGGAATTCATCAAGTTGAAGGAGGCTTATGCTAAATCTGAAGCCCGCAGAAAGGAGCTTGAGGAAAAGATGGTTTCCCTTCTCCAAGAGAAGAATGACCTGCAGCTTTCAATGCAGTCTGTAAGTTCACATACAACTCTGCACTTTTCACATTTTCACAAGTCAGAAAACAAAACTAGTTTTCTTTTTTTTTTCTTTTTTGTTTCATGTTGATAGGAGCAAGATAATCTTATAGATGCTGAGGAGAGATGTGAGGGTCTGATCAAGAGCAAGATCCAGTTTGAGGCCAAAGTCAAAGAGCTGACTGAAAGACTGGAGGATGAAGATGAAATGAATGCTGAGCTGACTGCAAAGAAACGAAAGCTGGAGGATGAATGTTCTGAACTCAAGAAGGACATTGATGATCTTGAGCTCACTCTGGCCAAAGTGGAGAAAGAGAAACATGCCACTGAGAACAAGGTCAGTTTTAAACACTGAACCTGTTAGTGATGCAAGAATGGTGTGTTAAGTGTCCATTCATATAATGACACATTTCTACAGGTTAAAAACCTGACAGAAGAGATGGCAGCTTTGGATGAGATCATCGCTAAGCTGACCAAGGAGAAGAAAGCTCTTCAGGAGGCCCATCAGCAAACGCTGGATGACCTCCAGAGTGAGGAAGACAAAGTCAACACACTCACCAAAGCCAAAGCCAAGCTGGAGCAACAAGTGGATGATGTAAGAGCCTGAAAACATAAGACTAGAAATAAAATTAGACGCTTTTATATGTAATTGCATAATTAATTTTTATATTTTTTGGATGAAATTTAGCTTGAAGGTTCTCTGGAACAAGAAAAGAAAATTCGCATGGATCTTGAGAGAGCTAAAAGAAAGCTTGAGGGTGATTTGAAGTTGACTCAAGAGAATGTGATGGATTTGGAAAATGAAAAGCAGCAGACAGATGAGCGGCTAAAGAAGTAATATATTTCATAATTTACAAAATAAAACAAAATGTTAATATTAAAAGATATTTGGTACACTTTACAACAGTGGTCTCAAACTCAATTCCTGGAGGGCCACAGCTCTTGTTCCTCACAGTTTTGATGCAACCCTAATCAAACACACCAGCTAATCAAGGTCTTCAGGATTACTAGAAACTTCCAAGCAGGTGTGAGTTGGAGCTGGTTGGACCTAAACTGTGCAGATCTGTGGCCCTCCAGGAATTGAGTTTGAGACCACTGCTTTACAATAAGGTTACATTTGACTTTAGTTAACTACATTATTTAACATGAACTAATAATGAAAAAATACTTGTAATCATTTATATAATCACTAAAACATTATTAAAAATGTTATATTATTAATACTGTTAATATTATTAAATGAGCCTGATCTGAAGCAAGCGAACAAAAAAGTTTTATTTTCATTAATTAATGTTAACAAAGTTTAATAAATACTGTAACAAATGTATTGTTCATTGTTAGTTAATGCTGTTTGATTATCTAATGGCAGGAAAGACTTTGAAATAAGCCAGCTCAATAGCAAGATTGAAGATGCACAAGCTTTAGAGTCCCAACTCCAGAAAAAAATGAAAGAGTTGCAGGTAAACTTTATATATCTTAATAAGATAAACACTTGAATAGTTTTTGAATTTTAACCTTAATTTTGAATGGATTCACATTACTAGGCCAGAATTGAAGAGCTTGAGGAAGAGCTGGAGGCTGAGAGAGCTGCTCGTGCTAAAGTTGAGAAACAGAGAGCTGATCTGTCCAGAGAACTGGAGGAGATCAGTGAGAGGTTGGAGGAGGCTGGTGGAGCCACTGCTTCTCAGATTGAGATGAACAAGAAACGTGAAGCTGAGTTCCAGAAAGTGCGCAGAGACCTTGAAGAGGCCACTCTGCAACATGAGGCCACTGCAGCTACACTGAGGAAGAAACATGCAGACAGTGTGGCTGATCTGGGAGAGCAGATTGATAACCTCCAGAGAGTGAAGCAGAAGCTGGAGAAAGAGAAGAGTGAACTCAGACTGGAACTGGACGATGTGGTCTCCAACATGGATCAACTTGTAAAGGCAAAGGTGAGTGAGAGAAATTATGCAGAGAGTCTATAACGTATGTGTTGTCAGTCAAAGAAAGCAATCAACTATGAAATCATTTATGCTCAAGACAAACCTGGAGAAAATGTGCAGAACTCTGGAAGACCAGATGAGTGAGTACAGAGCCAAGGCTGAGGAAGGTCAGCGCACAATCAATGATTTCGCCATGCAAAAAGCCAAGCTGCAAACTGAAAATGGTAAAAAATAAATAAAAATAAAATATATATATACATATATATATATATATATATTGTGTTATGTTACCAGCTGTACTATAATGATAATTGGGAAAAAAGGCAATATTTTTTAATTTTGAATTTTAGGTGAACTTGCCAGACAGTTTGAGGAGAAAGACTCCCTGGTGACTCAGTTGACCAGAGGCAAGCAGTCCAACACTCAGCAAATTGAAGACCTCAAGAGACAGCTAGAAGAAGAAATCAAGGTTTTCAGAATCTCCTTCCAAGTCTAAAAAGACATAAAAATTCACTATTGCAGTAAACTGGCCCCAAATATTTGTTTGTTTTTGTTTGTCTTCAGGCTAAGAATGCCCTGGCCCATGCAGTTCAGTCTGCTCGACACGATTCTGATCTGCTGAGGGAGCAATATGAGGAAGAGCAAGAAGCCAAGGCTGAGCTGCAGCGTAGTATGTCCAAGGCAAACTCTGAAGTGGCTCAGTGGAGAACCAAGTATGAAACTGATGCCATCCAGAGGACTGAGGAGCTGGAGGAAGCAAAGTAAGAAACAAACAATATTTAAATGTTAAAAGAGTTCAGTCTTTAGTGATGAGACACTTTTCTGAATTTTCGGCTATATTTTTTTGGCCTATTAAACACATTCAAATTAAGTTTATTGAATGATGCTTCAGATGTTTGATATATTTTGTATTTTGCTTATTACAGGAAGAAACTGACTCAGCGTCTCCAAGATGCAGAAGAAGCTGTGGAAGCTGTTAATGCTAAATGCTCCTCTCTGGAGAAGACCAAGCACAGGCTGCAGAATGAGATTGAAGATCTCATGGTGGATGTGGAGAGATCCAATGCTGCTGCTGCTGCTCTGGACAAGAAGCAAAGAAACTTTGATAAAGTAAGGAGAGAAAGTACATTTTATCATTAGCTGAAAAAAATAGCCAAATATTTACAAAACAAAATACCATGTAAAATACCAAATAGCATCAAAATGTTCAATTTTAAATTGACAGTAAGCAGGTTTTTAAATATAGATTGGGTCTAGTTCTTTAGGGTCTATTCTTTACTACAAAACCACTTGACCAAAACTCCACTGCTCTCATTGGCCATTTGGCCTTGTTTAATTTAACCAGGTCCTGGCTGAGTGGAAACAGAAGTATGAGGAGTCCCAAACTGAACTGGAAAGTGCCCAAAAAGAAGCCAGATCTCTGAGCACTGAACTCTTTAAATTGAAAAACTCATATGAGGAGTCATTGGACCACCTGGAGAGCATGAAGAGGGAGAACAAGAATCTCCAAGGTAAGAGTGGTTTTACAACTCCAAACATTACTTTAATTGCTTGTACTTGTGAGCTCACATGATATTTCTATTGCACAGAGGAAATTTCTGACCTCACTGAGCAACTTGGTGAGACTGGGAAGAGTATTCATGAGCTGGAGAAACTACGAAAACAACTAGAGCAGGAGAAACAAGAGATACAAACTGCTCTGGAGGAGGCTGAGGTAAAAGAAGAACAACTTTCCCCCCAAAATTCTTATTCATTTTGACAACTCTCTGATTTAAATCAAGCTATTAAGGCAATTGATCATCCCAGATTATTTTAAGGGACATCACCTCGCACCCCAAAACAAAGGGCTAAACAAAACTTTAAGTCTCAGGAATAACAAACAACCATTTTACTCTTCATAGGGTTCCCTTGAACACGAGGAAGGCAAGATACTTAGAGCTCAGCTGGAGTTCAATCAGGTCAAAGCTGAAATTGAACGTAAGCTGACAGAGAAAGATGAAGAGATGGAGCAGGCCAAGAGGAACCAGCAGAGAGTGGTGGATACCCTGCAGAGCTCACTGGAATCAGAGACTCGCAGCAGGAATGAAGCTCTCAGACTGAAGAAGAAGATGGAGGGAGACCTCAATGAGATGGAGATTCAGCTCAGCCAGGCTAACAGACAGGCATCAGAAGCCCAGAAACAACTCAAGGGTCTTCATGGACATCTCAAAGTATGATGAATTGAGATTTTAAGATGCTTAGGTGAAATCCAAAATAGTTTTTAATTGTAAAACTTGTATTTAACAGGATGCCCAACTGCAGCTGGATGACGCACTTCGTAGTAATGATGATCTCAAAGAGAACATTGCCATTGTGGAGAGACGCAACAATCTGCTGCAGGCTGAACTGGATGAGCTGAGATCCATGGTGGAACAGACTGAGAGAGGAAGGAAACTGGCTGAGCAGGAACTGCTGGATGTCAGTGAGAGAGTTCAGCTCCTGCATTCTCAGGTATGACACATTAGCATTTGACAAACACAAGTAAAACCATTAAAACCTCAATTAGTACACAATTTCAACTAGAAACTACATGAATGTCAATATTGTCCATGTTCAGAACACCAGCCTGCTGAATCAGAAGAAGAAGCTGGAGGGAGATAATACTCACCTTCAGACTGAGGTTGAGGAGGCAGTGCAGGAGTGCAGGAATGCTGAGGAAAAAGCCAAGAAGGCCATCACTGATGCTGCCATGATGGCTGAGGAGCTGAAGAAGGAGCAGGACACAAGTGCTCATATGGAGCGCATGAAGAAGAACATGGAGCAGACCATAAAAGACCTCCAGCACCGTCTGGATGAAGCTGAGCAGATCGCCATGAAGGGTGGTAAGAAGCAGGTCCAGAAACTGGAAGTCAGGGTAAGTTGCTGATGTTTTTAGAAACCAGTATACAGTGTTTTCCTGTAAACTGCTTATTCTAAACTTTTACATTTTTATACTAAAATTGTTACACATCTGATAGGTGAGAGAGCTGGAAAGTGAGGTGGAGTTAGAACAGAGAAAGGCCAGTGACTCTATCAAGGGGATTCGTAAATATGAGAGACGCATCAAGGAGCTCACCTACCAGGTAGGAAAAATTTTGCCTCCTAACTATTTTGCCCCTGGTTGATTTATGTACATAAAGTGCTGTCTTACAGTATTTAAATGTACACTGCATATACTATTTTTTTTATTTTTTTTTTTGCGTAGACTGAGGAAGACCGAAAGAATCTGGGTCGCTTGCAGGATCTGGTGGACAAACTCCAGCTGAAGGTCAAATCCTACAAGAGAGCTTCTGAGGTGGCGGTGAGTATTTTCCCCCACTGGTACCATCATATGATTCGACTACTGCAGTAATTGTATCTTTTGATTTTCACAAATGCTGTTTTGTGTAATCTTTAGGAAGAACAATCCAATTCCAATCTGGGCAAGTTCCGTAAGATACAGCATGAGCTGGATGAGGCAGAAGAGAGGGCTGATATTGCTGAATCTCAGGTCAACAAGCTGAGAGCCAAGAGCCGTGATACCGGATCCAAGGTACTTAAAACATTTGGTTGATTTTACACCAACGATTATTTTGGTAACTGAGTAGTCATTATTTTGATGATTAATTAAGTAATCAGAAATTTTATTTGTGGTAATAAAAATAGGCCTAAGGTGAACAATAACCTTTAAAATTACTTAAAAACATATAATAATGAAGCAAAAATAATTTATTTAAATAAAGTATCAAAAGCAAGTAATCATATGGTTTTATTGAACAACGCTGCTAAAATATATACATAATATTCACAATCATCTTATGTCCATTATGTATTATAAAAAAAAAAAGGCCTGCAGAGGGTGCCAATGGCCTGGAGATTATTATACTTTACAGCAGATCAAATCCTTGTTTAATATTGGCCAAACAACATATGTAACATTGGGCCACTCCTTACGATAGAAATGCTATAGCCACTGTAATTTCTTGAACAAGAATATGTGGACACTTTAAAACATGCAAACTCAGAGTGAGGGTTTAAAATTTTATTTTGAAATCATGATGGACATTTAGCATATTTAGAAAGATATTGTTGTATTCTCCTGTGTTGGCGTAGGTTTCTAAATGACTTACCTTATAAATCTGGTGCAAATTGCATTCCCAGATGAACGTTATAAGCAACGCAAACTTACAGCATAGGCATCGAAGTTGAAAACATCAAAGTTGTGAAAGTTCTCATCTGTGGAATGTGCCACTTCCAGTATTTTGCGGTTACTCAACACGGGTAAATTGCAATCGAGGATTTTTTTAAATTGAGTACTCAAATTTAATCGAGGAATTATGACAGCCCTACTCGACTTAATAGGTTAACTCTAGATCTGTGCTTTTTAGCGACTTTAGAATATGAATAGCAACTACATTCAACAACTACACTTGATGAAAGGCATTTCGCTATTTAACAAATGTGGCTAATGAAAAAAATACTATCAGTTAGCTGTGTAGAGTTTAAGACATTTTGAACTGGATCAGCTTACCTTTAACATTTTTTTTAAAATCTTTTTTCTTTCTGACAGAAGGGGGCCGATGAGGAGTGAAAATATTAGATGGATCTCTCTAAACACTGATTGCTGTGACAATCTCTTCTGTAGTTCTGTAGAATAAACCAGACATGAAAATGAATACCACATGCTCATTTGTCTTTTTTTAACAATGTAAACACTGCAATATCCCAACATGATCCTGAACATGACAGTAAATCAGTTGCCTGAATATACTGTATGTGCCACAGACTAGACTGTCCAGTCTACTCGAAATGTTCTTAACTTGTCTTTATAAGTAGGGTCAACCATACAAAGATACAGGGTGTTTACCAATTTTACCAAACTACTGCAAACCACATAATGCAGATTAAGATTAAGCCACTGACCATTACACTGTATGTTTTGACCCAGCTCATCCTCAGGGAATGAAATTAAATTAAGGCATTATGATTTAAAGTGCACATGGATCTATTATTATGCCTCCATCAAAGCCATTAAAATTAGATTTATTCAGTTTTGACAGAGCAGTAAAATGCAGGGAAATTTCAAGTACTGTATAATAATAGCCTACATAGACCATTACATCTCAATGGTGAATGTGAATTATTATTTGAATTACAGTCAATATAATTTATTGTTGTGAGCAGCCATCATTGTTAGACTAAGAATTTACAGTTCAGCTCAATCCAAAAGAATCTTTCTGGTAATTTATGTTAGCAATAAATTAATTCTAAATCTAAAGTGACCTCCACAATGCTGTGAGTTTGAGAGCTGCAATAGTCAGTCACCACCAGTAGAGGACACCACCACCATTAAATCTCATATGAAGCATACTTTCTAGGTGTCCATGTAAAGCAGAATGGGGCAAGCTGTCACAACTTTTTGTCTTTAATTTCTCTGTCTAAGTTTATTTTTGAACAATAATTAATGTATACACAATTTACAAATAAGAGCTTCAAAAATATTTGTAACTTTTCCAATGGTATTGCTCAGAAAAAAATTAACATGTCATTTACTACTTTTGCTACACTTTACAATGGGGTTCAACTTTAATTTGTCCCTAAAGCAATATTTTTAAGAACAGTATTTTTTGTTTTCAAGTGGATAAACATTTATAAATGACTTACAGTCAAAGGATTGCAGAGGGTTATGTTAAATCCTTTCACTCATATGCACTGACTTTTGTTATCTTTGTGTGGGATCTAGTGATAATGTGAACCAGTTTTACTCTCCACAGAAGCTCACATCAGGTGCACAGTGGTTACAGAGAAGACAGCTGTCTAAACCCTCCCTTGTCAGCACTTACATTGCAGTACACACTACAAAGTGTTATAGATGATAGATGATAAATGATGTGCATATGTGTACCGTAATTTACAAAGATTTCTGCATCACCTAATATAAAGTCTAAACTACTCATCACTCGTAAATGTGTTGGATATTTGTAGACCTTCCTTGTAAATTATGTACAAACTGCAATTTTTAAATTTATCCTTTATTTGCCAAATGCAAAGCTTTTGGTATACCTTTCAGTTACAGGATATAAAAATCTATACAAATCCCTTACATATTTAAATCATAAACATATGTTAATGTAAATGTATTTTACTATTATACAGCCATCTTTGAGCCTTTAACTCACCCTTTTACCAAAACATAACCACTGTGCAGCCACTTCACAAAAATAAAAACGTAATATAGATATATTTACAGTGACCTTGATCTGAGTGATCTTAGTTACTATATGCATTTTGACAATGTACAAAATGTAACAGGCAGATAATGTACAGTCACAATAATTTATTTAAAACATGCCAAAATGAAGTATAAAAAATAGCCAAACAACTCATGTTCTACATTACCAGAACTCAGACAGCAAAATTTAATTTGTGTGAGTTACAGAATGAAACTGAAGTTGTTAATCGGTGCAAACATTCCCCTGATCCACATGTCCATCCTCCAAAGCATCGCGCTGCATCTCACTCAAACCATTACCAGTAACTCCAATTCAGTATGATGCAAATTACTAGTGACAGCCAATAAGGAGCCAATGACTTTTGACGTCACTGCCGCAAAATCTGTGCCGTAGTGTTTGACGCACCAATTTTGAAAGTTAAAATGGAAGCATAATGATTTTATTACAGAATACGAAACTTTTCCTCACACGGTGTTAATAACATACAACTCCTGAAGACTATGAATACAATGCACAAAATAATGTAATATGTTTATGATAGATGTATGGTGCGTTTTCATGTTATGGTGAGCAGCTGTCCTATGGGAAACAAAATAAAACTGAAATGATTAAGGGATGATTAAATGGTGACAGAGTGTTAATTTATTTTTTTACATTTTAAAGTTCAGGCTTGGGTAAGGTGATGGAATGTCTCGAAATGAGCTGAATTATGGCATAAGAAATCTCACACAGAACAGAATAAAATCATTAGAATGTCAAATAAGACATTTATTGATTTAATAGAATAAAATCATCCTATTCATTTCATGAAATTAATATTCTATAACCTTTTAAAAACTTTTGTACACTTCTTAAGTTGTTCATATGTAAAACTCTGATTTAAAATCACATACTGTATGTTCTTCTTTACCGACACTTTATACTAATATGCTAAATACGCTCATAACTTGTAACAGGAAGATCTATAAATGATATGAAACACGTTTACGTGTGATGAAGAGTTTACACTTTAGATTAGGAGATGCAGTTAGGGGATGCAGTAAGTGTTGTAAATGATTTATTCATGCATGTATACATCATATATAACATGTGTTGAACACTTAGTAGTGTGTACTGCAATGTAAGTGCTGACTGGTGTAAGTGCTGAGTATAGACCGCTGACTTCTCTGACACACATGGAGTCTTTAAACACTGTGCACCTGATATGAGCTTCAGTGGAGGGTAAAACCGGTTCACATCGGCCCTGTCCCACATGCCACCCTAAACAATTGTGGTCTTCCTAAAAGTCCACACATTCCTGATGTAATGCTGCTTTAACTGTCGGGAATAAGTCAAAAGCACCCTTCTGAAACCTAAAATGACAAATGGGACACCCTACAGTGTCCCTATGGACACATGCATGCGGCAGCCATTGTAAGTCCACAAGAAAGTGCATATGAAGTGTGCCATTTGGGACAGGGCCATTATTGCTAGATCCCAGAGACTCCACACAGAACCCAAGTCTGTGCTGATGAATGAAGGGATTTAACATATCCCACTGGAATCATTTGACTAATCATGCTTTTGAACACCAACAACTTCATGATACATCAATAAATTATTTACTGATGATTTACTAATGGTTTGTTCAATATTTGATCACTATTAACCTTTGTTTATGTGAGATGATACTAAAACAACTTTGACATAAATATTCCAATAATTAATAATATATCAAATAATAACTTATTAACTTATTATCTACTAATGATCTGTTTATTTTATTTACAAATTTTTTAAGATAACTTACAACACAAGTGATTTAAATGTATGCATATAACTTGTTAATCATTTATGAATGAATAGTCATGTTTTGTAAATGATTCATAATTAACTAATAAACTTATAACTGAACGTTACCATTAAGATATCAAAATACATTCTCAGTTATTAACCAAATTATAGTAATAAATCTCACAGAAACAAAATGTCACATTTCACCCCAAAAACAAAAGAAAAAAGACATTTTTCAAAGAAAAATAATCCTACTTTTAGGATGATGTTTTCATTAACTTCATTTGGATAACATCTGAATATATCAGCAATAAATAAATTAAGTACACATACTATAATGATAAAAATTTTGGTAACACTTTACAATAAAGGTTTCATTAGTTAATATTAATTAACTACTTTAGTTAACATGAACTAAGAATGAAAAATACTATAGCATTTATTAATCTTACTTAATGTTAATCTCAACATTTACTAATACATTATTAAAATCAAATGTTGTATTTGATAACATTAGTTAATGCACTGTGAACTAACATGAAAAAACAATGAACAGCTGGATTTTTATTAACATTAACAAAGATTAATCAATACTGTAACAAATATATTGCTCATTGTTAGTTCATGTTAGTTAATATATTAACTAATGTTAACAAATGAAACATTGCAAAGTGTTATCAAGATTTTGATTGTACTTTACAAGCATACTTTACATTTTCAATAGCATCCTATATCACAGCATTTTTTTTTCACATTATAGAAAGAAACTAGGAATTGAAAGGTTTCAATTTCTTTATGCAAACATTATTTCTTCTTTAAATTTTTGTGACGTATGACCCAGGCATTTTACCCTCAATGAAAACTGAAATGAAATGAAAATGAAATGAAGTTACAGAAAAATCTCTGAATTATCAATTTATGTCCTTTTACTGCTTTAATGGTTCTCCCCTATTATTATCATGTGATTGATTTTAGTTTGTTAAACAGATGAATTCAGTATTTATTAAATATGATATTTAAAACATTTTTTTCTGTGAATTACAACACTGTACAACAAAAAATCAAAAAGAAAAAGCATTCTTTTGCATTACCTTCATCTGTGCTTCAGTGATGTGTTCTCCTTCTCCTGCAGGGAGCAGAGTGTTTGTGTGTGGCTGAGTCGGGATAGAAAAACCAGTGACAAGAGAGTGAGGGAAAAAGATACATTTGCACAGCAGAGGTCAAAAGTCATGCCAGTTTGCCTAATGGAAGCATAATGTGTTCTTGTGGAGAACAAACAAATTTAGATAGATAGATAGACAGACAGATATAGGAGTGCATCATGCAAATATGAATACCTGTATTCTCTGATTCTCCCACTTCATCGTACAGCTGGCTCGAACAAGGGATAATGAACAAATGACAAGCAACTCAATCAAAGGAGCAAAGGATCACGGGACGTCTAGTGAACACTTGTCCAAGTAAATCAAGCAAACAGACCCCCTCGGTTGCCATTAATAGCCTGCTCAATGGTCATGAAGTACAATGGGTCAAGTCATTGACCTTTTGGTGAGCTGAGACGACAAAGGGCCTAAACAGCTGAGAATGAACCACCTCCGTCTCAGGGAGGAGTGTGGATCGGAATGTTCCACTTCGTCATAGCAAGACAGCTAAAGGAAAAGAGACAGGATGTTAAGGTTCTCCAGATCTCCTGTTAATCCAGAGTGAAGGTCTTAATGAGGCAATCATGCTGACTACAAAAATCAAGCAACATGCCACAAATAATTTCACATAAAACCTTGAGAAAACATCTTCTTGACCCAACACTCTGAGATGCTAATCAGAAATGATCACTGACCCCCATCACAGTGATGGATGGGTCCAACTGGCTGTTTGATGTTAAGACCTTCAAGACCTGTTAATAAGAAAAACAAACAGGCAGAATTAACTTACACATCCCTAAATATAGGTATACAAATATTTATTGATTATTAGGATATATGATACATACCTGCAAACTCAAAAGCGGTGAAAAAGGTGACGTTTATGAACTAAATAGTTGTCAGGGGCCAATATTTGTGATTTAAATATAGGCCTAAACATTTAAATTGTGGGTGTCATAAAATGGATTTATACATTCAATATTGAAGCACATGTTAAATACAAATACAATATGCAATAGCCTACAGTGCATATATTTATCAAAATGTTCCTCTTTAAGTTCATTTTTTAGTTTTTCGACATTGAGTGGCTTTTCTGAGGTAAATGTGACAGTATTTTATTTATTATAAATGTGACATTTTTACATGACGCCTTTTTATGGTTAAAACACTGATCGATCAATTACATGTGACATGATATGGATTTCATATCTACATGATTCACATAATTGACATATTTTGATTCAAAACAGTGAATTTCGCAGAAAAGCGACTAGTTTGACAGGTTTCACAGGTATGATGATAGGATGTTGTCTGATGATATACACAAATTGGAAACAGCAGTTCATGCAGGTTAAGAACATTTACTTTTTGGTGCATGACATAAAACCAAAATCAAGATATGGCTTAGTGCAATTATCAAATTGCAAAGACTGTGATTTTATTATTCTTACACACAAGCAGTTCATTATCCACCAGTATTAGTGTTGTAATTATGCAAGTGTATTGTGGAACAAAATATTATATTATTTTTTAAATACTCGTTTTTTTTGTTTTGTTTTTTTTGTTTGTTTTTTTTTTAGAAATTTTTATTCAGTAATATTATTTTATGCACATATTGATAATCACAAAATCTTGCCTAAATTATGCAGCCCTACAAACAAGCACAACAAACTTGAATTTATATTTAATTGTATTTTAAATTAAATCACAAATTTTATCAGACAAATAACAATTGGATTTCTTCCCTAAATCATGCAGCCATATTTTCTTTCCCCCCTTATTTTTGCTTTACTTTAGTTTCACTTGTTAATGATTAAATCTTTGTATTATGTCTAGCATGTTTATATGATTTATAATTAGTGAGACTGCAAGTTACAATCAGGAAACCTATACTATATAACACTTTACCGTGACCTTCAAAGCTTAGCGTGACAATTGGGTCAAGCAAACTTCACAGAAGGGTGCTATGAATGTGGTATTTTAGGACTCTGACAACTGACTAAAATAACAGGACTGTATATAACTCATAAGTATGCATGTTGTAACATCATTACTTCGATACTGAAGATGTTAAAAGGATCACATGTTGATCTTAATCCTTACGTTAAAAGATCCCAAGGTTCCTAATAAAAGATACATGCAAAAATTCACACCACAACATTTGCAGCACAATGAACAGCTGTTGCAGCCTCTCACACCGCAGAGGCCCCCGTATACAGCTGTCTGACCCTCTGCAGCGACTGTAAAGAAGCTGAGAAAATTCAGTATGGTTATCTTTGTCCTCAAGGATAGAGGGAAAACAATGGGATGTCAACAAGAAGAGCAAGAGGTTGAGGTCCAGCGGTACAAGCCGTGACAATTGAGCAGTAGATGATCTCGACCTTGCAAAGAAGACCAGCTGTTGGCTGTCCATCACCTCAATCTATAGACAGACCTGAATTATTTGTCACATCTTCTTTTATGCTACTGTTTCACTTGGCTGATATGACAGTCTCAAGCAATGACATATTAAAACATCTATAATGTGTGCAAAAGTTAAACATGATATCTCACAAAAAGTGTACGGACATTACTTTGACAAAAGGCTGATTGATCTTGAGCTGACAGAGGTATTTTAGATAAATAAAAATTAATTAACGTCTTATATAAGAGAATAACATCCCTAAGTAGTAACTCTTGAACAAATTTTAAAATCTGTCAAGCTTTAATTTTCATTGGATACACTGCATGTGTCAGCTCTTGCAAAGCTTGTCTTTCTGAGAAAAAAAAAAAACAATGGAGAGGCTGAGCATGTTACAAAAAAAATTCTTGTGACATACCATGACAGATTCACATTGCTCAGATGTCAAGAGGTGTCCTGCTCATTGAGGAAGGGATCCAAAATAGACAACTGTTGTTCTTGTTGACCTGAGACAACATTGTAAAAGGAGTTCCTGATTAGGATGGTGTGGATGAATCTTTTAAGCAACATGGGTGTTCTTTTGTCCTTCCTCCCAAAAGCCTATTGTTACATCACACCATATATGTCAACTGCCGTTGAACATCCTATGCCATCCAATCATTTGAAGGTTTATTTAGCAGGACCAGGGTGGGGCATCCACGACAAACCACCATTTTGGGATCAGTGACTCCCTTTAAAAAGGTAGCATCAACTCTGGAGTGACACAACACACAGGACATCCTGAGGTAAGAACCAAAGATCCTCCAAACAGAAAGACCAAGGAAGATCTCCTGGAACTCACAAAAACCTCTTCCAAAAGCTGACACAATAAGATAAATCCATTACAAGTTTAGGTGTAGGGATTTTTTCTGATAAGTAACAACTAAAATCACATCCGTGATCTCAAACGCTAATGACTCTTTTGTTTCGTCCTTAGCGTAACACCGGCTCTTGCAGATTTAGGGAACAGAGTTTTGACAAACACAAGGTGAGAAGTTTTGCATCTACCTGAAAAATATGAAATGCATTTGATTATCATTTCGGTAACTGGAATGCCAATTATATGTCACACTTGTTATGAGTGCTTCAGTGCAGTTTTTGTCAAAGGACATTATATTTATGAGACTGTAAACTTCTAGATTTCAGAATGGGTGACTCACAAATGGCAGAGTTTGGGTCTGCCGCATCCTTCCTGCGGAAGTCAGACAAGGAGCGTCTGGAGGCCCAAACTCGCCCCTTCGACATGAAGAAAGAGTGCTTTGTGCCCGACCCTGAGGTTGAGTACGTCAAAGCCTCCATCACCAGCAGAGATGGTGACAAAGTCACTGTTGACACTGAATTTGGAAAGGTAAGGATGCCTTGATTATCAGTTAGATGTGCTTATGCGAGCAACACTTGTAATTTGTTCAGAAAAAGCTAAAATATATGTAAAATAATTTATATAAAAGTAGCAATGTGGAATACATACAGAAAATGCTTTAGATTTGCATTTTAGCTGGCAAAAAACAAAATGGTTAGGATATTATCATAATCATAGAAAGCTATTAAAAGACACTAATTGATTTTCTCTGTTCAACAGACAGTAACAGTGAAGGATGTAGATGTTCACCCCCAGAACCCGCCGAAGTTCGATAAAATTGAGGACATGGCGATGTTCACCTTCCTGCACGAGCCTGCTGTGCTGTTTAACCTCAAAGAGCGTTACGCAGCCTGGATGATCTATGTGAGCGATGAACATTGATTTATAATGAATTTACTGCCAGTAAATGTGTATAATTGTACTGAACCTATTCATTTGTCACATTACAGACCTATTCAGGGCTGTTCTGTGTCACTGTCAACCCCTACAAGTGGCTGCCAGTGTACGATTCCGTTGTGGTCAAAGCCTACAGAGGCAAGAAAAGGACTGAAGCTCCCCCTCACATCTTCTCCATCTCTGACAATGCCTACCAGTACATGCTGTCAGGTTAGAAATGTCTTTCACATCTATTCAACTAAACAAAATAACAAAACAAAAAATATTATTATATATAAAATGTTTTCTTTCACCCAACAGACAGAGAGAACCAGTCTGTCCTGATCACGTAAGTCATTTCAGCCTCAATTCTTTATTAAATTTTCTTAATGCATTTAAAATGATGAAAATGTCTATCCTTTATACACACAGTGGAGAATCCGGTGCTGGAAAGACTGTGAACACCAAGAGAGTCATCCAGTATTTTGCCAGCATTGCTGCTGTATCTGGGAAAAAGGATGCAGCTTCTGAGAAGAAGGTGAATATAGCCACAAAGCTACCTGCACAAATTAATTTCAAATATATTTTTGTATAAAATCTTTTTACAAGACAAAATTATCTTGTAGGTAGCCTGCATTTATTGTTCATTTGTGGATTTTGTAATGATATTGTTTGTTTATAGGGTACCCTGGAAGATCAAATCATCCAAGCTAACCCTGCCTTGGAGGCCTTTGGCAATGCCAAGACCATCAGAAATGACAACTCCTCCCGTTTTGTAAGTGCTCCCTTATAACTGAGAATGTATTGTGTCCAAATAGTGTAAACTGGATATAAGTAGCAATAATAATTATGTGATTTTATTCTTATAACCAAACAGGGTAAATTCATCCGAATTCACTTTGGTGTGAGTGGAAAATTGGCTTCCGCAGATATTGAGACTTGTGAGTATGCTTTATTTTATCCCAACTATGGTTGGACAACTATAATACATACAAATACAGCAATTATTTTATGAATATTTCATAATGTAGATCTCCTGGAGAAGTCTCGTGTCACTTATCAGCTCAAGGCTGAGAGAGACTACCACATCTTCTACCAGATTCTGTCTCAGAAGAAACCAGAACTATTAGGTACGTTATGATGTGGAATAAGATTTATAACTTTAAATGCAAACCAAATGTGTCTACATACTGTATCTAACTGATGCCCACTCTTTACAGAGATGCTGCTCATCACAGCAAACCCTTATGACTATGCCTACATCTCCCAAGGAGAGACACAAGTGGCATCTATTGATGATGCTGAAGAGCTGATGGCCACTGATGTTAGTGACTTATACCTATATAACAAACAAAATATACATAAATTACAACCACTGAGAAGTACTACAAAATGTGTAAGAAAAAGTAGACTAATCTTATTGCTTTGTCATGCTATTTTCAAACTACAGGAGGCCTTCGATGTGCTGGGCTTCACTACAGATGAAAAGGTTGGCATCTACAAGCTGACTGGTGCCATCATGCACTTTGGTAACATGAAGTTCAAGCAAAAGCAAAGAGAGGAACAGGCTGAGTCTGATGGGACTGAAGGCAAGTGATGTTAATTATTACCACACTGCCACTGGTGACTTTTTGATAAATGCTTCTAAATTTTAAACAAACATTTTTTTCTTCACAAGATGCTGACAAAGTCGCATACCTGATGGGCCTGAACTCTGCTGATCTCCTCAAGGGTTTGTGCCACCCAAGAGTCAAAGTAGGAAATGAGTGGGTCACCAAGGGACAGAATGTCCAGCAGGTGAAGAAACTTCATATTCTGAAAAATTTATAGCTTTGCAATCATGTTATAGAAATAAAAAATGCAAAATCCATTTTTAATGTACGTTCACTCTTTTCAGGTGTACTACTCTATTGGTGCTCTGGCAAAGTCAGTGTACGAGAAGATGTTCCTCTGGATGGTTGTGAGAATCAACCAATCCCTGGACACCAAACAGCCTCGCCAGTACTTCATTGGTGTGCTGGACATTGCTGGATTTGAGATCTTTGATGTAAGCTGAAATCAACTGATTATTGTTATTCAAGATCAAATCCAACAAGCATTGCAGCCCATTGTGATTATACAATATATTCCACCTGCAGTTCAACACCTTTGAGCAGCTGTGCATCAACTTCACTAATGAGAAGTTGCAGCAGTTCTTCAACCACCACATGTTTGTGCTGGAGCAAGAGGAATACAAGAAGGAAGGCATTGAGTGGGAGTTTATTGACTTTGGCATGGACTTGGCGGCTTGCATTGAGCTTATTGAGAAGGTACGTTTATGTGCATAAAAATTATAAACATTATCATGTGTACTTTTTGTGTTTTCTGTTTATCATATTACTTACACTAAATTTTTTACATTATATTTTGTTCTCTGCAGCCCATGGGTATCATGTCCATCCTTGAAGAGGAGTGCATGTTCCCCAAAGCCAGTGATGCAACATTTAAAGCTAAGCTTTATGACAACCATTTGGGGAAAAATCCTACTTTCCAGAAGCCCAGGATTATCAAGGGTAGACCAGAGGCCCATTTTGCTCTGGTTCACTATGCTGGCACTGTTGACTACAATATTTCCAACTGGCTGGTGAAGAACAAGGACCCTCTCAATGAGACTGTGGTCGGACTTTTCCAAAAGTCTACCGTGAAGATGTTGTCTATTCTATTTGCTGGATATGCTGGGGCTGACTCAGGTGTGTACTGATCTTCAGTATAGATTATTCTACATATATATATATATATATATATATATATATATATATATATATATATATATATATATATATATATACACACTGTATTTTGTTTTGGGTCTAAACTATGGTGTGTCAGAATAATATAAGCTAAAACATTTTCTTTTACATTTCCCATTGGTTTTAGCCCAAGACTCCAAGGGAGGTAAAGGTGGTAAAAAGAAGGGTTCTTCTTTCCAAACTGTGTCAGCCCTCCATAGGGTATGGAATATTGCAACAAGTTGTCAAAACAAAAAGAAATATGTTCACAACAAAAGTATAGAAAATTGCTTACCTTATAACATTTTTTAATCATAGGAGAACTTGAACAAGCTGATGACCAACTTGAGGTCAACTCACCCTCACTTTGTGCGCTGCCTCATCCCCAATGAGACTAAGACTCCTGGGGCGATGGAGAATCCTCTGGTCATGCACCAGCTGCGCTGTAACGGTGTGCTGGAGGGCATCAGGATCTGCAGAAAGGGATTCCCCAACAGGATCCTGTATGGAGATTTCAAACAACGGTTAGTATGAAACCAAATGGCTTTCATGTCTTACAAAATTTTATGTATGACTCCAAGTTATTGCAAGTTGTAAATTTAAGCATTTGCTAGAATAAAAATAAATACATATAAAAAATAATTGTTAATGTGTTTTTTTAATAGATACCGCATCCTAAATCCTGCTGCTATCCCTGAGGGGCAGTTCATTGATAACAAGAAGGGTGCAGAAAAACTTCTGGGCTCTCTGGACATCGATCACAACCAGTACAAGTTAGGACATACTAAGGTATTTTTATATTAACATTAACTTTTTCCAAAGCCACTTTTCCATTGTCACACTTTTGACACAAAATGCTTTACTATTTTCAGGTCTTTTTCAAGGCTGGTCTTCTGGGTACTCTTGAGGAGATGCGAGATGACCGTCTTGCACTTATTATAACTGGAATTCAGTCCAGGGCTCGTGGTTTTCTATCAAGAATTGAGTTCCAGAAAATTGTGGAAAGAAGGTTAGATTTTAGCTCTTTAATATATTCTCTAAGTTACATTTAAAATGCAAGACTGAACATTTTTATGTAATATCTACAGAGATTCTTTGTTGGTGATCCAGTGGAATGTACGTGCTTTCATGGGTGTCAAGAATTGGCCCTGGATGAAGCTCTACTTCAAGATCAAGCCTCTGCTGAAAACTGCAGAGACTGAGAAAGAAATGGCCAACATGAAGGAGGAATTCACCAAGTTGAAGGAGGCTTATGCCAAATCTGAAGCCCGCAAAAAGGAGCTTGAGGAAAAGATGGTTTCTCTTCTCCAAGAGAAGAACGACCTGCAGCTTTCAGTGCAGTCTGTAAGTCCACATGGAAATAAAACTGCTTTTAATTTTTTTCACAATTCAAAAAATAAAAAAAAACTTGTTTTCCCTTCTCTGATAGGAACAAGATAATCTTGCAGATGCTGAGGAGAGATGTGAGGGTCTGATAAAGAGTAAAATCCAGCTTGAGGCCAAAGTCAAAGAGCTGACTGAGAGACTGGAGGATGAAGAAGAAATGAATGCAGAATTGGTTGCAAAGAAACGAAAGCTGGAGGATGAATGTTCTGAGCTCAAGAAGGACATTGATGATCTTGAGCTCACTCTGGCCAAAGTAGAGAAAGAGAAACATGCCACTGAGAACAAGGTCAGTTTTCAACACTGAACATGTTTAGTGATGCTAGAATGGTGTGTTAAGAGTTCCTTGATAAAATGATTTTTCACATTTCTACAGGTTAAAAACCTGACAGAAGAGATGGCAGCTTTGGATGAGATCATCGCTAAGCTGACCAAGGAGAAGAAAGCTCTTCAGGAGGCCCATCAGCAAACGCTGGATGACCTCCAGAGTGAGGAAGACAAAGTCAACACGCTTACCAAAGCCAAAGCCAAGCTGGAGCAACAAGTCGATGATGTGAGTACAATAAAATCTCACAATAAACATATTGGCAAAATTTTACTTTAAATGTGTGATATGTTTTGCAAAACAATGTTAATTAATTATATTTTATATAATAAGCTTGAGGGATCCTTGGAGCAAGAAAAGAAGCTACGCATGGACCTTGAGAGGGCAAAGAGAAAGCTGGAGGGTGATTTAAAATTGACCCAGGAGAGCATTATGGACTTGGAAAATGATAAACAACAAATGGAGGAGAAGCTGAAGAAGTATGAACATGTCAAACATTTCATCCTAGAATTAAAAATAAATAAATAAATAAGAAATGAAATATAATCAATCTTTCTGATATTACCTTAAAGGAAGGACTTTGAAATTGGCCAGCTCAACAGCAAAATTGAGGATGAACAAGCCCTTGGTGCCCAGCTCCAGAAGAAACTGAAGGAGCTGCAGGTATGTTTAAACCAAAGTTAAATCAAATAAAAGAATCATTTAAATTTACTATGATTCATATCAAAACTTTCAATTTATCCCATTTCTAGGCTCGTATTGAAGAGCTTGAGGAAGAGCTGGAGGCTGAGAGAGCTGCTCGTGCTAAAGTTGAGAAACAGAGAGCCGATCTGTCTAGAGAACTGGAGGAGATCAGTGAGAGGCTGGAGGAGGCTGGTGGAGCCACCGCTGCCCAGATTGAGATGAACAAGAAACGTGAAGCTGAGTTCCAGAAACTGCGCAGAGACCTTGAAGAGGCCACTCTGCAACATGAGGCCACTGCAGCTACACTGAGGAAGAAACATGCAGACAGTGTGGCTGATCTGGGAGAGCAGATTGACAACCTCCAGAGAGTGAAGCAGAAGCTGGAGAAAGAGAAGAGTGAACTGAAGTTAGAGCTTGATGATGTGGTCTCCAACATGGAACATATCGTCAAAGCAAAGGTTTGTAGCAAAACAGAAATGTATGTCACTAAGACAGATTATGTGAAACTACAATTTAAAATCAATATAATTTACTTACTCAATTTATTTTATATTAGAGCAACCTGGAGAAAATGTGCAGAACTCTGGAAGACCAGATGAGTGAGTACAGAGCCAAGGCTGAGGAAGGTCAGCGCACAATCAATGATTTCACCATGCAAAAAGCCAAGCTGCAAACTGAAAATGGTAAGAACACAAAATATAGCAACTTTTCTTAATAAAACTTTTAGTTTTGAAATGAATATTTGTTATACCTTTTTCTGGCATTTCAGGTGAACTCTCCAGACAGCTTGAGGAGAAAGACTCCCTGGTGTCTCAGTTAACCAGAGGCAAGCAGTCCTACACTCAGCAAATTGAAGACCTCAAGAGACAGCTAGAAGAAGAAATCAAGGTTTGTTTTGGAGATCCATAATGCTTTTCTAGAAGTTGAATCTTTTTTGTTACATAGTAGGGCAACAGAAATCACCTCAAAGCAACTGGCTATTTTTCTGTTCAGGCTAAGAATGCCCTGGCCCATGCAGTTCAGTCTGCTCGTCACGATTCTGATCTGCTGAGGGAGCAGTTTGAGGAAGAGCAAGAAGCCAAGGCTGAGCTGCAGCGTAGTCTGTCCAAGGCAAACTCTGAAGTGGCTCAGTGGAGAACCAAGTATGAAACTGATGCCATCCAGAGGACTGAGGAGCTGGAGGATGCTAAGTAAGAACCAGGGAATATGCTATTTGGTTTTCAGATGTTTATTTACAAATTCCTCTAATTTGTTTTAATATTGCTAATCGGACCTTAAAATATCCTTGCTTGACACAATTAGAAAAAAATTGGCTCAGCGTCTCCAAGAAGCAGAAGAAGCTGTGGAAGCGGTCAATGCTAAATGCTCCTCTCTTGAGAAGACCAAGCACAGGCTGCAGAATGAGATTGAAGATCTCATGGTGGATGTGGAGAGATCTAATGCTGCTGCTGCTGCTCTGGACAAAAAGCAAAGAAACTTTGACAAGGTAATACACAGATTTAATATTTAATAATTGAATATGTATTACTTTTGTCTTTCATAATTAATTAAACACCTAAATAATGCCTAATCAGGTTTTGGCTGAGTGGAAGCAGAAGTATGAGGAGTCTCAGACTGAACTAGAAAGTGCCCAGAAAGAGTCTAGATCTCTCAGCACTGAACTCTTCAAACTGAAGAACTCCTATGAAGAAGTTCTGGATCAACTTGAGACCATGAAGAGAGAGAACAAGAACCTTCAAGGTAACTATATTTTGGTTACCTGCAGAGTTAACAGATGTTATATTCTGCATATCTTTCCTTAACAGTTATTTTTCTCTTTAACAGAGGAAATTTCTGACCTCACTGAGCAACTTGGAGAGTCAGGAAAAAGCATCCATGAGCTGGAGAAAATTAGAAAGCAGCTGGAGCAGGAAAAAGCAGAAATCCAGACAGCCTTGGAGGAAGCTGAGGTAACCCTTGATTATAATTTCTTTTTTGTTCACATAAGGCTGATTTTGGACAAAGCACTTACAAAATTTCTTTCACATTAAAAGGGCTCACTTGAACATGAGGAAGGAAAGATTTTGAGAGCTCAACTGGAGTTCAATCAAGTAAAGGCTGATATTGAACGTAAGCTGACAGAGAAAGATGAAGAGATGGAGCAGGGCAAGAGGAACCAGCAGAGAGTGGTGGATACCTTGCAGAGCTCACTGGAATCAGAGACTCGCAGCAGGAATGAAGCTCTCAGACTGAAGAAGAAGATGGAGGGAGACCTCAATGAGATGGAGATTCAGCTCAGCCAGGCTAACAGACAGGCAGCAGAAGCCCAGAAGCAACTTAAGGGTCTTCATGGACATCTCAAAGTATGACAAATCTTCAAATCAAGATTTTATGATGCTTAGTTGAAATCCAACATTGTTCTTCAGTCTTTTCATTTATAAAACTTGTACTTTACAGGATGCCCAACTGCAACTAGATGATGCTCTTCGTGGTAATGATGATCTCAAAGAGAACATCGCCATCGTGGAGAGACGCAACAATCTGCTGCAGGCTGAACTGGATGAGCTGAGATCCATGGTGGAACAGACTGAGAGAGGAAGGAAACTGGCTGAGCAGGAACTGCTGGATGTCAGTGAGAGAGTTCAGCTCCTGCATGCCCAGGTAATACATTTCAAATATTTACACATGCGATCAGTTTACTCAACTATCATTACATTCACCAGTGAACTTTGATCTTAAACGGTATAAACTATCTTGATGCAGAACACCAGCTTGCTGAATCAAAAGAAGAAGCTGGAGGGAGATAATACTCAGCTTCAGACTGAGGTTGAGGAGGCAGTGCAGGAGTGCAGGAATGCTGAGGAAAAAGCCAAGAAGGCCATCACTGATGCTGCCATGATGGCTGAGGAGCTGAAGAAGGAGCAGGACACCAGTGCTCATCTGGAGCGCATGAAGAAGAACATGGAGCAGACCATCAAGGACCTGCAGCACCGTCTGGATGAAGCTGAGCAGATCGCCATGAAGGGTGGCAAGAAGCAGGTCCAGAAACTGGAGGCCAGGGTAAGTTTCTTAAACTCAGTTCTTAATGCATTTTATATTCTTACATTTTGTAAAGACAATTATTCATGAATATTTGTGTTCAGATTTTGGTACATTTATAGTCATTTTCTGTTTTGGTAGGTGAGAGAGCTGGAAAATGAGGTGGAGCTTGAACAAAGAAAGGCTAGCGAGTCTGTGAAAGGAGTCCGTAAATATGAGCGACGCATCAAGGAGCTCACCTACCAGGTCACATTCTTTGACATACAAATAAATGCATTTTTATTCATACCATAATTCATACCAGTGAAGTCATTTTGTATCCTGTTTTTCAGACTGAAGAGGACCGTAAGAATCTGGCTCGCCTGCAGGATCTGGTGGACAAACTCCAGCTGAAGGTCAAAGCCTACAAGAGATCTGCTGAAGAGGCTGTAAGTAAACAATGTCACTCATATACTGAAGTATTGGTGTCTCTGTATTATTTTTTTACAATGTTTTTCATTGTTTTTTTAGGAGGAACAGGCCAATGTGAACCTGGGCAAGTTCCGTAAGCTGCAGCATGAGCTGGATGAGGCAGAGGAGAGGGCTGATATTGCTGAATCTCAGGTCAACAAACTTAGAGCCAAGAGTCGTGATTCAGGATCCAAGGTAAAACATTTTTATCCACTTAAACATTGTAATTTAGTACAACATAGATTGCAATGACACTTTCTTTTTTTGCTCTTTTATTACAGAAAGGACATGATGAAGAGTAATCCTCCACTATAAAGATTCTGTGTGCTGTGAAGCCATGTTCATGTATTGATTCTGATGTAGCAATAAAAACTGCAATTATGAATTCTTATGTCTGTGCCTTTCCTTCCCTATATGCAGTGCAAAAGTGGGCATTAAAGGTGGGGAAAGAAAAAAAACCCAAAACAAATAATTTAAATCTATTAAGTAAATAAGTCAAATGGTTCGAAGAGTAAGCTCTACAAAATGTGTGGGTTTCATACAGTATATATGAAGAATAAAGCAAGCTATTCAATTAATTTCACTTTGCAAACACTGATTTATGGTTCACAAAATTAGGACAAATACATCACTCTATTCAGTGTTTAGTCATGACTCTTTTTCTGCCTTTGAATGGATATCAATTCACATCACTTTAGTTATTCTGACTGTATTTGAGCCATTTAAATATCATTCTGTTTTGTAAATAATAATACAAATAAAAAAAAAGTATTTCTGCCCATTTGAAAAAAAAAAGAAAAATTGGGTAACACTTTATTTTAGTGTCCTTGTTACATGTACTTACTCCAGTAATAACAGTAAATTTTGCATAATTACATGCAACCAAACCCTAAAGTAAGTAGTTAATTTTTATTACTCAGTACTTAAATGTATAATTGCACTGTAACAAGGACACCTTAAAATAAAGTGTACCCAAAAAATGTTGTGCTACTTGTGTTCCATATGTCAGCATATGGTAGGGTGACCAGACGTCCCCGTTTTCTGGGGACAGTCCCGGTTTTTGGTGTTCTGTCCCCGGAAATGTCCCCGTTTTACAGCTTGTTCAAAACAACCCGCAAATACATGCAAAAAAGCTGACCAACATACAGCAGCCTGTTAGTTATCGGAGCAATCGTGTAGTGATTAAGTTCACCAACAGAGGGGGCTGTGCAGCCACACTGTTACACTTGAAGGACGAAACCTGGACCAGGGCGTCGTCAATTATAAAAAGAAACGGTTTCAAGGTAATAACATACAGAGTGCAGGATTGTTTTGCACAATTTTAAACGTCCCCAAAAGTTCTGCAGTTACAACGCAGTAATTTCCACACACACATCTTAACTATATCACGTGGTGAAGGTACACAGATATGAATAGAATAAAATAATAATAATAATAATAAAATAATAAATAATAATACACTCGAAACTTTGTGCTTAAAATGTCTAAAATGCAATAGTTAAAATTTGTTGAAAGTTAAAAATAGGGCGTACAGTAAACAGCTTGTGAAAATGAGAACATTAAATTCAATAATAAATGTTAAAAATATTTGTTAAATGTCATTTTATTTATCTTATCTTATATTTGTGTTGTTTTATTTTGTAATCTGCCTTTGTAAAGTCATACTTTTGTTATAATAGGCATATTGTTTTGGACTGCTTTTGGTTACTATTAATAGTTTTTTGGTGAATTATATTAAAACCAGACCAAAAACCCCAATATTAATAGATAATAACAAATGAAACTTCGGTGATATTTTGACCACTCAAATAGGAAATGTCCCCGGTTTCCATTTAAAAAATCTGGTCACCTTACCATATGGCCGTATGCTAATATGTGAATAATAACTATATATATATATATATTTTTTTTTATAGCCTACTATTGTTAATTTATAACATAACATTTTTTTTTTTTGAGTATATGTATGTGCAATTACACGTTGTCATACAAACAAGTCACTAACTTACTCTATACATCACAGTTCGGTTCCTTGTTCATTTCGAATCAAATTTACCTGGAAGACTTGTGGTTCAGTGAAGGATTCACTGACTGGATGACTGATTCAAAACGAGTCTGTTTTCTGAATCATTTTAATAGAGGAAAAGAACCTATTCATAAGAGTCTTTTCCGCAAATAAGAAATCAACACTGGAACTTGATGAATAAATCTCTTATAAACACACAATATTTCAACACTTTAAACTATTTTACAACATTTCTATTGTATGTACCTTACCTTTGTAATGTTAAATCGCGACCTGTGTCCACTGGTGTCGTGATGATAGATTTAACTGTGTGTAGCTCAGGAGAAAACATTTCTTCCTTTAATTTGACATTTGTGGATTTCCCTCAAGTGAAAATAGCCTGTGATAAATATATGTTTGAATAAAAATATTTTATGCATATTCTGTTGTATTTATTTATGCCAGTACTTGTAATTTGATCATTTGTTCCTATTTTATTACTTATTATTTACTTGTCTAGCATTATTTAAAATTTAAGTGAGTTAAAATTTAAGTTGAACCACTGAAAAAATCCTTAGCATTGAGCCCTTATAACAAATCTCAAAACAATTTTTTTTTTTTTTTTGAGCATATGTATGTGTAATTACATGTTGTCATAAAAACCAGTGCAGTCACTAGTCACCTGGGAAATGACTTGTGGTTCAGTGAAGGATTCACTGACTGGGTGACTGATTCAAAACGAGTCTGTTTTCTGAATAATTTTAACAGACGAAAAGAACCTATTCATAAGAGTCTTTTCCTCGAATAAGAAATCAACTCTGGCACTTGACGAATAAATCTCATATAAACGCACAATGTTTCAACACTTGTTGACTAGATTTTAAACTATTTTACAACATTTCTATCGTATGTACCTTACCTTTGTGAATCGCGGCCTGTGTCCTGGTGTTGTGATGATAGATTTAACTTACTGTGTGTAGCTCAGGAGAAAGCGTTTCTTCATTTAATTTGACATTTGTGGATTTCCATCAAGTGAAAACAGCCTGTGATAAATATATTTGTTTTAATAAAAATATTTTATACACAATATAGGCCTATTCAGTCTTTCTAAGGTTAACACAGTCAAATCACGGATCAATTGAAGTAAAATTCACATCTTTATGGCGATCAGTTTGTCACCTCATCAATAGTATATTGTTAGCAACATTTTACCACATAATCAAGCACTTTATTAAACACTTAATTTAGTTCTAAGCAAAGAGACGGTGTAAAAAATCGTTACGTACCGTGACCACAATTTCGTCTGCTTAATCTTCTGAATAAAAACGAGTTATTAAACTTTAAAACTGTAAAAAAAAATGAATATATACATAAAAGTTGTTCCGAATATCAACTCAAAACATGTACTTTGAGTATTATATCGTCAAAATTCATCTTTAGAAATCTGAGGAGAAAATTCAGCGACGGTTATTGAGATTCCCGCTCTCGCATGATGACGCGATGCACACAGACTGCGCCTGCAGAAGACTGACGTCACGTGACGTGACTACTGTCTTATATTGTATTAAATACTATTGTATTAAATTTTTCTCATATTTAATTAAGTTTGCATCGTTGATTCTGTAATTTTCTGCTTTGAAACAATCCGTAAAGCACTGTAGAAATTAAGGTGACCTGACACACGTTTGTTTATAGTACAGTATAGGCTATTATTAACCCCAAAAATCAGTAAACATCAAGTGAAACTGGAGCACATACAAGATGCTTGGGCAAAAATGTATCAAAATGTATTTTAAAATAAAATACCAAATACCTTAATTTTAAGTGTATCAAAATAAACTACAAAATACAGCAGCCATACCATGTATCAAAATAAACTACTGTATTTTTGTACTTTTAAAATCCTAAAAAATACTTTTACAAGGGAGCATGAAATTTCTTCGCAAACCTTCCATCAATTGGCCTATTTGATCGATCCCTTCACCATTACACTGACTCAGGTGATTGAGTAAACAATGTTTGATAGCACCAGCTTTTCTCTGCCCCAGTCATGCAATAAATTTGATATATGCAACAAGTTAAAGGCACAATATGTAGGATTTTAAGATTAATATATCCAAAAACCACTAGAACATTGTTATATGTTTTGTTGACTTGTGTACATTTTTTCCAAATGTTTTCAAGATTGTTTAAATCCAGAGAAATAAGCAATTTTAACCAGGACACGGGCCTTATCCGTGCATCTCCTATCATTGACATTATACCCTCAATTCCCGGTTTTATTAGGTATAGACCACGGAAACATCAAAGACGCATATATTATATGTTTTATTAGACAGATGAGGAACTGTTTAGAATCATTCATCGACAGAAACTATGTTATATAGCTTCTTGTTTAAATCTCGTTTTCTTGATTTACAGTGAGTACCATGTTTTACCATGACTAATATCGAGCTAGCTTACTGCAGTGTGTAACAAGTGTCTCTTCTGCCCAAGTCCCATTCCGATTCTTTTCCACTGGCTGTAGACGTGAAGACAACACCTCCCATGATTCCACAAAATCAAGGATAAGCGACTGAATAAGGACCTCTAGCAGCGAAAATGTATTATTGTGGCTTTAACAGATCAAATATTGACATATCCCTGTGATCTCCCAAGGTTACTTTTAAAGTAACCAACAGTTTAATGTTTAACCATTTGTGAATGACTCATAATTGTATCCTAATTTAGTTACATGGTGTTTGGTAACAAAGGGCCTACTTTGCATCAGCAACACTGACTCAATGACAAGTCATTCATAAGAAGACAACTGATGGCACCTGTATTCATAGCAAATAGTTTCTAACTAACATTTGATTGTTTATCATAAATATAGGGGGCTGCTGCTCGGTATAATAGTTTTCAAGAGCATCATGTAAATTGGTAAACTATTTAGCCTAGGCTACTAAAACAAACACCAAAACTTAACATCTGTTCAGATCTCAAAAAGTCTGGGCAAACTACTGATTAGGTACCAATCAGAGGATGCATTTTTGTGATGTCATCATGTAGACTTCTTACAAAGTATTTTACAGTATTTTAAAACTATACAAAAATACAAAACAAAGTATTTTGATACAAAATGCAAAGCCATTTTCATCAGCCCTATCAAATACAAATTACAAAATACTATTTTGTATTTGAAAAACATGTATCATAAATACCGCCAATCCTTGATGCTTGGAATATAAGAACAAACACAACCAACAGAAGGTTTTAAACACTTTATTTTATTTAATGTTTAATAATCACATCATAGTTAACAATTAACCACAATAAACACCTCATTCAAACCAAAAATATAATGAAATTCAATTTTCATGGAAAAACTCAAAAACAAAGGAAAACAAACCAACAAAAACCTTGCAAATGATGAGAGTCTGGCAAACAGTCTCACCTGGTTTCTGCTCTCTGAATGATCTATTCGTATCAGCTTACAGCTTCTTACTGCATCACAAGAAGAAACCAAATCTACTGCACATTAATGTCATGTTTCTTTAGCTTCAATGTTACTTTAGGGTTGTACATCTTTTTGTTCCAGGGCAACATCTCTCCCAGATTACTCCCAGATAATAAAAAGAAAAGAAAAGAAAAGAAAAAAATCATCATCACCATAACAACAACAACAATAATTGGACCTCTCCTCTCCCTGATTTAACAGGATGCCCTGGTCCTTCATGGCACAATAAAATCTGTGCAATTGAAACACATTCAATGCAACCCCCCATTTTAGTTCTGACAGTGTTATTCAGAATTTCTTGTAAGACTAAGATTCATAGAAACATAAGGGGTTATGTGAGATTCATCAACATTATTAGTAGACGTTAAGAGGACGCGGGCTAAATATCGATGCCCATCTGGACATGACCCACCTGGCATCATCTGGGCATAAGCTCTAGCAAGCTAGCCACAACATTAAAGACACGGCGGCCAAATACATGTGCTTTAATAGTAATCTCTGCCTTTTTCACTGGAAAAAATGCAGGGCCAAAATGGCAATAATAACATGAACATTAGCCATTAAAAGGTGCATAATATCAGCCCTCACTTTCTTTGACCATTTATCATTGCTTTCGCTTTTGTGCCTAAATTAAATGCATTTACAGCAATCATTTGCTAACAATGGGAGACCAACTGTAAATACATGTAAAGACGATATAAATGATTCTGTGATTGTTCTCGGGGTTCATTCAGGCACAGGGAACCGATTCAAATGCGACCTTTTAAACATTATTACTGTCCTGAAAGACTAAAGGGCCTTTAAAGCAAAACCATAGTGTTCAAAAGCTGAACACAGCTCAAATACTAATATTTACACACCTCTCATTTCTTGGAAAGAAAAAAAGACTACACTCTAAAAAAAAAAGCTGGGTGGTTTCAACCAATGGTTGGGTCACATATGGATAAACCCAAAGGTTGGGTTTAAAAATGTTACTTCTGTCCATATTTAAAACAAAAATGGGTTGAAACAAGCATTTTTTTTTTAGAGTGTATAAATAATATCCATTATTGCCCAAAATCATTGAATAGTAAATTAACGTAACCATTGTTTGGGCATTTTCCCAATTTATATGTGAATTATTTTAAAATAATCTTTAAAATGCAAATACATCATGAAATTACACTGTTCTATGTGTATTCGATATCTAAAATGATATTAAAATCTTAAGTTTTCTAACATGGTCATGCATTTGCCAATTATTTCAACCAATCACACAATATGTCTTGATCTTAATGCTTTACGCTGTCATGCATGATGTAGATTTCTAAATGTCAAAATCTGGGCTCTGTCATATTGACAGTCTTATTGCTCTGCATGTTCTGGGATTAAAGAGGTCTGACGAGAATATATGCAACAAAGCTTCATAATTTGTCATAAAACGGAAAGCAAGCTGAAGAACGTCCCTCCAGCCTCCATACTGCTCACGGCTGATGTGCAACCTCAAAAAGATCAACTGAAAATGCTACAAGAGAAATAAGCTACAAGCTCCACCATCAAAACCTTTCGACTCACATGATGCAAAGTTAAAAAAAGGCCTGCAGAAACGTATGCAATAATATTAAAACCACAACCAGACTCACTCACAATTTCACTGGTTTCTCATAAAGCAACTATTAAAAGTACATAAAAGGTTTCAAGCTGTGACATTCTGTCTTTGCGCTCGTCAAAGGCAGGGAATTAGAAGATTCTATCGGTACCAGGCACAAACTCGGCACCAGGCCCTTCATTTCCATGTAAAAACACACCAAACCTACTGTATACGATGCCAAAACATCAACACAATTCATCGCTGACAGAAACCCCTCTTTAAATCACTTAAATACATCTACTGTGCGATTCAATACCTTTGTGAAAAAGAAGCACATTTTAGCATTCTTTATTACCAAAATAACATGCTTACAATAAGTGCAAACTGAATATATTTTCAGACACCCTAAATTGCATGTTAACTGAAAATTATTTTAAAAGCAGTTAGTTGAACTTAGTGCTTTTTTGACCCACTTAAGTAGGACTTAAGCACATATTTTTATGTAGTTACTTGGTACACAGCAAAATCTCCAGAGTTAAATCAGCTCTGCTCAGAGTACATATGGTCCCTCTCTAAATAGTGTTAAAATAACACTGAAGCAGAGTTAAAGTTAATGAGATAATTAAGCAATTAATTAAGTGACAATTGTGCATTAGTGATGAACACCTGCTGTTAACAAGCAGGCTGTGACTGAAGTCAGTTGTAGTTCTTGTGTTTCTCTTTTCTTCAGTGATTCTGCAAGTTAACAGCAGGTGTTCATCACTAATGCTCAATCGTCACTTAATTAATTGCTTAATTATCTCATTAACTTTAACTCTGCTTCAGTGTTACTTTAACACTATTTAGAGAGGAACCAAATGTACCCTGAGCAGAGTTGATTTAACTCTGGGGATTTTACTGTGTATTGTCTTTGAAATAAGGTTAAAGTTATAATTATAATCAAGTACTTCACATGTGCTTTAGTATGTTCAAAATAATCAAACTTCTTTAAAGAACGGCAAAGCTTATTAAAACAACTTATTAATACATACTTAAGTGTGTTAAGAAACGGTCACTCTTTTTAAGTACACTTAAGTGTCCTTTAATTTCATTAATATTACCATAAAGTAAGTGTATATATATATATATATATATATATATATATATATATATATATATATATATATATATATATATATATATATATATATATACTGTTAAGATTCTTTTTCACAAGGGTATCTTCCTTTACTCGTCCGCCCTCAGACCCTCTTCACTTTCACAAACCGTCTGGAGCTGCGTTCGACACTATGAGCGTGGTTTACTGTGCGTGTACGTAGAGTTTAATGTCTTATAGGCATTGTAGGAGACCGTTATATTGCTTTACAATAACGAGGAAAACATCTGCTGGTCACGAAAATAAAACAAAAGGATACGAAGAGTTAAAATAAACCGTTTAACAACACAGTTCATTGCTACAGTATTCACTCAAACACACCATCACGAAATAGAGTTTAGATAGCCTATGTGATTCAGTTTCAGTTCTACTGGAGGTCAAAGGTGAGGTGAGAGAGGATCACATGACAGGGTCACATGACAGCCCCTGTATGCTGCTGAATGATGCTGCCTTCAAATCACGTGGGAATGATCATGCTTACGAGACGAACGGCATCACGATCTCGTATGTCAGGAAACTTTAAAGGCATAGCTGTTTTTAGCCATTTGAATATTGTAAGTTTTAATTATTAATTTTGTCTAGTGCTGCCCAGAAAATATTACAAATAAGTTTTGGTGTACTCTGCTCTACTCTGTGACCAACAGAAGACCAACATCTTGGCGTGAACTTTGAGCTGAATTAAAAGAACACAAACTTTAAAGGTTCAGTGTGTAAATTTTAGCAGCATCTAGTGGTGAGGTTGTGAATTGCAACCAACGGTTCAGTCCACCGCTCCCTTTCAATGCACATGGAGAAGCTACGGTGGCCGTCACAGGACAAAGATGTCGTCGTCTGAGACAGCAGAGAGGAGGCAGTCAAGCAAACGCACTCTATAGAGCAGTTTGTCCATTTAGGGCTACTGTAGAAACATGGTGGCACAAAATGGCGACTTCGATGTAAGAGGACCAGCGGTGTATATACATAGAAATGACTCATTCTAAGGTAATAAAAACATAATTACATATGTAACGTCTTTATACACCACTGAAAACATAGTTATGTATATTATATTGCATTTCTGTCAATAGATCCTCCTAAATATTACACACTGCACCTTTAAATCTGCAGAAAGGCAGTAAAGTTGAGTATATTGTTTTTTGTTTTACATTTTAGATGTTGGATTATGTTTTTAAAAATGATTAGGACCGTTTTCATGCCGTAGAATTTTTGCACTCTCAAAAGTATAGCGTGCCCGTGGCTTAAAGCTTCATGCAACCAAATCTACATTTCCCATCATGCTCTAATAACATGCACACTTAATGCACATTCTTTGCTCTTCATTTGGTTGCTTTGGCACTAAAAGAGGCTTCTTGGTTTTGTCGGAAAATTAAAAAGCATGATATTCATCCAGAATATCGGATGGATATTTGATATTTGAACTGCATTTTATGTAAGATTCATAAGTACGAACTTCCCAGGAGGACTTGAAGGCAGCTAGAGATGATGTCCAGATGGATCCAGATGTTTGTATGTGGTGATCAGATGAACAGCTACATCATGATTATGAATACCGAGTTGAGAGTTATTGTATACAGATAAAAAAAGAAACGAAAGCAACTAAACTAGATTCATGCTCTACTACAAGTGACGTAGCAGGTGTGGTGATTGTTAGGTATGAGTTTAGCCATGTCTAAGTGTAATCTCAGCAAACCCCATCCAGACTGTTACCGACAGAGTTTACAGACTCTCAGGGCGAGTATTTCGCTCCCAATCCACTTCAATTATGGTCATTTTTTTTGCGTTTCCTGGTGACTGAACAAATCAGGAATCACGTTCAAGGACGTCAACAAAGAGCACACCAATCATATGAGTCTTAGCAATGGTAGGAGGCGGGGTTTAGAGAGCAGCGGACCAATGAAAAGAAAGAATCACGTCCGGAGTTGGGTAAGCGAGCCGGCGTCGCCTTCTTGTTCTTGGTAGGAGATGAGGGCCGGGGTGGTGTGGGAGCGAGGGATGCCGGCGGCCGCGAGGGAGTCGTTGAGCGAGACGCTGCTGCGGAGCAGGTGGACAGGGCTGTCACCCGAGACGGGCCAGGTGATGATGTCGGCGCCGTGGTCCGTGCGAGAGCGGGCGTTCTCGCGGAAATTTAGCTTGAAAGACTCAATCTGCATCACAGAGTTGGAGAAAGACAGGACAGAGGAGGGACAGGACATAAACAAGGGGAGGAGAGGAAGTGGTCGGGGGTTGAAATGAAAAGGGCAAAGTGATAGCAAAAAGTTGAGTTAGATGCCTGAAAAATAAGAAGAGGTCAAGACGGTTTGGTGATCAGAGAACAGCACTTTAAAAACATCCGTTCAGCACAGAGGTCGACCGACTTATGAATCTACACCGATGACAGACTCGCTGTTCAAAAAACAATTGTGATTTAATTTTGAACAAATGGTACTTAAAACATGAAGTTAGTGTTTTATTCAACATTTTATTTTTACTTAAGTTTTTATTCAATATTTTGATTTCTTGAAAAGTAACATTTTACATTCAATGGTTTTATTATATTTTGATTTCACTTAAAGTAGAATGTTAAATTTAAGGTTTTATTTAATATTTTTGAATTTACTTCAATAAAATGTTATGTGAATGTTTTATTCAATATTTTGATTTTGCTTTAAAATTGTTACTTTTTGTAATTCAATATTTTTATTTAAAAAAAAAAAAATCAATATTTTGATTTTACTTAAAACGTCATACAGTGTTTTATTCAATATTTTGATTTTAAAAATAAAATGTGAATATTTTGATTTTACTTTGAAAATGTTATTCAATATTTTTATTTAATATTCTGATTTTATTTAAAATGTTATTCAATGTTTTATTCAATATTTTGATTTTGCTTTTAAAATAAAAATATAACATTTAAGCATTCAATATTTTGATTTTACTTAAAAAAAAAAATTAAAGGTTACATTAAATGTTTTTATTCAAAATTTAGATTTAACTTTAAAAATAACATTTTACATTCAATATTTTTATGTAATATTTTGATTTAAAAAAATCAATTATTCAATGTTTTGATTTTTACTTAAAATACTGAATAACATTTTTAAAGTAAAATCAAAATATTAAAAACATTGTATGACGTTTTATTTAATATTTTTATTTGAATTAACACATTATTCAATGTTTTATTCAATGTTTTTATTCAATATTTTGATTTTGCTGTCAAAATTAAATATTACATTTAAGTATTTATTCAATATTTTGACTTTACTTTTAAACAATTAAAGATTATATTGAATGTTTTTAATCAATTTTTTGATTTTACTTAAAAAAAATGTTATTCAATGTTTTATTCAATATTATGATTTACTTACATTCAATGTTTTTATTTAATATTTTCTTCCACCTTCATTACTGGTTGTGAATTCATAATCGGTCGACCTCTCGTACACTAATAAATCAGACAATGAAATAACACAATTACATGCTGCTTAAAATTAAGAACTAAAGCCAAAAAAAGAAAAAAACTAATAGTGTGTATGAAATGATGGAAAAACAAATAATATGTAGGTGTAAATGAAAGGAATGGAATCTGGATATGGAATTGTCGAGTTCTACAGTACAGACAGTTCTAAAGGAACTCTAGTCTGACGGGGCTTCGGCCGGGGCGCTGGGTTACACACAAACTTACTTGTTTCAGGGATGAGCGAGTCCAGGCCCTGCGGGTCCCGGAGCTCGTCACTCCTGCAGGGGGCGCCCTCCTTCAGCCCATTCTCCTGGGCAGGGCCGGCTGATGGCTGGGTGGCCGAGACACCACTAGAGGGAGCTCCGCTACCCTCAGCAGTCTCCTGCGCCCCCTCAGCCTAGAAACACACAGCAGGGCGTCAATAGGAAAGATGAGGGTGAAATGGTGATGGACGCAGAACCAGGAGTGTGTGCTTGAACACAATATAAATCAAAACCTTGCATGGTGAGGCAATATGGCTGACATACAGTACCAGTTTGGATGCACTGGATCGAATTTATGTTTCTTAAGATCTTCTGACTTAAATGATTGAAATTAGTTCTGTAGCTTCACATAATTAAATGAATTAGACTGGTTGAGCGTCCTAAATGTTTTAGTAACTACATTTTTTATAGTATTATTCTAAAATGAAACACTAGACTGGTACTGTATATCCATGCAGAGAACAAAGCAAAACATTAAACTAATAAAACAGAGTAAATCAATAAAATAATGACAGAAACGTAATGACTAAATAACTTTGTGAATATATATAAATAAATCAGGCGACTATCATGTGGAACTGACTTAACCACATAACTTGAATAAAATAATTTCAACATAACTTATAATTAAGAGGATGATTGAATGGCAATGAATAGAATCCCATGCAAATGGATATGCCTGTCAATTATTAAAATGCATGTATTTTTAATACAATTATGTGCATGAGAACCGAAATATTAAAATTTTTCAATAATTATAAACTTCAGTTAATAGATGCTGAATTTAAAAATAAAATGTAATGGTTATAGTACTATAATGCATTATTATGCTCAATTAAAAGTAGTTTAATATTAATTACAGATGTAGCCAAAAGACTAACATTCAAATTGTTTGAATGTTAAAGTTTAAAAAACCGTATCGGTGTGATCACAAACGTGTTTGTTGTGGATGATGGGTACAAATTTAAAACAATAATGGGTGCAGCGAGTGGTCATGTGACTGAAATGGATGGCCATAGGCTGAGGGGCAGGTGACATCACAATCACAGTCGCCTGAAGCTTTCAGACATGAAGCCACCGGTAAGAGTTTGGGGGAATGAAAACCCTAGCTGTCCCTAACCATCATTCCCATTTTAAATCACATGCTTTCTGTCTTTTACTGCTAACAGCTTCCTGTTGCATAACATACCAGAGAAACTAAGCATAATATATACGTATTTAATAAGTGATTATTTTGAGGTTGGAATGAACACGGTAAAAACACATGGACTTAAAACAAATAAAAACATGAAAAATAACATTGATCAAGGACATTAATGTTTAAAACTTTCCATGCAAGCGTAATGTTTCATTTGATTACTGTACTTACCACTGATATATAATAAAACACAGCTTTAAAGGAACAGTTCACCCAAAAATAACAATTCTATGTTACTAAATGTTATTCAATCTCCCTAAACTGACATTTAGCCGAATGTGAACCTGAGTCTGCTTCTGACATAAATATATCATCTGATGTCAGTTTCAAAGCAGCTTTACAGAAAATCATGATGTTAATGTTTATAATATCTTCATGCCTTATAGTTGCATTTATCAGATTAGAGCTGGACGACAATATAGTTGCATTTTGAGCTGATATAAACAATCAATCAGCTGAGATTTGCTATATATTATAAAACGGTTAGTTCCTGTCTTTGATTCTGATTGGTCAATATCTGTGTTTTATTCACAACTGATAGTGTTCATTAAAGCTTGCTGTATTATGTAGAAAAGCATTGTGAGAAAGAGATTGAGAGAGCGAGTTTATTACCTGCATTCAGATTTAGTATTTTCCTTCAGGTCAGTCCTATGTTCATCATAAAAAATCTGTTTAAATGTCCGCTGCGATATCTTGTCCTTTTAACAAAAGGGGTTTTCCCATGACTGACAGCACTAGTCAAAGCATTTGTCAGTTGCGTCTTGTTCTGTGTTCACAACAATTCAGCCTTTACAATGAAAAAGTCTTCGCTACTGACTGACACACTCATAAAGACAGTCTTTGCCGCCATCTAATGGTGTGATAATGTAACTTCTGTTGCTGTTCACGGTCAGGGACTATTTTTTTCCGGCGGAAGTAAGGCTTTTAGTTAAAGTTTACTTCATGAAAGTTGCATTGATACATATTTTTGGCTTTAATATTTGTATTGTGTGGTAACGGTTTTATAAAAGCAATAAGGTACTCGAGGCTAGTGCTGTATTGTGAATAAGTCACGGCTGAAGGGGTAACAACGACTTCAATATACAGCACAGCCTCTCGTACCTTATTGCTTACGTATATATTGATTTATGTGAGTGTACTGTACTTCATGCATGCAAGTAAAGTTGTATAGTGAAGTATATAGTATATATTTAAGGTAAGAATAAAGTACATAGAGCTGTGCAATAACAGTTTACTTTTTTGCGACGCTATGAACAATTATGCAGTCGAGATTTGCTCTCTTTCTTTCTCATGAAATGGATTTTTTATTTGTCACTGAGTCTTGGCTTAATACTGGCGAAATAACTCCTCTCTCTGAACTTTCTCCTCCTTTTCAGGAGGAAAACTGTCGCCCCTCTTGTGTGTGAGGTTCCTCAGGGTTCTGTCCTGGGACCAGTTTTATTTTCCCTTTATATGCTCCCCATAGGTTCCATTTTTGAGAAATTTGGGATTCACTATCATCTGTATGTGGATGATTATTTGCCACTGAAACATGGGCATAAATGTGCCATTCAGTCCCTGCGTGAATGTTTGACTGAGATTAAGTGCTGGTTGGCGAATAACTTTCTCCAATTGAATGAGGATAAGACAGAGGTGATTTTATTTGGTAATAAGGGGTGTGTAGAGGACTGCCTGGGATTGTTTCCTGGGGAAAAAAAAAAAACTGTACAGCGTGAGAAACCTTGGTGTCATTTTAGATTCTGAGCTTAAATTTGACTGGCAAATCAATGCTGTTGTTAAAGGATTAGTTCACTTTCAAATTAAAATTTCCTGAAAATTTACTCACCCCCATGTCATCCAAGATGTTCATGTCTTTCTTTCTTCAGTCGAAAAGAAATGAAGGTTTTTGATGAAAACATTCCAGGATTATTCTCCATATAGTGGACTTCACTGGAGCCCAAATGGTTGAAGGTCCAAATGACAGTTTCAGTGCAGCTTCAAAGAGCTTTAAACGATACCAGACGAGGAATAAGAGTCTCATCTAGAGAAACCATCGGTCATTTTCTAAAAAAATTAAAAATAAAATAAAAATGATATACGTTTTAACCTTAAATGCTCATCTTGTCTCACTAGATAAGACCCTTATTTCATGTCTGGGATCATGTAGAGCTCTTTGAAGCTGCAATGAAACTGTAATTTTGACCTTCAACAGTTTGGTGCCCATTGAAGTCCACTATATGGAGAAAAATCCTGGAATGTTTTCATCAAAAACCTTCATTTCTTCTCGACTGAAGAAAAAGATATGAACATCTTGGATGACATGGGGGTGAGTAAATTATCAGGAAATTTTAATTTGAAAGTAATCCTTTAAGGACATTTTTTTCCATCTTAGATTAATATCTAAATTTAAGTCTATCCTGTCTTTTGAAGATAAGGAGAAGGTTGTTCATGGATTACTGTAATGTGTTGTATCTGGGTGTGAATCAGGCCTCTCTCTCTCTCTCTCTCTCTCATTTGCAGCTTGTTCAGAACTGTTATCATATTTTTATATTACTTCATGAACATCTTCGGTTAAACATATTTTAAGTTCCACCGAAATTATGAGGGTGAGACAGAGGAAAGATTATTAAAAGGCAAATAATTTTTGGGTGAATTGCTCCTTTAAACACTAAACAACACCAAAACATATTTTTAAAATTAAAATTTCTGAATAAAGTGTCAGTAAAACGTGACTTCTTGTTAACACCTTTGTTTACTTTGTTTAAGGTTTAACTGTGATCTTGTGAAGCATCTTCATAAATCTCACCTTGACGTTCCCACCACCAGGCTCATGATTGACATTATCCATCGAGCCCACCTTGGACTGAGCTTTATCCTTAAAGTTCACCTTATGGCTTTCGATCTTGACTTCCCCTCCACCTACAGAAAATCACCAAACGGATGGTTTAAAACGAGCTTGGATTGGGAAGGAACTGAAAATCTAAAGACATTTTTGGACAAACGATTCCTTTAAGCTCTCATCATACCTGGTTTGTGTTTGATGTTGCTTTTGGATCCACACTTCGAAGTCACTTTACTCAAGTCAACCTTCTTGCTGAGAATCTGGACCTGTGAACAAATACAATCATCCGACACGACCAATGAAAGCTGCTCAAATCAGAAATCAAGTGACATGCAGTGCTTGAATCTGAAGTTAAACACCAGGTGACGGGGAAAACGAAAGACTGACATCAGAGATGATCTCTAAAAGGTAAGATTTCAGAGAGAGCGACGCAGCAGATTTGAGCTCGACACGGTGAGTTAGAAGATTATGAACCCAAACCTCTGCTGTCACCATGATTTGGTTTGTTTTGGAAAATGCAGCTCAGCACCAACGGATTTGGGAAAAGGATTTGGCAGCGTTCCTCCCGGAGCATCAGCAGCTCTTATTTGTTCATAAGTGAAGAAAGCGTCTCATTGTTGGGTCTGAGAGCATCATGTGGCACAATGGACAGAATGATGGTGTTTGTTTGAACAACGACTACACCGCATGCAGTAACGTTACTTACGTTCCCTCCACCAGGAATATGTTTGATATTGTCCTTGGAGCCCAAGCGAGAAGTCACGTGACTGTAGTCCACTTTTTTGGAGACTATCTGAACCTATAACACAGCACGGCGGGCCGGGAGGGACGGGACACCAGGGAGGACCAGGTTAGAGAGGAAAGACAACAGAGGACACAAGCAGAAGCATCTAAAAGCAACTAGCACCCCATTTTATGCACTGCACACGGACACCGTTAGTGTGAACACCCCTTACGGCTCTTAAATCACTAGCCCTATTTAAGTGAATGAAACTGATACAGATTTCAGAACTGATTTAGACTGAAAGGCCCTTAATTATGACTGTCTGATGAATATTAGAGATCTGGTTGGTGAGATTTAAATGAACACTGATGCAGGGATACTCAAATCCTACAGGCTTCTTGGTGGGCTGAAATTTTTTGAGAATTAATTTGAATGCCATAACCATACTGCTCTCATTATAATCAATGAAGCACTGTCTCTGCTGCAAACGCTTACAATAGAAGTGTCTGTTTTATTGCCTCATTGATAATCCAATGCACACAATGAGACTGTTCCTGTTACCCGATGGGGCGTGAAACTTACATTTAAATTATTGTTATGATTTTTGTTTACTGCACATTTTGTTTAATAAGGAGCAAATAATATTATCATAATCTATCATTTTATTTACCAACTCACTCAGCGTTTTCTTAAGTGGTCCCTGAAATATGCAATTTGAGTATCCCTGCTGTGATGTATAATTTGATGTGTAGCATTCATTAATGAGGTGCAAGAGACAAACACTATATGAAAAAATATGACATTATGGTAAAAACCCAATGTAAGTATTACAAAGATCTCCAGAAGGAAAGATGAGTGGTTGAACATTGTGTTTTAAATAAATATTTTATATATATATACACACACATACATAAATGCATATTATATATATATATAAAAACACACATATAAATATTAAATATTTATTTATTATACAAATTATATTATACAAATTAACCAATTACATATTTAAAATTATAAATATATATTTCATATTCATATAAAATGTATTACATATATATCTCTCATTTGTAAAAATATATAATTGATAATTATTAATTAATAATATTGTATATTTAAATATTTTAAATATTTATTTATTTTATGATTTAATGTTTAAGAATTAATTCTTATACATTACAAATTAAATTAACCCATTACACATTTAAAATTACAAATATAAATATTTTTATATCTATATAAAATATATTACATATATTCAATATATACATATATTAAAATGTGTGTATATATATATATATATATATATATATATATATATATATATATATATATATATATATATATATATATATATATATATATATATATATGATTGAATATGGTTATTAATTACACATTATAAATCAAATTATTAATCCATTACATATTTAAAAATTCATATAAAAAATTCATATAAAATACTATATATTAAGTTTAATATATATATATATATATATATATATATATATATATATATATATATATATATATATATATATATATATATAATTTGATAATTGTATAATTTATATATATATAATTTATAAAAAAAAATATGTAATTCATAATTATTAATTTATATTAATATTGTATATTTGTATATTGCATATTTATAAATTTAAAAATAAATATAATAAACAAATATTGTAACAGTTTACATAATACATATGTACGTAATTTAATCATATTAATAATATTATATTAAATAGCTAGTAATTAATAACATATTTAATTGAATATATAATAAATATTATGTTATTATTTATAGTAAATATATTAACAGACACACACTCGTAAACACATATCGATCTATCACTTAATTACTAAAGCTACTGTAACATCAGATCTGTGCAGGCTATATTGAGAAGAGAATGAGAGTTTGAAAAGACTGACTGCTGCGAGAGAACAGTCAGAGACAGAGATGAGGTGATGGGCTGATGGGTTGAACTCACTTTGCCCTGGCTGGTCTCTTTGGAGGGCGAGCTCTGAGTGTCCGTCCTGCTCTGAGACACTGTGACCTGCAGCCGGAACAACCCCAGATACACCCCTCGAGTCACTCACATGTGTGGAAAGAGCTCTTTTATACTGATCTACGGCCTAAAGCTACAGTAATCGCACATAAAAACTTCAGGATCAGAGGAAAAGGCGGGAACAGGCAGAACTGGGGCGGGTTAGTAACGTTCTTCAGTGCAGCGTGAGAGTCTCACGTCTGTGGAGAGCAAGTGGACAAACTCCAGACATGCACGGATCTGGGGTGAAACATCATCATGCTCCAAACACAACAGTGTAAACTCGCTTTACAACCGTGTTGATGCTAAACGACGCTCTTGAACTTTGTGCATCTGCACTTTGTGGTGACAGGAGACGTTTCTCAAGCACATCAGGAGCAGGAGAGTGTTAGCGAGTCACAGAAAGAGCTCAGCCAGGAAAAAGACCAGGATGAACAACAACACATGGGAGTGATGCAATACCAAAGTGAAGCTCGTGGACGTGAGTGATAAATAATAATGGTTATGAAGACTGGAGCTGGTTTACAGATCTAAATATACAGGGAGTCATACAGAAGTAAACATGAGCAGAGAATACAGACTCTAAGAGATCGTGAATCATGCTGATTCTCAGCCGTAATCACATTAGACTGGGAAACAGGACGTGGCTGAGCAAATCTGCTGATCAGGACAGAACATCTGTGTCCAAAACTAAAGACTTATCAGGCAGCGTTTGGGCATTTAGTGAATATTTAATGACTGCAATGATTATTTCTCTGTAGACATGCAATTAAAAATAGAGAAAAAGGATATTTATAAATTAATTTACGTATGTGGACAGTGAAGGATGCATCTAGTAAATTACTCAATTTAAATAAAAATAATGCCCTTACTACATACCATGGAAATATGTCCCTCCCTAACTCATGATAATGCTAGTTTTTTTTTTTGGACATGGTACAATGATGATTGTTGTTGTACTTTATCTGAGTATCATGTAAATACCATGGTTTATGAATATGGTAATTGTACAGTACTGTGATATATATAAAGATACCAGAGTGTTACTATCGGATACATCACTGGTACCACTGTTGTTATTGTAAGCTACATTTTTTAGTTTTTGGTAATGGAAATAAAGCTGAAATAAAACTTAAATGAAAATGTGAAATGTTGCCTTGGCAACTAACTGAAATAAATAAATTTAAGTACTAAAATTACTAAAACTGAAATAAAAATAAATTAAAGCTAAACAGAAATATTTTTAAAAACGATACTAATAAAATGAGAAAAAAGCACCTAACTGGAAGCTTGTTTCCACCATGAAATAAAAACTAAAAAATTAGTAATTGCGACTTTTTCTCTCACAATTCTCACTTTTTTCCCTGAATTCGAGATATAAAGTCATAATTGTGAGATATAAAGTCAAGAATTGCGAGATAAAGTCAGAATTGCGAGATAAAAATGCTAAATTGTGAGATTTAAAGTCAGAATTGTGAGATATAAAGTCAGAATTGCAAAACAAAGTCTGAATTGCGAGATATAAAGTCAGAATTACGATATTATGTCATAATTGCGAATTATAAAGTCAGAATTGTGAGATATAAAGTCAGAATTGCAAAACAAAGTCTGAATTGCAAGATATAATGTCAGAATTATGTTATAAAGTCAGAATTGTGAGATATATAAAGTCAGAATTGTGAGATTTAAAGTCAGAATTGTGAGATTTAAAGTCAGAATTGTGAGATATAAAGTCAGAATTGCAAAACAAAGTCTGAATTGCGAGATAAAGTCAGAATTATGTTATAAAGTCAGAATTGTGAGATATAAAGTCAGAATTGCAAAACAAAGTCTGAATTGCAAGATATAATGTCAGAATTATGTTATAAAGTCAGAATTGCGAGATATAAAGTCAGAATTGCGAGATATAAAGTCAGAATTGCAAAACAAAGTCTGAATTGCGAAATATAAAGTCAGAATTATGTTATAAAGTCAGAATTGTGAGATATAAAGTCAGAATTGGGAAATATAAAGTCAGAATTGCGAGATATAAAGTCAGAATTGCGAGATATAAAGTCAGAATTGCGAGATATAAAGTCAGAATTGCAAAACAAAGTCTGAATTGCAAGATATAATGTCAGAATTATGTTATAAAGTCAGAATTGTGAGATATATAAAGTCAGAATTGTGAGATTTAAAGTCAGAATTTTGAGATTTAAAGTCAGAATTGTGAGATATAAAGTCAGAATTGCAAAACAAAGTCTGAATTACGAGATAAAGTCAGAATTATGTTATAAAGTCAGAATTGTGAGATATAAAGTCAGAATTGTGAGATATAAAGTCAGAATTGCAAAACAAAGTCTGAATTGCAAGATATAATGTCAGAATTATGTTATAAAGTCAGAATTGCGAGATATAAAGTCAGAATTGCGAGATATAAAGTCAGAATTGCAAAACAAAGTCTGAATTGCGAAATATAAAGTCAGAATTATGTTATAAAGTCAGAATTGGGAGATATAAAGTCTGAATTGCGAGATAAAGTCAGAATTGGGAGATATAAAGTCAGAATTGCGAGATATAAAGTCAGAATTGCGAGATATAAAGTCAGAATTGCGAGATATAAAGTCAGAATTGCGAGATAAAGTCAGAATTACGATATAAAGTCAGAATTGCAAAACAAAGTCTGAATTGCGAGATAAAGTCAGAATTACGATATAAAGTCAGAATTACAAGATAAAAATGCTAAACTGCGAGATATAAAGTCAGAATTTTTTATTTAGTGGCAAAAACAAGCAACAAAACCTAACAAAACTACTAGAAAACTTAAATGAAAACTGAAAATATACAAATAAAATAAATTAAATCAAATAATAATCTCAAACATGTCCACTATGAAGGGCACATGTGTGCGGTTACCTTTCCTCCTCCGGGCTGGTATTTAATGTTGTCTGTGGATCCGATCTTGGAGCGGATGTTCTTGATGTCCGGCGCTGGTGTGGAGCTGGGGCGGGCGGCGGGGGCACGAGCCGCGGTGCTGGCGGTCGTGGAGCTGGGTCGAGGGACGCGGGGTACCGGCGGCTTCTTCTCGGCCGCGGCGGCTGTAGTGCTGCTGGAGGCGGGGGTTTTGGTGGGGCGAGGGCGGGTGGTGGCGCTGCTTGTAGTGGTGGAGGCTTTGAGCGGGGCTGATTTAGAGCGGGCGGCATCTGAAACCAGAGATGTGAGGTTAGATAACTACTTTTGTTTGGGGATGTAGCTGAACTTTAAAAGACTCACAGAAAGTTAGGAGAAGTACTGTCAAAATCTTTATAAAGTGTGTCTGCGTAAGAGAGCACTAGAGCGATATCTGAATGTTCAGTTTTGAAGCATAAAGCCCTCTTTTAAGCGTCAGATTAAAATAATCTCTCTGCAGCGCTGCGTTCGGTTCAAAGCTCTGGAAACGGGGAAAGAAGCAGTGTGAGACCAGCAGCACTCCGTGTGCGGGATTATCCCAAACTCATTCCTGCTGCCGAATTCACTTGTGGATTTTAAAGAGATTTTTCATGGATTTAAATGTGTTTGTCAGTGTGGCGTCTCTGTATCTTTTACCTGTTAATACTTGCAGCAATGCTTTAAGTCGCCATCTTGAACACATATACATGTACATACGCTACTGGTCAAAAGCTTGGTATCAAAGTCTCTTCTGCTCATCAAAGGTGTATTTATTTGATCAAAAATACAGTAAAAATGTGAAATATTTTTAAAACAGCTGTTTTCTATGTGAATATATAGTAAAGTGTAATTTATTCCTGTGATCAAAGCTGAATTTTCAGCATCATTACTCCAGTCTTCAGTGTCACATGATTCTCCAGTCTTAAGTGTAACATGATATTATTTTCTTCCTAAAAAGCTTAATTTTCCCCAAACTTTTGAATGGTAGTGTAAGCAATAGTGTAGTGTATAAAGTCAGAATTACATGATATAGTCAGAAATGCATGATTATAAAGTCAGAATTGCGTGATAAAAATGCAAAATTGTGATATAAAGTCAGAATTGCAAGTTATAAAGTCAGAATTACATGATATAGTCAGAAATGCATGACATAAAGTCCGAATTACGAGTTATAAAGTCAGAATTACGAGTTATAAAGTCAGAGACACGTGATATAGTCAGAAATGCATGATATAAAGTCAGAATTGCGGGATAAAAATGAAAAATTACAAGTTTTAAAGTCAGAATTGGCCTTTGGCACAAGTGGGCGCTTCTCTGTGGCCGTCTGTCAGAAGAAAAAACAAGTTAAGGTCCATTTCAGAAGGTTTCATTGCAATATTCTAGATAATCTAGAGACATAATAAACAATATTTAGGTTTTTATGTTCATGAATACTAGATCAAAATCATTTTATAGATATTGCAGTGAGCAATTATCAGCTGATTTTCTAGAAAAATTATTGCAAGTAGCAATTTTCATGACTTTAGGAGCTCTATTACATTTAAGTTTCTTTGTAGACATACACAACCATTCAAAAGTTTGGGTTTATTAATACTTTTATCATGCAATAATGCATTAAATTGATCAAAAAATGTTATGAAGGAAAAGGTCCATTTCAGAAGCAAAAATGAGTTTCAACAATGATGATAATAATAATAAGAAATGTTTCTTGAGCACTAAATCAGCATCAGGTGTTATGTGAGATCACGTGTTGTACCTGTAGTTTTCAGTGCGCTTGGTTTCTTTTCATCTCCTGGTTTGCTCTCAGTCTTTGCTACTAAACACAAAAATAGAAATGCACAATGTGAATATTCCTAGCATTTCATAAATCAGCATGAAATGCAAAGCATCATCATATTTATGAGCACTAACCCGGGCGTCGTGCTGCAGGAACGCTGGCTGTGGTGCGTGTCGTGGTCGCTGTGCGCGTCGTGGTCGCAGGTTTGTCTGCGGCCGGTCGTGTGGGAGCGGCAGTGGCCTTTGGCACAAGTGGGCGCTTCTCTGTGGCCGTCTGTCGGAGGAAAAACACGTTAAGGTCCATTTCAGAAGGTTTCTCTTTCACAGTGGATGAACTGTAGCAAAGAACCCATCATGATCAAACACAGATGTTTCATCCAAATGTATCTGTTACTCTTGCTCCAAAAATATCCCGGAGATGGTGTCATCCTCTAAGAATCTAGTCATACCAACTTAAAACGGCGACAAAAAAACCCTTCATGTTAATTTATTTACTATGTGACAATCCTCTCTTTTCTTATTAACATTATCATGGCAACACAGTGCTTTAATCATGACGATTAATGAGTTTGCATTTGCTGATTGTTAATCTTTGGCCCTGATTACTCATATTATTAATATTCATTTAATTTCACTAGTTAATAAATATTGATTTTTAGGAAGGAGGTAGTGTTGTTAAACAAACGGCCACTAGAGGGAAGACTTGAACTGAATATTTGTCATATTTAAAAGAGATTTAACAAGACAAACAGCTGTGTGATTTCAAAACAATCTAGGAGACATAATAAACAATATTTAGGTTTTTAGGCTCATGAATACTAGATCAAAATCATTTTATAGATATTGCAGTGAGCAATTATCAGCGGAACAGTAACAGAATTGTGGATAAAAATGCAAAACTGTGAGTTATAAAGTCAGAATTGCAAGATATAGTCAGAATTGCGAGATAAAAATGCAAAATTATGAGTTATAAAGTCAGAATTGTGAGATATAAAGTCAGAATTACGAGATATAAAGTCAGAATTGTGAGATATAACGTCAGAATTGCGAGATATAAAGTCAGAATTGTGTGATATAAAGTCAGAATTAAGTGATATAGTCAGAAATGCATGATATCAAGTCAGAATTGCATGATAAAAATGCAAAATTGCGAGATATAAAGTCAGAATTGCGAGATATAAAGTCAGAATTGCGAGATATAAAGTCAGAATTAAGTGATATTGTCAGAAATGCATGATATAAAGTCTGAATTGCATGATAAAAATGCAAAATTGCAAGATAGTCAGAATTGCGTGATATAAAGTCAGAATTAAGTGATATAGTCAGAAATGCATGATATCAAGTCAGAATTGCATGATAAAAATGCAAAATTGCGAGATATAAAGTCAGAATTGCGAGATATAAAGTCAGAATTGCGAGATATAAAGTCAGAATTAAGTGATATTGTCAGAAATGCATGATATCAAGTCAGAATTGCATGATAAAAATGCAAAATTGCGAGATATAAAGTCAGAATTGCGAGATATAAAGTCAGAATTGCGAGATATAAAGTCAGAATTAAGTGATATTGTCAGAAATGCATGATATAAAGTCTGAATTGCATGATAAAAATGCAAAATTGCAAGATATAAAGTCAGAATTGCGTGATATAAAGTCAGAATTAAGTGATATAGTCAGAAATGCATGATATCAAGTCAGAATTGCATGATAAAAATGCAAAATTGCGAGATAAAGTCAGAATTGCGAGATGTAAAGTCAGAATTGCGAGATATAAAGTCAGAATTAAGTGATATTGTCAGAAATGCATGATATAAAGTCATAATTGCATGATAAAAATGCAAAATTGCGAGATATAAAGTCAGAATTGTGAGATATAAAGTCAGAATTGCGAGATATAAAGTCGGAATTGCGAGATATAAAGTCAGAATTGCGAGATATAAAGTCAGAATTGCGTGATATAAAGTCAGAATTAAGTGATATAGTCAGAAATGCATGATATAAAGTCAGAATTGCATGATAAAAATGCAAAATTGCGAGATATAAAGTCAGAATTGCGAGATATAAAGTCAGAATTGCGTGATATAAAGTCAGAATTATGTGATATAGTCAGAAATGCATGATATAAAGTCAGAATTGCACAATAAAAATGTAAAATTGCGAAATATAAAGTCAGAATTGCGAGATATAAAGTCAGAATTGTGTGATATAAAGTCAGAATTAAGTGATATAGTCAGAAATGCATGATATAAAGTCAGAATTGCATGATAAAAATGCAAAATTGCGAGATATAAAGTCAGAATTGCGAGATATAAAGTCAGAATTGCGTGATATAAAGTCAGAATTATGTGATATAGTCAGAAATGCATGATATAAAGTCAGAATTGCACAATAAAAATGTAAAATTGCAAAATATAAAGTCAGAATTGCGAGATATAAAGTCAGAATTGCGTGATATAAAGTCAGAATTATGTGAAAGTCAGAAATGCATGAATAAAGTCAGAATTGCATAAAGTAAAATTGCAGAGAATTGCGAGATATAAAGTCAGAATTGTGTGATATAAAGTCAGAATTAAGTGATATAGTCAGAAATGCATGATAAAAGTCAGAATTGCATGATAAAAATGCAAAATTGCGAGATATAAAGTCAGAATTGCGAGATATAAATTTAGTTGCAGAATTGTGATATAGTCAGAAATGCATGATATAAAGTCAGAATTGAGTGATATAGTCAGAAATGCATGATATAAAGTCAGAATTGCATGATAAAAATGCAAAATTGCGAGATTAAAGTCAGAATTGCGAGATATAAAGTCAGAATTGCGTGATATAAAGTCAGAATTATGTGATATAGTCAGAAATGCATGATAAAAGTCAGAATTGCACAATAAAAATGTAAAATTGCGAAATATAAAGTCAGAATTGCGAGATATAAAGTCAGAATTGTGTGATATAAAGTCAGAATTAAGTGATATAGTCAGAAATGCATGATATAAAGTCAGAATTGCATGATAAAAATGCAAAATTGCGAGATATAAAGTCAGAATTGCGAGATATAAAGTCAGAATTGCGTGATATAAAGTCAGAATTATGTGATATAGTCAGAAATGCATGATATAAAGTCAGAATTGCACAATAAAAATGTAAAATTGCAAAATATAAAGTCAGAATTGCGAGATATAAAGTCAGAATTGCGTGATATAAAGTCAGAATTATGTGATATAGTCAGAAATGCATGATATAAAGTCAGAATTGCACAATAAAAATGTAAAATTGCGAAATATAAAGTCAGAATTGCGAGATATAAAGTCAGAATTGTGTGATATAAAGTCAGAATTAAGTGATATAGTCAGAAATGCATGATATAAAGTCAGAATTGCATGATAAAAATGCAAAATTGCGAGATATAAAGTCAGAATTGCGAGATATAAAGTCAGAATTGCGTGATATAAAGTCAGAATTATGTGATATAGTCAGAAATGCATGATATAAAGTCAGAATTAAGTGATATAGTCAGAAATGCATGATATAAAGTCAGAATTGCATGATAAAAATGCAAAATTGCGAGATATAAAGTCAGAATTGCGAGATATAAAGTCAGAATTGCGTGATATAAAGTCAGAATTATGTGATATAGTCAGAAATGCATGATATAAAGTCAGAATTGCACAATAAAAATGTAAAATTGCAAAATATAAAGTCAGAATTGCGAGATATAAAGTCAGAATTGTGTGATATAAAGTCAGAATTAAGTGATATAGTCAGAAATGCATGATATAAAGTCAGAATTGCATGATAAAAATGCAAAATTGCAAGATATAAAGTCAGAATTGGCCTTTGGCACAAGTGGGCGCTTCTCTGTGGCCGTCTGTCACAGGAAAAAACACGTTAAGGTCCATTTCAGAAGGTTTCACTGCAATATGCTATATTACATTTAAGTTTCTTTGTAGACATACACAACCATTCAAACGTTTGGGTTTATTAATACTTTTATCATGCAATAATGCATTAAACTGATCAAAAGTGACTGTAAATACATTTATAATGTCTTAAAAGATGTTTTCAGCATTGATAATAATCAGAAATATTAAAGCAGCAAATTAGAATGATTTCTGAAGGATCATGTGACACTGAAGACTGGAGTAATGATGCTGAAAATTCAGCTTTTGATCACAGGAATAAATTATATTGTTTAATATATTCACATAGAAAACAGCTGTTTTAAATTGTAATAATATTTCACAATTTTTACTGTATTTTGATCAAATAAATGCAGCCTTGGTGAGCAAGAAACAACAATGCTACCAATAAAACTACAAAACGCTGCACAAAATGCGTGTTGATGTGGTCAAGCATGGACAGCACACACAAACAGGACATCCATGCAGCTGGATCGAACCGCTTTAACCTTTGGAAAGGAGTTTGGACGTCCTCTCGGTCAGATGGATGGAGACTCACCTTGGGCTTGACCTCTCTGGCCGCCGTGCTGGACGCGGCTGCGGTGCTTGTCGCGGTGGAGGGTCGTGTGGATGCCGTAGCTGGCCGTTTGGGGCCAGCGGCCGGGGTGGGTGCTTTGGACACGGGGGCTTTTTTGCTGAGGGGGGCGGGTGCGCTGGAGGCTGAGGTAGGGGTCGGACGCTTGGGGGCGGCTGTAGCGGCGGAGGCGGAGCTTGGCCGGGGCTTGGCAGAGCTAGGTTTGGATGCCCCGGCGACAGGCTGCATGGATGGACAGCAAACCCAACGGATGGATGGCAAATGATGAACAAAAAATAGAATAAGGACAAATGATAATGGCAGCGACATGAGCAGTGCAGGCCAAATTTTATATCATAATATTTAGATGTAGGGATGAGAAGATGATCCTCAACCCTACATAAGAGATCAATGAATCTGGTTTTGGCATTAATAAGCTTTAAGAACATAATCAAACTCATTAGCAGAAGCAACAGCAGGACGGTCAGTGGAGGATGAAGTGACAACAGAAAGTTTCCACAAACCTTGGTCTTCTTCTCAGGACTGGTCAAGTCTTTTCCAGGTGCACCGTTGGTTACCGCAGGCTTGGCCGCTGAGGGTTTAGCAGCTGTTTTTTTGGCTTTCTCGTCCTTCTCAGCTTTGGCGGGTTTCTTGTCAGCTGGCTCAATCTTTTCTGTTGTCTGTTCGACTTTGTCCTTCTCTGTCTTCTGTTCTGCTTTTTCCTTCACATGTTCTTCTTTATTTTCCTCTACTTTCTGGTCTGATTTGTTCTCTTCGACTTTCACTTCCTCCGTCTTCAGTTCAGCCTTTTCCACCAGATCCACCTTCTCTTTCTCCATCTTTGGAGAAGAATCAATCTTTTCTGCTGTGTCTTTTTTGTCGGTTTCTGCCGTCTCTTTCTTGTCGGTGGTCTTCTCAACCTTCTCAGCTTTTTCAGTCTCATCTTTAGTGGTTTTTTCCAACACTTCAATCTTCTCAACTTTCACTGGCGTTTCTACAGTGTGAACTTTTTCATCTTTGTCCATTTTCTCAGGCGTTTTCTCAGGCGTTTTCTCTGCCGTTTTCTCTGCCGTTTTCTCAGGCGTTTTCTCAGGCGTTTTCTCTGCCGTTTTCTCTGCCGTTTTCTCTGCCGTTTTCTCCACGTCTTTGATTTTGTCCAGCGTTTCTGTGTTTTCTCCTTTGGTTGTTTGTTTGTCTGTGTGATCAGTTTTGTCTTTCTCTTGCACAGTTTCCATCTTCTGGTCTTTGTCTGTCTTGCTGAAGATATCAAAGTCATCAAACTTCTGGACATTGTCCATTTTGTTCGCCTCTGGCTTGTTCTTATCAGTGTTTCCTGGTAGAAAAACATGAAAAACAGTTAAAAACAGATTCAACTACAAACATAAACACACAATATAAGCATTTATAGAAAGTCATTTGTTCTACTTGTTTAACGTAAAATAAAGCCAAACCAACAACAAGACATTGTGAAACATTTCTGACCTTTTTGACACTTTCATTGATAACACATTAGAGAAACAACTTGATTAGAACACAGAAAAATGAATCAATAGGGGTCAGGACATGAGAAACCAAATTTGCCTTGATTTTTTGACATATAAGAGGTCTTTGTACCATTAAAACATCCTGCAAGTTTTAGAGCTTAAAATGTCCTCCTCATTATAAACAAAGGATTTAATGAAGCTCCAAAAATGGCTTGTCTGGATATTAACAGAGCGAGAAATAGTTATACATCATCACACCATAAGCCCCGCCCACTGGTGTTCAGTTAAATTTTACTATGCAATGACACTAGCCAATCATAACTGGTCGTTTACTGATAAGCCTTAAAGGAGCCATGCCTTAAAAACGGATCATTTCAGAAATTTTTTTTGTATATAAAAAATACTGCCATAATAGCATGCATATTAGGGATGCACGATATATATCGGCCACAATATCGGTATCGGCCGATATATGTTCATTTTTAAGGTTATCATTATTGGCCCAATAAGAAAATTTGTTAAAGCCGATAAATCATGGATTATTTCCTTCAGCTGAGACACTTCAGATGTGCACCGTTCACCATGATGGTTTTGAATTGCTTTAAATATGATTGAAATCACTTCAAAAAGGAAAATACAGTTAAGTGCAACATAATATTATAACATTATAATTGTGTGTTGGGACATGGATTTTAATGATGAGACTTTTGTCTTTGTAATCAGGCTCTCAAAAATGATATAAATTTTTTTAATTTAGATTTATCAACCAAAATATCGGTTATCTGCTTTCAAATAAAAAGAATTATCCGTATCGGCCAAACTTTTCATATCGGTGCATCCCTAATGCATGTGCAAATTTATAATCTGCACATGCTGCATGGATATAAGTAAAGAGAAAAAAGCAATCAGAGTCCATTCTGAAGTTCAGGTATAATGTGAACACATAGAAAACTTCCTTTTTATTTAGTTCACTCTTACGTCATGATGCTCATTATACAACCAACTCAATACATAAACGGATATAACACTGAGTTGAGTGTAAATTATTGATTATTAGTGAAAGTGAGACATGAAACAATCAGCTATGTAGGAAATTACTTAACTGAGACATCAATATGTTATAATTTCACCACAGAATGCTGCCACTGACCAATCAGAATCAAGTTTCCATGTGATAAATGAGAGCTAGATGAGTGGATGAAGCCGAGAGATGTTTTGAGGCCAGAGAGATGTGCGAGTTTGGCTGGAGTCCACGTGTAATATATCTTACAGGCGGCGCTCTGGTCACGTCACATTCAATGGCAGATCCATGAAAAAGGCCGCTTGCCTCTTTGAGAAGCCTCGTGTCCTTGTGTTGAAGGACAGAACAGAGTTCTGCAGCTCATAACTAAACAAAGGCTGCAAATACAGTGGGATTCAGTAACTGGGATGATCGACAGCATCGAGTCTTTTCTCAGGAGAAATCAATACAGAAGCTTTAAGACCCTGGTTTCTATATGCATATTTCATATTTTGCATTGAAAATCCAGTGAGCGTGAAATAAATCAGACATCATTGATATTCCAGCAGCAGCATTTTCCTTTTTCCACATGTAATCTGCTTCCCAGAATGCAGAAATACTGCATCTTGTATTAAAGTGGATTTCAGATATTTGTAAGAAATATCTATGAGTCAACTGAGAACTCTTGCATTAAGCTGATCAATTTCCACATGGCTCTCAGGTGCATTCATAATAACAAAGACGCCAGTTTCACAATGACACATCAAAGCAGACGAGAAAATGTTGCGTGTACGTCAGCGAGAAATGCAGTAAAGCCTGAGAGCAGAACAACACCTGCTCAAGATGAAGAAGATCAGTGTAGGAATGTGAAGACGCCTACAAAAACAGACAGATGCTAGCCTGACAGAATTTCTCACACAACCCAGAAATTATAGAAGATACCCAGAAACTGTGAAGGCAATACATCAAATCTTGTCTGGAAGTGTAGATACTGTATTTTTCAGAATGCTTCTCATGTACTTGGACCTTTTTGAATGGCATAACTAATGCAAAATGTCTGGTCACTTTTATTATGGATTTAGACCTTTTTTTTTTTACCAACTTTCTGGCAAACAGTTGGTAGTTCAAGTACTGTTGCATCTTTATTAAATGTTCAAATTATAAAATTAAGTGGGATTTGTGATGCACTCAATGCACATGACCTTCTGTAACCACCACTTATGCAACGCCCATTTGAGTAAGACACCAATTAGTACATAAAACCACAAACACCCTACAATAATAATTGCAGCTCAAACAGAAAACTAAGACATCAGAATGACTGTGCAACAAACATCCATCCATATCTGACCATTAACAGCACAAATCTGCTCTTTCTTTTCCATTTTTTCAAATACATTTTGCGAGTCATTTTATCTGGCATTGTTTGCTTCCCCTTGAGGCAGGAAACATGTTTCATTCAGAGATTCGGTACAATGCATTTATACTATGTTTATTGAAAGCATTAACCGTTGTAGAGTGCAGCAAAAGATCTCATTAAAAATGTGTCTCACGTTGAGGAGAGATTCTGACCTCGATTTGTAGGTTTTACTGTAGGAAATTGGGACATAAATTACTTTCACTGACTCGTCTGGAGCGGGTAATGAGCATGCGTTCGACATGGCGTGATAGTGCCGTACACACAGAATGGAGACACTATCGACTTCTACTCCCAGAAAGACCATACCGACTGCAATAAATCCAACTTTACACACATACAACCATTGAAACACTAGGGTTTCTTGATTTCTAAGAATGATTATGCCCACAGTCCTCACCTCAAACCTTTCATAAATGATCCTCTCAGATTATTTAATACACATTTACATTTGATTGATTATTGATTTCCCAGGGAATCGAACCCATGACCTTGGCGTTGCTAGTGCCATGCCATGCTTATGTATCAAAACCGAGGTCAGATTATACAAACTAAAGAAAGCATCAAACTGATCAATGCTTCGCCATCACCTACCGTCAAACGTCACGTCAATCGTGTCGGTTTTGTCTCCAGCTTTGTTGCAAGTCCCATTAAGGGCACGTGTTGTCACCGGCACGGGTAGAACGACTCCTTGATCCTTGTCAATGAACGGACCTTCCAACAGGTCCTCAACAGGCGAGAGGGGAAAGCTGTTTTGGTCTTTGCGAATGGGGAACGAGGGAAAATGCAGTTCGCTATTGTTTCGTAGGTCACTGTGTGTGGCTCCAGCCGACAGGGTCGGCGGCGGAGTCGGGGGTTGATCATCAGCTACGGTGAGCGAGCGTTTCATAGCCGCACCGTGCGTGCGACGAGGTCCTCCTATGGGAGACGGCAACTCGTCGAGCACACCTCCGCCGGGGTATTTGTCCGGGAGCTGGAGGCTGGAGGGCACGGAGAGATGCGAACACTCGGACATGGCTCGCCTCATCGCCTTCCTCTGCTGTTCGGCTCTTCCCATGATGCAAGGTTCGAGGACTTCCTCTTCCTCGCTTTCCTCAGACTTCGTCGCCTCATCTCTGTCCTCAAGGTAGCTGTCGTTGACCACGCCAATGACACAGTAGTTTGGAGGTGTCCGAGTCTCCGGAATCAATGAAGCCGGTTTTAAGGGTTCGAGTGGCGACGGAATCTCTTCACGACCGGCAGGTGATTCCAAAAGCATCGTTCTGTTGTTGTCCGTCGTGCATTGCAACGAAGCCACAAATTTTCCAGGAGACGCGGCTGATGGCGACGAGGACGAGGGGCTTTCCGGACTGTCCCCGGTACTGCCGAAAGACATGCTTGCTGGAATGTTTCCTCGTCCGGGTACGTTGAGCTCAGAGGGCGACTCGTAGAAGCATAGCTTGTCCTCATCCGTCATTCCCGTAGCCCGGAGGGCACCTCCAAAACTCGTCGGTGCCCCGAGGTCTCCATGCTGCCAGTCCCAAACCGGAGGGGTGGCAGATGTGGACATGGACGGGACTTTACATAGCTCACTGTACTCAGAGAACGGAGAAGCCGGCTGCTGGTTTGAGAAAGAGGACATGCTTTTGTTCCCCTTTCCCTGCTGTCTTTGTGTCTGAGTCCTTTTCTTGTGTTATAAATGTGTGTCAGTGAGATGGATGGACGTGTAACGTAACTGGTGCTGTTGCTTCTGCAGGCGACAACAGACTAAGCAGCGCTGAGATCTGGCTGTAAGCGTCTCTCTCTCTCTCTCTCACTCCATCAGCGAGCTGTTTGCCATGGCAGGGATCACATGCTTTCTAATGTGGCTGTTCATTCGCTGCCCAAAACCAACTCCCTCCTCCTCTCTGCCTCTCTCGTTTTCTCCACGTTGTCCTCTCTGCATCCATCTTTTCTTCCCTCCTCTCTCTGATAGTGACACATTACTATCATCCCTGAGGCTACATGCGTGAAAAAGGTGGAACGGCTTAATGAGCATTCATTTGCACACAAGATTTCAGAGAGTGCACACATCTAAGAAGTCATTTTGGGTACCACAATTTCCACACATACAGTCTATATCAGTATTAGCTTATTGGAGGTACAGATTTGTGCATGGATGTCTACAATCCGTAGAGAATAACCGTTTTCTCCTACATTTGTTCTCTGTGTTGAATTTAGACAGCCATCTGGAGGATCGTAAGTATGTGATGGTCAAATCTGAACAAGTGTTAATGTCTTTGTTGCAGCGACTGATCTGAAGCATTTCCTGCCGCAGCAACATGTGTCTGTGCATGTCTGAGTGTGAAGCGGCTCTTATGTAGAAAGACAAAACATCATCATTCCTCTAATCAGAGAAGATGAATAAACAAAACTGGAACAATGCCAGATGACCAGAAAGCACTGTTCTATACCTTCGACTCAGGAAAAATGCATATAATAATAATAAAGATAATATGAATGTATTATAATGAATAAGAATAAATGCATGCAATTAATTTATTCTAATAAATATATGCATTAATAATTTAATATTAATACTACTACACTACTACTAATAATAATAATAATAATAACAACAACAACATTTTACTATTATTATTACTAGATATATTAACATATGAAGAGTTCAGACAACTTTAAATGCCACCTCCGTCAAAATTAGATAATGATGCTCTCTGCACATAATATACGTTCATCAAAAACTTTCGCTTCAAATCTGCTAAATCCCAGCGTCAGCCTATTCAGAAATACCGGTTCGTTGGCAGAAACAGCTAAACGCCACTTCCTTTTGTCAGCAAAAGCCCACAGAAGAACCAATCAGAAGACACAAATCAAATCATATGATTTCAAGATGAATAACAGTGTGCGTATGAGCCACTTTCAATTGCTGAGCTGCAAGTTATCATGTTTTGACCACAGTTTTACTGTCTTTTTGTCCAAAGAGGTGGACTTTGAGGTTTTTGCAACAAAACAAAAGCACACATGGACTTAGCCTGGTTTTGCACCAAAAGACAGTCGAAATTTGTTAAATACCAATGAAATGACTAAAGTGACATTTTTGAAAATAAGGCATTTCAATAACCTTTTCATTGCCATTAAAGGGGTCATAAACTGCATTGTTTTATAATGTTAGTGAGGTGCACTTATAATGTTAGAATGCTTTTTACATCAAAAATTGTCATAATTTAGAAATAAAAGGCATTTTTGCTGCCCTTTGATTCGAACGCTCTGTTTTAAGGGGCGTGTCTGCTGTGAGACTTCAGTGTAAACGCCCACTGCTGTGATTGGCTGACATCTTTCTATTTGAAATAGCTAAGTATTACTCTCTCGAAAACTTTTTGCACGTTTTTACTATTACAGCTCTCAAAGTTAACTAAGTGTGAAAAGCGTGTCCAGAACTCAGTCGCTGATAAGCTCACGCTGTTTGATTGACAGGTCATGCAACTGCAAAGGGAGCGTTCTTTGATCGCTTTCTTTATATAATTTAATCACTATTTAAATAACAGATTATTTTCATCCTACTAAGAGAATCAACGTGAAGTTGACCATTTAGTCACTGGTTTGATTTACTGACACACATGAATCATTAATATCAGATCAGGCATTAGAATGAACACAGTTACTGACACGTTGTTGCATTACTGTCGAGTCCATATTGTAAAAGTCTAAAGTCCGAAATGCGATTGATTTACCAAAGAATCCACAGTGAAATGAACCGAATACAAATAAATTAAGCTCAACTGAGACATTCACATTGTTGAAAATAAATAACCATATTCCTGCATTAGGATGCTTTGAAAGGTAATGTTATTTTAGTCCTGTATCACTCTTCTCTCCTCCTCATCTCACTTACACGCCAGTGGGCGGAGCTAATGTTGCAATGATGAAGTAGGTGTTGATTTCTTCAGCTTCTTCACTTATCTATAGGCACATTCTGGGACGAGTCGTTCGCTGGGCCTGGTGTCAATAAAAGCTTTTATTGGACTAGCAAAGAAGTTTTCAGTTCTGAAATTTACAGGATATTCTTATAATACGATGACCTCTTATATATCAAAAGCTCAAGGAGAAGTTGATTTCTCAATTCATGACCCCTTTAAAGTGAAATTACTGAATCTAAACACAGGAGCCTGATAAAAAAAAATGCTCATTTAAAAGAAAACAATGTCAGACGGACTCTGAACTATATACAGTACAGTCCAAAAGTTTGGAACCACTAATATTTTTAATGTTTTTAAAAGAAGTTTCTTCTGCTCACCAAGGCTACATTTATTTAATTAAAAATACAGTAAAAAACAGTAATATTGTGAAATATTATTACAGTTTAAAATAACTGTTTTCTATTTGAATATATTTCACAAAGTAATTTATTCTGTGATCAAAGCTGAATTTTCAGCATCATTACTCCAGTCTTCAGTGTCACATGATCCTTCAGAAATCATTCTAATATGCTGATCTGCTGCTCAAGAAACATTTAATGTGTACAATTGTACAAAATATTTGTGTACAATATTTTTTTTTCAGGATTATTTGATGAATAGAAAGTTCAAAAGAACAGTGTTTATCTGAAATCTAATCTTTTGTAACATTATAAATGTCTTTACTGCCACTTTTGATTGATTTAATGCATCCTTGCTGAATAAAAGTATTCATTTCTTTAATTTCTTTTCAAAAAAAATAAAAATAAAAATTCTTACTGACCCCAAACTTTTGAACGGTAGTGTATAATGCTACAGAAGCTTTGTATTTCAGATAAATGCTGTTCTTTTGAACTTTCTATTCATCAAGGAATCCTGAAAAAAAAAGTACACAACTGTTTTCAACATTGAAAATAATCATAAATGTTTATTGAGCAGCAAATCATCATATTAGAATGATTTCTGAAGGATCATGTGACACTGAAGACTGGAGTAACGATGCTGAAAATTCAGCTTTGCATCACAGGAATAAATTACTTTGTGAAATATATTCAAATAGAAAACAGTTATTTTAAATTGTAATAATATTTCACAATATTACTGTTTTTTACTGTATTTTTAATTAAATAAATGTAGCCTTGGTGAGCAGAAGAAACTTCTTTTAAAAACATTTAAAAATCTTAGTGGTTCCAAACTTTTGGACTGTACTGTGTGTGTATATATATATATATATGTGTGTATTATTATTTATTAATCATACTACATAAGTATTAACTAAAACAAACAAACAAACATACGGTAATATACAAAATCAAAGCAATGTTCTGGGTTTTAATCAAATGTTTGATATTTAACCCTTTAAAGTGGAGAAGTGATGGAAATGCTTTGGGCCATTCAAAGAGGACACCGTGGCCTATATGCTTCAATAAAAAGTTAAAGTTCAACAAAGAAATGTGCAAGTTAGTTTTGTCATGAATATTTCATGCTTATCTAATTCAAACAAAAACAACATTGAGACGCTTTGTCAGCACACCTTCACCGCATGTGTTAACGCGAGCAGACAAAGTGTCCATCTGCATCAAAGCGGTCACTGCGGTTACATAAGCGTCATAATTTCTGAGCCTAATTTCCTCCACCAGCAACTGTTGCTTCAGTAGAACATACATCCCACCGAACATGAGAGCGTGACCCGCGAATGAACCGCCAAAATGACAATCGCCAGATGAAGATTCAGGGTAAAGGGCGTGTCAAATCACATTCAAAAGTGAAAAATGATGCTACTCTTCACAAAACGAATTAGCTCACATCCTCAACTTCCGATAGCACATGTCACCCCTTTATCTCATCATCAGTGTAGTTACCTAGTTCTTTAACCAACCAAAAGTTGACTGCTATAGTGTTAGGCTTGCATTAGCAAACACTTAATATTGAGTAATATTATTGATTTTACTACAATGACACTATTGGATGAGAACAGATCTATAAAGTGCTATAGAAATAAATGTAACTTGACTAATAAAATGTTTAGACAAGGAATAATGGAAGAATCCACTGATTCACTCAAACAGAAACTATTTTCACCATGCATTTATCTCACTGACTCCAAAAGCTAAATGGTGCTTGCACAGTTCAGAAGTGCTTCGCGTCTGTGTGTCCGTGAGGTTTACTGAGTGGCTGTCCACTGAACGCGTCAAATCAATGTCGTGTCCCCGTGCGAGCGGTTGTCCAGGCCGTCAGGGACAGAGACACTGTAGGGATGATCTCATCTGACCTCAGACTCAGACCCACCGGCCTCATTACATAAGCACAGCTGAAAGACGCCGCCTGTCTGCTATTGTACTCGCACTGAACCAGGAGGATACGGCATTGTGTGGTAAATCAGCCATTACTAATGTATGAGGAAAAAGAGTTTTTTATTCCCTTTTAAAGGGGTCATGACATAAGAAATCAAATTTGCCTTAATCCTAGTAACCTTTAAAGGGGTGGTTGATTATGATTTCACTTTTTTAACTTTAGTTAAAATGTTGCTGTTTGAGCATAAACAACATCCGCAAAGTTATTTTACAGAAATCACTTTTTAAGGACTACAACAAATGGCTGGTAGGGACAACAATGAGCTTCATCCCGGGTTGGTGACATCACTAGCCCTAAAATTGACAAACCCCGCCCCCAAGAACATGCAACAAAGGGGGCGGGGCCAAGTTGAGCTGCTTTAGAGAAGAGGAAGAGTTGTTGTAGTAGAGTGTTGTTGACATGCCGTCATTTTACGCCGAACGAACAAACGCTGGATTTGAACAAAAGATGAACATGACGGCACATGCTAGTGGATGAGTTGAATCAACTCTACAGCAACTACATAAATTTATCCACTAACCGTTCAGAAACGTCTAAATCTTCTTCCTGAGTCTCTCCATCAGTGTCGACTCCGGTTTGAACAATGTAAGGCTGAACACCGTTACTGACAATCCTCATTTTGGCTGCGTGAGATTCTCCAGCTTTGTTGTTGTTGAGCTGTTAAAGCTCCGCCCTCTTCAGGAGCTCATTTGCATTTAAAGGGACACACACAAAAACGGTGTGTTTTTGCTCACACCCAAATAGGGGCAAATTTGACAAGCTATAATAAATGATCTGTGGGGGATTTTGAGCTGAAACTTCACAGACACATTCTGGAGACTATATTACATCTTGTGAAAGAGGCGTTATTCCCCTTTAAAATATAAAAAAAATAGGCTTTCTACGAGAATTTGAACCTACATATAAATGTAGTCTGTATCAGTTTGTATGAAAGAAACAAGTTAAGTTTGTTGCTACCCTGAAATCTCATTTATTCATTTTTTAAATCAAATTCAAATCTCTTTAAATTGTTTATTGTCTGAACAAAAATACAATCTAAACTGATTTAAATCTAAAAAAAAAAAAAAAAATAGGTAACACTTCACAATAAAGGTTTCATTTGTTAACATTAGTTAACTACCATGAACAACTGTATTTCTACAGCATTTATAAAACAATGTTAATCTCAATATTTACCAATACATTATTACACTCAAACGTTGTATCCGTTGATGTTAGTCAATGCAACTATTATTAACTAACATTATTAAAGGTTAATAAATGCTTTAAAAATATATTGCTCAATTTTAGTTTATTTAATGCATAAACTTACATAATGTTAACAAATGAGACCTTATTGTAAAGTGTTACCAATAAGTAAAGAAAGAAAGAAAAACGTGCTGCCTCTTTAAACAAAGCCATACTCGTACAGAAATGAGGGTCAGTAGCGTCCCTGAGCTAACATACAGCCTGACCTATATGTATGTGCATGTATCTCTCGGCTGACCTAAATGATGGGTTATAGCATAAGGCTTGAAGCGACTTTTGCAAACATACTGATGAAAAAAAAAAAAGAGGCCATAACACAGATTGAAACGGACAGCTGAATCGCAAACAAATGCAACCATCGAGTCTGCTGAAGCGTGCACACTTTAATTACACTACAAGATTTTTCTCCTAGTAATTCATGTTAGGAATCCAAAACTTATAGAAGCAGCAGAAAAAGGGATATAAAAAGAAATGCATTCCTCTCAGGTGGAGGGTTAGTGGAGCGGCTGAAACATTTATCAATGTCACAGTAAAAACACACAGGTGGTCAAAAAGAGATGAAGTCGGGAAGCTGCGAGAACATAAAGCCAGATAACTCGACTGAGACCGTCTACCCAGATGCTATTTTTAGCACGTCACCCCTCCTCCTCCTAAGAGCCAACATTGTTTCCTTGGTAGCCCTGCTTCCTTAGGTCTCCAAAGCAACTGCCTCCCGTTGCCATGGCAACAGGAGCCTTGTCAACGAAGGAGCAGGTGAGGGTCCGCATGTCCAAAAATACAGCACAAGTAATGTTGAGTGGGATTGTGGGAAAAACTGCTTTGATTAATTATTATAGTTTGTTAATATTCAGAATTAATTTTAATTGTACATTTTTTGTTTTAAAAAGTTTTAGTATTTTTTTTGTCATTTTTATTAGTTTCAATTTTTTTTTAAAATATGAACAGTACTGTTCAGTAGTTTTAAATCTGTAAGAATTTTTTTAAATGTTTTAAAAAAACATTAAAAAATGTTTTTTCTGCTCACCGAGGCTACATTTATTTGATCAAAAATACAGTAAAAAAGTGAAATATTTTTACAATTTAAAATATCTGTTTTCTATGTGAATATATAGTAAATTGCAATTTATTTCTGTGATCAAAGCTGAATTTTCAGCATCATTACTCCAGTCTTCAGTATCACATGATCCTTCAGAAATCATTCTAAAATGATGATTTGATACTCAAGAAACATTTATGATTATTTTCAGTGTTGAAAAAAATTTTTTTTTTACTTATTTTTCTGGATTCTTTGTTATATTTTAGTTTATTTTATCAGTTTATGTTTACTTTATTTCACTATGAAAATTTTTAATGAAAGAAAAAGCCTCAAACCAACTTTAAATACCTAGTAAATTCCGTCACTAAAAATGGCAGAACTTGTCTTGCCGTAAGAATTAATCCACTTTAACGACTACCTAATCTACCAACGCTGTGCCAAAAGCACTGTTCTGTACGCTTGAGACATAAATAGGCTCTTTTAGTTGTGTTCGATCGATGCTCTGAGACTTACAGCCGCTCTCAGACTCTGCCACGGGCTTTACAATCGTTCATCCAGTCAAGCAAAAACATCCTGGAGAGCTGCTCTTTCTCTGCTAACACACTCTGGCACTGCCAGCCATGAAGAAGTAAACTCCACAATGCTTACTGAATGCTCTCTAGTTAAAAATAACCTGCGAGAGACGTTCAATAGTTCGTCAGAACAGGAGATCAATTCATTCGCAGTCTTTTAGACTATATATTTCAGCATCAAGTACCACTCAACCTGAGCTGTCGAAGCGTTCAATGCAGCTATTAATATTCTGAACAGAAACTCCATCTGTTTATTGTCACTACTGAGAGTAATTCAAACGCTAAGATCTTCTGACAAAACAGTGTGCTGCCTAACTAGAAATCGTCTGAAGGCACGTTCACACTCCAAAAAGGAAGTAAAGAGCAGTCAAAAGATTTTTTAAATGTTTTTGAAAATCACTTCTTGCTCACTAAGTCTGCATTTATTTGATCACAAATACAGTAAAAATGTGAAATATTTTTATATTTTAAAACAGCTGTTTTCTATGTGAATATATAGTAGAGTGTAATTTATTCCTGTGATCAAAGCTGAATTTATTTGATTAAAAATACAATAAAAATCACTAAATATTATTAGAATTTAAAATAGCTGTCTTCTACGTGAATATATAGTAAAGTGTAATTCATTCATGTGATCAAAGCTGAATTTATTTGATTAAAAATACAATAAAAATCACTATATATTATTAGAATTTAAAATAGCTGTTTTCTATGTGAATATATAGTAAAGTGTAATTTATTCCTGTGATCAAATCTGAATTTATTTGATTAAAAATACAATAAAAATCACTAAATATTATTAGAATTTAAAATAGCTGTTTTCTATGTGAATATATAGTAAAGTGTAATTCATTCCTGTGATCAAAGCTGAATTTATTTGATTAAAAATACAGTAAAAATCACTATATATTATTAGAATTTAAAATAGCTGTTTTCTATGTGAATATATAGTAAAGTGTAATTTATTCCTGTGATCAAAGCTGAATTTATTTGATTAAAAATACAATAAAAATCACTAAATATTATTAGAATTTAAAATAGCTGTTTTCGATGTGAATATATAGTAAAGTGTAATTTATTCCTGTGATCAAAGCTGAATTTTCAGCATCATTACTCCAGTCTTCAGTGTCACATGATCTTTCAGAAATCATTCTAATATGATGATTTGATACTCAAGAAACATTTTTGATTAGTATCAATGATGAAAACAGTTCATATTTTTGAGGAAACTGTGATACATTTTATTTCAGTATTCTTTGACGAATAGAAAGCTCAAAAGAGCAGATTTCCATTTCAAATTATTGCTATTGCAACATTATTGCTGCAACTTTTGATACATCCTTGCTGATAAAAAACAAATAAAAATACATATAAATATAAATAAATAATAAAAAATAAAATACAAATAAATAATAATAATAATAATATAAACAAAATAATAAAAAATAAACAAAAAATATATAAATAAAAAATAATAAAAAAATGTATATTACATATATATATATATATATATATATATATATATATATATATATATATATATATATATATATATATATATATATATATATATACATATATATACATATATATACATATATACATATATATATATATATATATATATATATATATATATATATATATATATATATATATATATATATATATATATATATACGTCTTTCACAGCAATCCCAGAATGCATTGCAACAACCACTGAGAGTGAAATGTTGATTTATAAAAACATAAAAAGAATTCCATACCTAAAAGTATGGTTTAAAATAGTTCAATCTAATTCTACTTTCAGTCTCTCTTTGACCTGGAAAAAAAAAAAAAAAAAAAAAAAAAAGGATTTTTCAACAACGGAAAGAACAAAAAATAAAGAAACAAATAAATCACTGCAGACTAACAGAGGCAGAACAGTTAACGTCACTGGACTGATGCAGTTCAGTTCTGATGAAATGCGTCATGTCAGCTGGGAATATGGATTTCTATAAAATATAATATCATATAAGCTTGTGTGAAGTCATACAGCAGGCTGAGTTTCCTGCATCAGTGAGCAGAGGGTAATTATTCTGTTGATCACAGCCTGTTCGCTTTCCTCTTACCGCCTACCGAAGCACGAGCTACAGCAACTGTTGCAGAAACTGTCCCCAGGCTGCCTTATTTACATATTTGCATAATTAAGACATTTGTGAAAATATGGAGGAATATTGTCAGCAATGTTACGAGGAGCACACTGCGACATCTTAAGACAAAAACACTCTGATTGAACAAGTCACATGGCACGCAACACTTATGGCCACTTTCTCAGCATCTGTCCTTGTTACTATGGAAACAGCTGCTTTTCAGTCACCGTGGCAACGAGACAGGCTCCACGCCCTCCCTGGAGGCAGTCTGTGTTTACAGCAGTCGATGCATTGACCTTTACCGCTCCATCATTCTGCTGGTCTCAAACGCTCTGATTATCATAACCTTTGACTGTCCGACTCCATTTGAATTCAGTGAAGCACTTATGCAGAACAACGATTGGATAAATGTTCATTTCATCGTGGTAAAATGATCCGGCTAGATGATTAGCGCATGCACACTTGAGAACTGTCGAGAATGCAAGTGCACCAAGAGTAGAGGCATTCGTTTCAGTTAGAATAGACATTGGTGCCGTCGGCGGTTATAAACATCCTGACAAAATCCACAGCGCCAAAGCTAATGACACCAACTTACACATAGCTACTGTTCAAAAGTTTCAAACAAAATCAATACTTTTATTATGCAAGAAAGCATTAAATTGATCAAGAGTGACAGTAAAGACATTTATGATGCTGCAAAAGATTCTATTTCAAATAAATGCTGTTCTTTTGAACTTTCTATTCATCAAAGAATCCTAAAAAATAAAATGCATGATGGTTTCCACAACATTGATAATAATCAGAAATGTTTCTTGAGCAGCAAATCAGCATATTAATAAGATTTCTGAAGGATCATGTGACAATGAAGACTGGAGTAATGATGCTGAAAATTCAGCTTTGATCGCAGGAATAAATTACATTTTACTATATATTCACATAGAAAACAGTTATTTTAAATTGTAATAATATTACACATTTTCACTGTATTTTTGATAAAAACAATGCAGCCTTGATGAGCAGAAAAGACTTATTTTAATTACATAAAATCTTACTTTTGAAAAGTAGTGTATATAAATCAATTTCAGCTGCTAAATCAATGATCAACTAATTTGCCAATATCTATATCATTTATTTTCCCTGAGTCACAAAAAGAAAATATAGCTGTGAGCAGCAATTATCGGGGTTCAAGCGCTTTAAGGCCTTTAAGCACGTGTAAAAAAGGTATGATGTTTTAATTAGCAAGCCTGTAACCATTTCTATCATAGATGGAAAAAAAAAACATTTAAAGCCAATACAGGTAATTTACCGTAGGAAATATATGGTTTATAAAGTTTTTTAACAGTTATCAAGGTTGAACCAAAAACCTAGGACTAGTTCGCCAAAGTTGGTTTTTTAAAATATTTAACAAAAGATTCGATGGACAGCGGCGATCTTAGAGGCAAAGTTGCTCAGAATGAGAAGGTATGAATGTTGTGGGCATAAGCGAAAAATTGTGCATATATACGTTCCTTTACAAGCATGAAAAATATGAACGCAGCCCCTGGTGGCCAATTTATTTAGAGTTTCTCACAGGCCTCTAGGGCTGAGAGTCAAACATGCCCAGTGAGTTTCGATCCGATCGGCCTCTGTAAACCTTGTCTGATAGCTGCTCATAATTCAGTGGCTGATGGCAGACATGTTTTTTTGAGATACTTCAATGCCCTCATAGACAGTCATGACACTGAAGACACTGCATGCCAATTTCAATCGGACTAACGGAGAAGTAGTTATAGCCATTTTCATGTTTTTTCCAGTTACAGCGCCACCAAGTGGCCAGTCACTGTATCCATTTTCACATGACCACAGAATGAGTTCTTACATAGGTGCACCAAGTTTGGTGAAAATATCTCTTTGCGTTCACAAGTTGTAGCCTTATTAGTAAAAGTGGCTCCACCCACTTCAAACATTTGGCGGCCCTTAGGGACCGTGAATCGAAATTCAACTTTTTTTTTTTTGGATAACTATTGACAATCAGACTGCGGAGAATCTTGCTGAACTAGTTTGGTTCAGATCGGGTCAAAAACCTAGAACTAGTTCGGTTTTTCCACGACGAGCGAATCCGGGGGATGAATCTTGTCCATCTTGAGCCAAGAATTACAATGAAATAAGACACTTGAGCCTTCGTACTTTTGAACGCCGTAGCGCCCCCATCAGGTCGATTGGGATGAGACTTGGTGACATTGTAGACGGTGTGAGTACTACCATCCCTCAAAGTTTCAAGACTCTACGAATTACGGTTTGGTCTGTCCAATCTCTTTTAGGGGAGAATCCTTGGAAGTTTTAACAATTTTAACAAGCTGCGCGCTTGAACCCCTAATTATGTCGTGAACAACAGCAGTATTTGTGGTGATTTACATTTCGCCCTTCACCACAAAAGCACTATCACAACACCACAAAAAAAAAAACCTGTGTTGGAGACCAAAGCTGTCGTGTAGCGCCGCTGTCAATCCTCTGACTCAGAGGGTGTTTAGTTGGGTCGGGTGATGCCAAGAGCCTGGTGGCCCCGTACGCCCGTCTTCTCAGCATGGTTTACTTATGTAAGATCCTCCTGTTGAGTCCTGTGCTGACTATCACAACCTCGAAAAACCTCTGGACTCTAAAAATACACCTCACATCTGCTTCCAAACATCTACTGGCCTCCTTTTACTAGGCAGGCGCTATATTATGTATGACACAAACATGGGGGAAAGAAACGTCCTATGGTGTATAACACAATATTGCATTCCAAAAAAACAAACAAAACAAAAAAGCTACATCGAGTGCAACCAAATTTGAATTTAATGCAATATTGCAATGACATTTCAATTGTGATATTGCTTTTTTCAATGCGCTTTTCTGCTTTTCTAGAGGTCCATCTCTAAATTCTCAACTTTACACAGCATCTTAACAAATACAACACTTGTGAAAGCAATTCAACGGCCAAAGTAGAGAGAGAAACAACCAAACTCAAGTGTCTATTTTTTCATAACAAGCGTCTGTCTGAACAAAAGGAGAGCTGAGTCACTCAGAGCGTCTGTGCTGTATGCGTTCACACTCCACCATTCATAACAACACATGCTACTCAGTCACAATCGAGAGCGTCTCACAGATTCACAAGAGCAAAACCACATAAAACACATCACGACCCAAAACAACCAACGCCATTCAGAGATCTCCACAGGATGTACTCAAGGCTAGAGAAAATCTTACTTTGAAACGTCCTCTACAAAAAGCATTAAAGGTGTGTGTCTTTGCAACATTGTTGTTGTTAGATATTGGGCATTTTGAGAGGACTGCAAGCTTTTGACATGATTTCAACCCCCAAAAAATATTATAGAATTACAGCTAATAATACACTAATAACAAAAAAAGTATATGATTCATATGGTGTCTACTTTCCTTTACTGAAGCAGAGAGATGATTTAGAAACATTCACCAAGCAGAGTATTACTGCTGGCAACACAACATGGATTAATAGAATTCACTCTAATGTGATTTTTGACACTGAGCTTTCACAATTTTCTTATTTTCAGCTCATGCGCTCATAGTACAACACACTCGCACATTACGGTACACCGTCATTAATTTGCATGTTGGGAAGTCTGACACCGAACGCTGATGTCCTGTCTCCCGGAGTGTATAAGTAGCTCCCTCAGTGACAGAGTCCCTCCCCGCTGGAGAAAGAGCCGAAAATTACAGAGAACTAAAAGAGACAGCTGTGTCAGACGCGCCCAAACACACACAGACACACATATACACACACTAATAAAGGCGCTACACACACAGACTCTAAAACCAGAAATCGGACATTTTCAGATATACTACACTGTCTTTTCTGCAGTTGCGTAGCTTATGCAATTCTGAGGTTAAAAAAGTCAACATGTAATAACATTCACAACCTAGTTTACTTCTGCAATGTGACGTATTTCAGAGTGAGAACAGGGTAAAACAAGATAGAAGAAAGCAAACTCTAGGTGCGTCCCAATTTGTGTACTGTTCTATGACGTTCTGTAGTATAAATAGTGTGAGTAGTGTGTTCCACGGAAAAGTCTAAAAAGACAACTTTTCCTGCTGTTCATTACTCACAGCTATGCCTTCTGGGATTATGACAATATTCCATTTAAATACGACACTTGCGTATCTTGTTTATGATTATAAATGCTTTCCTGAAAACAGACTAGTTTATGGAGATACAAGTACTTTTTTTTTTTTTTTTACCACATACCGATTCACGGATTAATTTAGTTTGGACGATACAAAGTAGTTCAGTCATTTGTTACAAATTACATTGTTACAAGTTACAAAAAAAAGGGTTACACTTTATTTTAAGGGGTCTTTGTTACATTGTAATTATACATTTAAGTACTGAGTAATATATATTAACTGCATGTACTTACTATAGGGTCAGGATTAGATTTGGTTTAGGATTAGTTGCATGTACTTATGCATAATTTATAGTTACTTTACTACAGTAACTACATGTAATATATGTAACAATGACACTGTAAAGTTGTAACTGAAATAATAATGATAATAGAAGTATTAGTCTGCTCTATTATTGGTAGTAACACGGCTAAACATTTGCATAAAGTTGCGCTCCTGCATCACCAAAGGTGACCGTCACTCAAATTTCACGAACAATGAATGACCTCCAGTCACTTTGAAGCTGCAAATCACTGTTGCATGTCCGCTAACCACATATCACCTACATCTGGTTATGAGACTGCTACAGGAATTAATGGGAAGTTGAACAAGTTATGAATGAAAAGTAGAGGATGTTACACAATACACTCTTTTCACAACATAAACAGACGAAAAGAGAAAGCAATAACCGAAGAAATGTTGACTTACCTAATTGGTGAGTTGAAACAGATGATGTTGAGGAACATAGAGGAGACAAAAAAGAAAGGAAAAAAGTATCACTAACAACTGTATTGCACATCATATACATTCATAAAAGGAGCTTTTCCACTGACTGGTACGACTCGGCTTGCTTTACTTTGGCTCAGTTTGCTTTTCCACTGCAGTTCAGTACCGCTTCAAAATGGGTGGGATTATAGACTGATCGTTATAGTTGCACAGGCACCTTGTCTACCGACCACGATGCAGCCATTTCTTTTTTCAAGTTGCATGCGACGGTTGTTTAAAGCAATTCATTTATGATATGATACTGCGGTGGCTGTTGCGGCTTGCTTGGAACCTCAACCGAGGTACTAGGTACTGTACACAGTGGAAACCCCCCAAAAAGTGAGCCGTACCAAGCCATACCATGCAGTGGAAAAGCGCCAAAAGTGACAAGGGTGGTATATTTTCACACTAAAAAGTGCTAGAAGAGAATTGGGTGGTGGGAAACCGAGAGAGAAGATTGTCACTGTTAGGTGCCACCAGTGGTAGTACAAGAAACAAATCACAACAGCAGTGTGGAGATGCAATATTGTGAGGGATCAACAACACCTCCTTGACAAACTGCAAACCAAAGCGTTTTGATTAGTACAGTACACCCTGGATCACAAGGTTAATGGGGGGATTCGTGCTTGTTTGCACACAGTTGGTCATTCATTGTGGAAGAAACACCCAAGCTAAACTAAGCCAACCCGCTTTGAGCGAACCCTGACCCTTGTGTCCAGCTGACGGGGTGATATGTTAGTTATTGGGGTGTGCAGTTTAATCACTCAAGCCCAGGCTTTGAATCCACACAGCCATGCATTAAGTGGATCCCGTTCCCAACTGTCCTCAACAAACCTTCCAATGTGATGGGCAGTCCTCCAGCGTGCTCCCGAGGTTCTGCAAAACTAGGGAAGAATGGCGGAGCGGCCGGATTCAGACCGGAATTCTGGGGAGAGGGTAACTTTGCATCAGGGGACGTTGGACTTTTTGATGAGGATGAACTGGACTTCTTGCCTTGTTTGGATTTTGGTTCCTTTGGGGCTTTGCTCTTTGGTGAAGGAAGAGGTGCAGGAACTGGGATTTGGGTTTCAAAGGAAACGCCTTCAAGATCAAAAGGTTGATTGTGGTTATTAAGAGACCACGCAGGTCCAGATGGAGAAAACGGCGGTGCTGAGATTAGTGCTTCCATCGGTGGTACAAAACAAGTGCTTCCAGGGGTGGATGCTTGGGGTTCCTTCACTTGTGACTCTTGGGTGCCTATGGAAGCAGTGTAGGGGTGTTCTTGTCCAAACATGGCCTCCTCAAAGGTTCCACCAGGAGAAGGCTGAGCATCATTGAGGCTGCAAACAAGAGAATCGGTTTTGCCCAAAGGTGACGGAAGGTTGAAAACTTCTTCCGTTTCCATGATGATATCATGGAAGCCAGACGACATGGACAAGGGTGTTGGCCGGGGGCTTGACCGGGAGACTTTGGGGAGGGTATTGCAGGTTCAAGATGTGTTGTGGATGGTGGGGAAGTGGCTGTGAGAGACAGAAGATCTTGGGTAAGAGACAATGGAATGAGACTCTCATCGGTGTAGTCCTCAGAAAATGACACTAGACCGCTGTCAACTTCAAGGGGTGATTGGGTAAAATCAAACTCCTGCGGCATAGAGGCCGAAGCAGGGACAAAGGGCTCGGCATGGATCGCCCATTCCTCGGGTATCTTCTTGCGGCTTTTCGGCTTCTTGACTCTCCCACCAATGCGCCCGACATCTTCCCAACCTCCGTCTTCCTTGCGTGGGGACGACTGATGGGGGCTTTCGGATAAAGCACTTTCACTTTGCATTTCCGCATGGAAGTCATAAACCTCGTCCCTGGGTCTCCGTTTTTTCTTCTTCTTTTCCTTCTTACGGTCAGATCCTTCACCTTCCCTCTCCTCAGTGTCCCTATCTCTCGGGGACCACTGAGGGTCAGCAGTGTCATTTGGGCTCTCTACCAAGTGACTGGCATGGCGACTGATAATGGTGGAAACGCTGGGTGTGAAGGGCAGGTCAGATGGAATGCCGGCCTCACCGGACCAGCAGTCACCAAAGACACCTCATATACAAAGAAGAAAGGAAATTAGTGCAGCACTAACTCCCTTTTACACTCTCTCACACATGCACATATGCATTCCCTAACTTCTCAATAACCCCTTACACTCTCAGACAGATGTACATGATATTCCTTACAACCTACAAAGATCTAAATCAGACACCTTTTGAGAGAGTCACAACCCTGGAAGCTGATTGGTCAATACAGTATTTCAATTATACTAAAATATACAATATAGTCAAAACTAATACATGAAGCTCCTTGCATTATTTAATTTTTATATTAAAGCAGTTCATTTAGGAGTGTGAATTTAAAATAAATTCCATTGCATTTCTCAAAATTAAGGTGCTGAAATGAAGGGGTTTCATTACACTTTAAGAAACCACAACAAATCGTAACTGATGTAAAATACTGATGAAGCATGTAAACTGTTCTTAAAAAGCTACATTTTATTCTAAACAGGTATTCATGACCAATTTTCCATTTTAAATATCTAAAAATCCCTTTATCCCAGAATAATCTACTTGAGAAGCAACACAAAGAATTTTTATAGACTGTATCTTGAATAAGCATGTATTTTATCTTACTGCACAGGCAGATTTTTATAGACAAGAATAAACAAGTTTAAAACAAGTTTTAAAAAATCTGCCAGTAAGATTATTCAAAATACAATCTCTTATCTCCATGTCTTATTAATCTTAGGCAAGGTTGCTTTTCAAGTAAAACGTTTAATTGATTTTAGAATAAAAAAAATTAAAAAAAAGTAAAGCAGTGTTGCTTAATTTTTGCAGAAGATGTGCACGAAGCAGACTAAGCAACTGAGGTCAAGCAAAGCTCATTTGTGTACAAGATCTGGTCTCCTCTATCAGAAGTAACAAGCAGAAATAATGATTTGTGGGGCTTGAATTTGTACAGTGTCCTAGTAATGCAGGATGACTCCTCGTATACTAAATGACTGGACACTAGATGACATGCCTGACTGACCCAGATATCTTTGTCTTGGAAGATAATAAGGTCTATAACGTAAGGTGTTTTGTGTGATAAAAGACACAGATGGGTGATTTAACGATCACGCACTTGATAACTGACTTGTGCATGAGTTAATGTGACTCTACAGGTCTACACCTCCATCTGGTAGGTGCGTAACACTGTTTGCACATCAACAACCATCCCTGAGCATCATACCTGGCAGAATATCATTCTGGAGCTTGATTTAAACCAGAGACATGACTCTAGGTCTCAGCTGCACTGTACTAACCCTATACAGCTGTGGAACCCTTAAAGGCCCCTGGGACACCAGAAAGGATGGATTTGACTAACTTTGACAACTGATAATGTAACTCCATCTAGCACTAGTTATAGTGCCCCCTAGTGGACAGCAATAGTTTTAATTACTGATGGATTAGAAATTTGCTCCACAGGGGCTCCTGCAAGGAATCCCATAATCCCTAATACAAAACACATGGGAAGTACATGAGGGAAACAGACTACATATTAAGGGCATGAACAGAATTTGAAGATGATTATACTGATTTGTCACACTATACTCACACAGTACTGCCTCATAGAAAGATATATTACTCAACATCATGGTATTTGTGTGCATACCTGCAGATGTGTCCAGTGGGCTCTTGGGTGTCGTTGCTGCCAGGGGTTCAGCTGGTATTTTGGGGGCTTCGGAGGCCTGAGCAGCTGGTGAACCCTGTGGTTCGGCCACACCAGACGGTCTTTCTGTCTGAAGAGGAGCAGCACCTGTGATCACCACAGACGCCGCGCTAGGCTGAGAGAAACCTATGGGTTTCGCAGAAATTCAGAGTAAAAGTCAAATACATGACATAATATTTCCTCACACCATGTACTTGTAGTTTTACACCATTAAGATTACTTGTTCAAGACATTTTTAGAATGTGAAATTAGAGTAATAAAATTTCTTGAGGTTTTGAGAATAATAAAAACTAGACAGAACTAGACACGAAAATGTGAGTGGTGTTCGCCGTGTGCAACTACACTGCACACCCCTACAATGTCTCAAGTCAAAATATGCTAGCATTATTAACATATTTTAACAAGATGCTAACAATTAACATGTTGCTAACATGATGCTAACACATTTAGCATGTTGCTAATCACATGCTAACACGATTATCATGTTGCAAAACATGATGCTAACATGATTAGTGTGTTGCTTACATGATGCTAACCCAATTAACATGTTGCTAACAAATTTTTAACAAGATACAAACATGATTAGCATTTTGCTTAACACGCTTAGCATTTTGCTAACATGTTATAAGCACCATGACAAAATTATTAGCATGCTGTTAGCATTAATGCTAACACTATTAACATTGCTTGTATTCTGTTAACACGATTAGTATGTTGTTAACATGTTTTTAATAAGATGCTAATATATTTAACATTGTTAACATGGTTAGCATGTCATTAACATGATGTTAACATGTTTTAATGCTTCAATAGATGTTGTTAACATGTGTTAGCATATGTTTAACATGTTCTTAACATGTTTTAACACAGATAGGCGATGTTAACATTAGCATGTTAGCATGATGCTAACACGATTAACATTTTGCTGACATGTTATTAACATCTTGACAATATGATTAACATGTTGTTAGCATTAATGCTAACATGATTAGCATGTTGATAACCTGTTTCAACAAGATTCTTATGTTTAACATTATGTTAACCATGGTTAGCATATTCATTAACATGATGCTAACATGTTTTAATGCTTCAATAGATGTTGTTAACATGTGTTAACATATGTTTAACATGTTCTTAGCATGTCAGCATGATGCCAACACGACCAACATTTTGCTGACATTATTAACATCATGACAAAATGGTCAGTATGTTGTTAACCTGTTTTTAACAAGAAGCTAATATGTTTAACATTATTTTAACACGGTTAGCATGTCATTAGCATGATGATAACATGTTTTAATGCTTCAATAGATGTTATGATTATGTGTTAACATTTTTTTAACATGTTCTTAGCATGTTTTAACAGTTAAGCGATGTTAACATTAGCATGTTAGCATGATGCTAACACATTTTGACATTGTCACTTTTTTTTTTTTTATCAGACAAGTTATAGGCAAGTTTCTCCTGGTATTTCAACGGTTTCCACTATCAGCCGAGATGCAGATGCATCTGTAATACTGTAATATATGCATGTATCTGTCATGCACATTTATCAGAGCAGACATGTGCATCACATCTGTATCAGGTATGAAAGACACAGAGTGAGGTCTGTAACAGGTGGTGAAATCCACCGTTAGACACGATTGTGTCAGTGTCGCATCTGAGCTGAATTCTGATGTGAGCGTGACTCATCACCTCCCAAGAGCCCCTTTAAACCAGCGCTATCATCAGCTATTGTCTTTCCAGGGAAAAACAGGGCTGTTCATTTACCCTTCTAATGAATTCATGCTCATTATCATTACTACCATTAGTTCTAATGTGGCCCATTACAGTGCAGAATAAAAGCTCCAGGTTATATCATATCAAATCTTTTATTTATCAGCATGACCAGAGATGGAGTCTGAGATGTTGTCACACAATGATGCCATATGAACTTATTAAAGTTTTCCAACATCTATAACCAGTATAACTAGTAGGTACTGTAGATGTATATCACATTCAAAACAGGAATAGCAGGAGGAGGAGATCTCCATTAAAGGAGGTCAGGGGTAATTAGAGGTGTTGTTTTGCCGGACGCACATTTTTAGTAAACCTAATTAATGGCCGGAGAGAGATTCAACAAGATGACACTGAACAAATAAAAGCGCATAATTAACCCTCTGGAGTCTGAGGCTGATTTGGGGCCTGGAGAAGTTTTGACATGCCCTGACATTTGTGCTTTTTTCAGTTGTTCATAAACATATTAATGACACAAGTGTCATTACACTGTATTCAGCACAAACTAGGCTACCATAATATGTGAGGAACATGTGTGTACATGTTTGTGTTTTTGAAGGAATAACGTTTATGCGTGGTTACTGAAAAAACAAAAAACTTAAGTCACTGATATAAGGCCAATAAAAGTATATTAAATCTGTGTTCACAAGACTTTTGGGTATTGAAGGTTGTAGACTAGAGTTTTTGCTTCAAAATTATGTAAAAATTATGCTGACTACTCTTTCATTTATAACAATATACTGATTTAGTTTTTGTAAGACACTTTTTGCCAAGAAACACGGTATGCGAGGAGGCGTGAATCTCCATGAATAATGGCTCATTCTCACCTGTGAAGACAAAAGAATTGAATAGTAATGACCTGAAAAGACTTGCATATTAATGAGGCATTTCAGTCAGGTAGGCTGTGAAAAAAAACTTCTGTGATGTCTCAAGCTCATCATGGTATATGAAACATACAGAAAAATTGTATTACAATATAAAATAATGGTTTTATATTATACTTTAAAATATAATGTATTTCTGTGATGCAAAGAGTCTGAATATAGGCTTTTAGTTTAAAAGCATGCACATTTGGAGAAATATAGGATTCTCATATGTTTATGTCAATTTTCTATACAGAGGAGTTATTTTTTATTTAATATTCATTGTTATCTCTATGAGCGCTGGTGTTTGCAATTCATACTGCAGCCGGAGGGCGCTCTGTGCATTTTAGTCCACAAATTCACCTAAGAAGAAGACGATATTCCATGAATGGTGTTTACCAATTCATACTACAGCCGGAGGGCGCTAAAGAAACAAAAACTCACTTAAAACTTATCAATAGAAGAAAACAAACAGGAATTTACTGAATGTCTTCCAGAGATCGCTAACCATGGCTTTTTCATCCAGATAAACAATTTTCAAGGCAATAAATACACGATTGAGATGATGAATGCATGTGTTGTCTCTGAATTTGCCTGTGAATAGCGCTGGCTCCGTGGGCGTGGCCGCATTAGTGGGTAATGAGCTGAATCACGGACTTCTGACATGGCTCTCTTTTCATACAGATTACATAAACACAGAATGTTTGTTTTCGATTTGACTTGCACGATTTAAAACCTGACATTTCAACGTTTTGTTAGACATAAGTATGAATTTTTTGTGATTAGTATTCACTAAGTTACACTTCATTTTCTGAGAACTATCAGATTGGACTTCGTTCAGAGGGAGATGAGAGATCACGCATCATGTTAGTTTTCTTTATTTTACAAAAAGCACAACATTTTGTTTTTACTCTGAGTGCATACAAATAAAAGGAGATATTCTATAGTTTCAATTGATGTATTACTTATGTCTCTATGACAAAAAATGACAGAGTATTTTAAGTCTGTTTTGCTGCAATGTGAAAAAAACCTGCAAAACGCGCCGGCGCGTTTTTAGACCTCAGAGTGTTAACGGGCGGGTGAAAGCACTGAAAAAGCAGCTAAATTACATTAGAATGATGATTATTAAACCTCTATATATATATATATATATATATATATATATATATATATATATATATATATATATATATATATATATATATACACACAACCCACAACTCAATTTGTAAAGATGCAGTCATGCCATTTCTGTTGAATATGAGAAACAGGGCAAGCGAAACGAAAGCGGAACGAAACCGTGCTTTTCGTTTGAACTGCGCAACTCTAATCGTCCCCTATACCCTTAAACAGGAGACGGCCATTTGTAGTGGTGTCCGAAAACATAGTAGACATTATCAAGTGCACTCATTCAATCCCACAATGCACCGCAATGACAAGTTTACAACCGATGCACACTCAATGGCTAGAGAATACCAATAATGCACTGTGATTCTCGTGTCAGACCAGAAGATGGCGCCTGATTCATCCACTCCGCTGATCCAATGTGGGTACAGCGTAATATCATACAGGTATAAATTCCTTTTTAATTGATTAAATTGTTTAATTAAGCTTTATACAAGCTAGTTTCCATGACAGAGTTCAAGATAAATCTTTTCATTACTACTGGAGCTGCCAGTTTGCAAAGTGACAAGTGATTTTTAAAAAGCGACACTCAAAAGTGTCCGAATTCACTCACTTGTTTTTATAAGTAAACTATATTAGTGGACTAATGTAGGGAATAGTGAATGAGGGTATAGGGGGCAATTTCGAACACAGCCCAGGTTTACTCAAGGGCTGATCATGTGACTACACAGAGCTGGGAGATCCAGTGCAAGATCTAGTGAGAATTCATTCAAATTCAGCACAGAATTCTCTGTTATAAACCATAGATATCAGATCAAACAGCGTGAAAACCATGAGAGACATTGTGCTATGAACGAACAAGTTATAAAAGGCTTTTCAGTTCACAAATCACCAACATTCACCATGGATTTAAGGTAGTAACACTAACTGTAACCATGGTATTGTCACAGAAATAGTCAAATGTTTTTACATTATTCATTTCAGAGTACAATTCAAGCACTTTTTAAAGTGCTTCACAGTTTTTCCAGCACTTCAAAGCTCTAAATATTATCGAATTTAAATGTTATTTTTAATGTGATGACCAAAAACATTCATTCAAAGATTGTTCCCCCAATTGTAAAACTAAAAGTTGCAAGATGTAGGAAAACACTTGGTGGCAAACAAACACTTTTATTTAAAAATAAAAAAGATATGAAATTACCACTATAACGAGCAGATGGAGCAGAGGACCACTTATTGTCTTATTAGCCATTTGAACTCCCAAATATATTATATATATATATATATATATATATATATATATATATATATATATATATATATATATTTTTCTCACAGGTTTGGTTTTGAATTTATATTTAGACTATGAAATCACAATCACATCATCAAGAAATCAATTTTTGGCAACGTTTTCAAAGCACTTTCTTTGTACTGAAGTATGAAGTTGGAAAACTCCCATGAAAAAAAATAGTAAAAAATTAAAATTGCGACCAAATTACAAGTAAAGAGCTCTCCGTTTATAATCACTGAAGCCGTCGGTCAGTTCAGTGGTACTACAGAAGAACAATGGTACATTTAATAAGAGTAGAATATTTAAAAAAAAAAAAAAAATTTGCACTTTACTGTTACTAAAAGATAATTTTATCTGCATCTCAACTCAGAGCTGTACTATCAAACATGCATTTCTAAGAAATAAACATAATATTACTAACTGTAGTTATTAATGCAAAACAATTGTAAGTTTATGATTACCTTTATGGTTAAAAATGTTAGTCTGGAGCCCTGTATATATATTTTTACACTGAATTTATTAAACATTTCCAGAAAATTACAAACTGTTTATGGCTATAAAGATCTGAGAGATGAGGTGATTTTGGTTTATAAAGTGAGGTCAGTGAAGGTGGTCACCTGAGAACGGTCCCATCGGACTGCTGTCCATCATCTGCGGGGGGCTGGACTGTGAGCCCCACTGATCAGGAAAACCAGACATTGAGTCTAGAGAAAGAGGGAGAGAGAAGATAAACAACAGGGCGTGTCGTACAAGTGCGCAGATGCTGAGCTGCATTTCAATGAGGGAAGAAAAGTGACGAGTGCTTTGTAAGGGGCTTTACAGAGAGAGAGAGAGAGAGACCAAAAACAAGCCGTCACAAGCAGCCGGAAAACAGACAGATTTAAACGTTCATGTGTCGTTTATCAAAAGATCACAGCAACTGCAATGATGCCTCACATGATAAACAACTCTAAACAGTGTCTGTGCTGCAGTCATGAACGACTGACTTTACTAATGGATCATTTTCACCTGCTGCACCATAAAACAGGACACTGAATGAGCGACCAGAAGATTACATGTTTGCAAAAGACTCCTAGAAATCAACCAGAACACCCTATATAATAAATATACACCCTAAATATAATTTTAGTAAGAAAGTGTCTCATTTTCCATCCTGTTCACTGATCGTCTGACTCATGCCGCACACAAATCTGGAAAACACTTTCTCCATCTGGCAGTCGCTAATCTGACTGGCTGACTTTACACAACTTTTGGAAGTGGATTTCATATGGAAACAAAGTCATATTACTAGGCAGACACAATGATCACTACTTAGTAAGAACTTGAACACCAGATTTGCCAAAGATTGTGAGCTTAATGTCATCAAATCTTCTAAAGAGTTTTGTTGCAGCAAGTAAACGAGATATCCATCACATGTCAATGAAGGATCCTGGTCACATATTATTGCTGTATAATCTATTTCACGAGATAAAACCATCCTTAAAAGTTAGATAAAACAAGTTTTGCTTGGCCAGTCTCTTGCCGTTTAAGTGGGTGAATCTGGAGCAGAATAATCTGCATTGTGAACTAGACTTTGAGTAACGCTGAAACCGAACTCACCTGATAGTAGGTCTGTCCCAAACGTCTGCTGGTCAGTCTGATGTGGTCGTACGTCCCCTTGTGTCTCTTTCCACGACGTCAGTGGACTCACGCTGCCTGTAAACCGGACAGAAAATGATACGTCTGTTGATTAAAGATTATAAATCCGTGCCTTCAACTCACCTGCCCCATTTCAAACACACAACACACCAGCGCCAACACAGACTCTCATACATCACACGCAGCCTAACTCGGTTTAAAGCGCAGAGCTCCGGCGGCTCGGGCCTGAGTCGCGTCTCTGACTGGCACGCTGTGAACTCATGGTCCCGTCTGGGTGAGGAACCTCCTGACTCAATCCAGGCCGGCAGCCTGATCCGAAGTGGCGGTTCTGGACGCGGCACCCTGCCACAAACCCGGCGGCTCAGAGCGGATGACGCTGAAAAGACGTGACAGTACGGAAGCAAAGTCACAGCGGCACTGTAGGCACCACGAACCCGGTCCGGACCTCCGGGTGGGATGCGGTCTCCGGGTTAGAGGGGGGTTCAGTTCGGTTTACACACTGTCTGTGCTCTTGAGCTAAAATCAAGTCAGTCATGGGGCAAATCTCACACACAGACACATTATTAGCCTCAATATCAGTACGGATGATCTGGGGTATTGAATATGCATCATAATCTAGTGTTATTTGGAGTATCAAGCGGTGGGTTAAATTACAAAAACAGCTAAATGATCACTTTGTTGCAGTAGAGAAGTGGTTTTATTTATAAAAATCAGAGGTTGAAAACCGGTTTCTATGCTCCTGAATGCTTGCTTTTACCAATATAAGTTTCCAACTCAATAAAATAGATGTGAGTTTTAATGCAAGCAAATACAGGCACATCCCGTTTCATAATACAACATAAAACGCGACCTCTGTGGTCAACGTCACCCTCGCTTTGTGGTGGCTTGAAATCACGAGTGGAATCGAACAGAAGTGTTTAGACGCAGGTCAGGTGTCCAGATATCAGGTATCAGAAGGTTATTTAAGACACTCAACTTACATTAAAAGTAAGTCTGGAGCAAAAACATGGTTTTAATCCCATAAATTGTTGTGTATTGATGGTGTGCTAAGATAACATGCTAGCTAGCCAACTAGCCACCTAGCTAAGCAAATATGTTATTTTTATGAATCATTTTTAATAGCAAAGCTCACTGAAATGTTTTAAGGAGGGCATTTGATACAGTTTCAAAGAAGGTGAAGTGGGAGGTTTGATCAAAGAAATGAGGGATTAAAACAGTGTGAATAGAAAGTCGTCAGTAATTAAAATTAAGACAAAAGAAATGAATTAGGGCCGGAGAGGTGTGAATGTGTCTGAAACTGAATGCAGTTTGCACCACAAAACAATAGAGACAGTGAATACAGTGAATGGATGCTTAGAAGATGACGATGAACATCAGCATTTTAGAGTCTTCTCAAAATAAAAAACACATGACATGATCTTGAAAAACATTTCAACATTTCAGATTTGAAATATAACATGGTCAGGTTTATCAAATTTATTTTGTTTTTGTATTTTATTTCGGTTAACAGTCATTTCAATTTAAAAATATATGGTTTTAGATTAAGTAAACTATAATAACCCTGCTGTACACAGAATCAGATGACCTGCTTCTTCCTTAAAGGGATAGTTCACCCAAAAATTAAATCTCTGTTGTTCATTTAGCAATCCTTGTGTTCTTTCCAAGCCAGTATGAGTTTCTTTCTTTACTTCATGGAATGCAAAAAAAGATTAACTGAATGTTTATGCTGCTAATTTCACAGTGACCAGGGGGACTAAAAAGGTAAAAAAAACATGTTTTTTTGTTTGTTTTTTTATCAGTGAGATTTTTTTCAAAGAAAATCATACTTTTATTCCACAAGGATGCATTAAATTAATCAAAAGAGACATTTATAATGTCGCAAAAGATTTGGTTCTGGGTTTTTTGGATGTCTCTGCCCCAAGTGACCTTCAATCTTACCTTCACCCCCAGTATCGTTCTGATATACATTTGCGGACAGCGATTCTGTCTCTCTTCCCATTTCTGTGTCTGTGCGCCTCCAAAGCTCCCATGGGCCGCACAGACCACGTCTATTTTTACGACTTTGCCAATGAGGACGCAGGCAGCGTGTTGAAACGCTGGGCAAACGATCCGCATCTCATGACACATTTGCCAGAGGAAGCAGTGCAATGACAGAGTCCGTGTGACCTCACGGATGACTTTCTATCCATGTTTGCCACCGGATCTTATTTTTTATAGCTCACAACACCTCGGACAAATGCACCGAATGTGTCAAAGCACTGATAGAGGGATCCGTGTCTGCATTTAATACTGTGATAAATGTGATAATACTGTAGGACTGTTGCCAAGAAAACAAAACTATAGAGTTATCCATGAATGATGAATTAGAAGGGCCATGTTCTTCATTTTAATAGTATTTATTTATTTTACCCTTCATTAATCATGATTGACAAGGTGTCTTGCACCAGAAACGGTCTATCTGACACTTAATATGGATGTGCAAAATAAGCCCAAACTAATTTATACAAACGACTAGTTGGTTTTAAGGAGGACATCATTACGCTGGTTCAAGGTCATGTGTACTCATCCAATTAACATATATGGATGTAAAGTGCATCCTTACAACAGGATATCTGACAGATATTCATCAAATATCAGACTAAACAATCACCTTTTATTGCATGAAACTATTAGTCTTCACATAAAGATGAAGAACTGCATATTATGCATGATAAAGGGAACATTTGCTCTCAGCAGGACGAGTGAAATGTCTTAAATTATTGTTGAAATCTGTCAGAACGCTAATACACCCCTCACACCATGAGAATCATCTCCACAAACAATAAAGAGGAAGGAGGAGAAATAAACAAAACAAGATGAGAGGATGCAGAAGAAAAAGAGAGGAGATGAGGAGGAAGAAGAATAGGAAGAAGAGCAAGAAGAAGAAGATGAAGAGGATGAAGAAGAAGAGGAGGAAGAAAAAGAAGAAGACAAAAGAAGTGGAAAAGGAAGAGGAAGAAGGAGGAGGAGGAAGTGGAAGGAGAAGGAGAAAGGAAGAATAGGAAGAAGAGAAAGACAAAGAAGAAGAAGAAGGAGAAGGAGAAGAGGAGGAGGAAGAGGAAGAAGGTGGAAGAGGACAAAGAAGAGGAAGAGGAAGAAGGAGGAAGGGGAAGAGAGAGAAAGAAGATGAGGAAGAAAAAGGAAAAAGATGAGGGAGATGAAGATGAAGAAGATGAAGAAGAAGAAGATGAAGAAGAAGAGGAAGAAAATGCAGAAGAAGGAGGAAGAGGAAGAAGAAGAAGAAGAAGGAAGAGGAGGAAGAAGAGCAAGAAGATGATGAAGAGGATGAAGAGGATGAAGAAGACAAAAGAAGTGGAAAAGGAAGAGGAAGAAGGAGGAGGAAGGGGAAGGAGAAAGGAAGAATAGGAAGAAGAGAAAGACGAAGAAGAAGAAGGAGAAGATGAAGAAGAAAAGGAGGAAGAGGAAGAAGGTGGAAGAGGACAAAGAAGAGGAAGAGGAAGAAGGTGGAAGGGGAAGAGAAAGAGAAAGAAGATGAGGAAGAAAAGTAAAAAGATGAGGGAGATGAAGAAGAAGAAGAAGAAGAAGAAGAAGAAGAAGAAGAAGAGGAAGAAGAGGAAGAGGGGGAGGAAGAGGAAGAAGATGCAGAAGAAGGAAGAGGAAGAAGGAAGAGGAGGAAGAAGAGGAAGAAGAAGAGGAAGAAGAAGGAGGAAGGTGAAGAGGAGGAAGAAAAAAGAGGAAGGGGAAAAGGAAGAGGAAGAAGAAATAGGAAGAAGAGGAAGAACAAGAACAAGGAGGAGGAGGAAGGGAAAGAGAAAGAAGAGGAGGAAGAAGAGGAAGAACAAGCACAAGAAGAAGGAGGAGGAGGAAGGGAAAGAGAGAGGAGGAGGAAGAAGAGGAAGACAAAAAAAGAGGAAGGGGAAGGGGAAAAGGAAGAAGAAGAACAACAAAGAAGAACATGAAGAAAATGAGGAAAGGGAAGAAAGACGATAAAGAAAAAGGAGAAAGACGAATAACAACAACAACAAGATGAAGAACACAACAAAGAACTACCATAACGAAAACAAGAAGAGGAGGAAGAAGAGAAAAAGAAGGGGGGGTTAGAGGAAGAAAAGGACGGAGGGAAATCCTGTTTTCATGATCTGTTCACGCACCAGCGTCAAAAATGCAAGAAACACAGAGCGAGGAGAGTAAACAGGGTAAAGATGAAGACGAGGAGGAGTGTGTCCTCAGTCTGACCTCAGACCGGCTCCTGATCGACCCCGTCCACTCCATTAGTGTGTCTCCACCGCAGGAGGCCCAAAACTGCTGCTCCCTTGATCTTTTTTACGCTTATCCTCAGGATTTGAGCGCTTATGCAATGCTAACGGCTTACAAACGATTCAAAATACAGCACAAATCTCTAAAAGACCAATCCTAAGAATGAGGAAAAGCACCTCTGCAGACAGGGATTATGGGAAACGGCTGCTTCATCGGTAGAGAGAAACATCCTCAAAACTGACCGTTAGTTCAGATTAGACTCTACGAAAATAACTAATGCAGAATTAAGAGCTGCGGAACGAGACGAGACGAGAACGAGACGATCAGGGGACGAGGACGCCAAAGCTGAAGGGCTTTACGAACATATTACAGCACAACTACAGGAGCAGGGTCAACAAACGGCCACAAACAAGACAGAAGATTTACTTTTAAAGGGATAGTTCACCCAGAATAACCAAACAGATGATGGACCCCATTGACTTCCATAGTATTTTTTTTCCCCCACACTATGGAAGTCAATGGGGTCCATCAACTGTTTGATTACAGACATTCTTCAAAATATCTTTTTTGGAACAACTTGAGGGTGAGTAAATAACAGAAGTGTCATTTTTGGTTGAACCAACACTTTAAATGGGTCATCTTTTACTTTTTTCAGGAAAGTAAGAGGAATGTTCATTATGTAGAGTATTACATTACGTGACATCTTTGTCTTTGTCCTTTTAAAAGTTACGGGGATTTCCCACAGCGCTAAAACAACTTCCTTGCTCAGTCTATGGTTCTTTGCCACCATCTAATGGTGTGATAATTTAACTTTCACTGATACTATTGACAGACCCTTTCTTAATACCAAATACAGCATATATCATTGATATAAATTATTATTTATTGAACAATATTTAAACTAACAACAATAGCCATTATAAAAGACAAACACAAGCAAACTATTCAGTCAAACGTATAAAAGTAGCGCTTCAGTACAGGATTTAAGTTATATATAGACTAAATATAAAGTTATGAAATTTAATTTTCCCCTTAACCAGGGCACGAAATTAACTTTTTTACTCGGTAGCACTGGTGCTCCCAACTTCAAAAAGTTAGGAGCACCACAACTAAAAAGCCTTGTCATTCGCTTATCCGAATAAAAATGTTGTTTGTCTGGAAAAAATAGGATTCTTGTTTTATATATAATTTATTCTGAAGCAATAAGTGTTCACTCAGCTTTGACATTTAAATCGGCACATGTGTGATATTTATTCCAAGGGCATTTGTTTTTACCTTCATAAAGGGCTTTTTCCTCTAATCTTTCATTTTAAATTCTTAAATTTGATCAGTAAATTTAATTAGAATCATAAGACACTATAGAGCTGTTATCAGTCAAATTAAACAATTTACACTGAAAAATTACAACGAAATTAAATAATGTTATGAGATTGTTTTAATTTTTTTTGAATATACAAATAAGAAATGTTTGAAAGACTGATACTTTTAAACATGAAACTAAACCGCCAGTAGGTGGCGGCAGGTGACCATCTTTAGGAGTGAGTCATTGAGTCATTCATTCAAACGATTCATTCAAACGGATGATTCATTCAAGAATGATACAGTTGTTGATGAATGGGTCATTGAATTTTACTCAACCGATTAGTTTAAACGCTGAATCACGATTGTGTTGTCATGAAATATGCGATTGTTCTGCTGCGATCTTTGTTTGGAACTATTTTCGCTGCTGAAACAGAACAAAAACAGATAATATTGCATCTAAAATGTAAGTGATTTAATTTTAACTACTTTTTACGGTTTATTGAACTGTTGTATGAAACCAGTGTTACATTTTCAATTGTGATGGTTTTATTCAGGAAAACTGTAGGCCTACTCTTGGTCATGTAATGTTGCTTAACTGTATCATATGTTATAAATATAAAAACTCAAGTGTTAATGGCGAGCCCTGTGTACAGTGTTCTTTTCATCTTATCTCTTCAGCTCTTTATATTTTGCGTGACAGTTAGCTCCCTGTCACGTGACAGCGGAGTGAATGACTGATATTAACCAAACTAAAATCTGCTTTAAATTTAAGAACCTAAAGATGAAGTTTAATTGGTTGTGTGACAGAACGATGGACTGGTTACTGCATCAGCTCACAGCTGGCACATACTGTGCAGTAATTAGCGAACGTTCTGTAGAGAAATTAAAACAGGTCGCACCTCAACAATTATCTGCACTCGCACAAATGCTCCCAAAAAATATTTTGAGGTCGCAAACGTTAAATTTAGGGAGCATATGCGTCGCAATTTCGAGCCTTGTCCTTAACCCAAATAGTTTTGCTCAGAAACAAGTAATAGATTAATAAGACCAAAGATTGCCCGTTTGATTACCCCAAATTAATTATATTTGTAAACACTATCTACATAAGAGCCAGCTGGCAAATACCCGAAGCACTGGTCGAGATGAAGCTGTTCTCGGCGGGTACACGAGCACTGTGAACAGCCGCTGATGGCCTGGAGCTAACGTCTGCGAAAACGTCAAAACAAATAGTAAAAATTGACTCACATATTTGAGGTCTAAATAACTACATTCTGGCCTAAAAACTCTTTAAACTACATTTTGTGACAAAACAACAGTAGTATTTATACAAAATATGGTAGATTTGAGAGTCGCCGCAAACGGAGTGATACAAATGGTAAAACGGTTCCAGTGCTGATACTGGGAGAACAAAAATCGCACGGCTCTCAGCCAATCAGATTGGAGAACCAAAAAGAACCGTTGTATAAAATATAATAAAATACTATAAAATATCGGGGTCAGTAAAAAATTATTAAGAAAAAGACAAATGTTTGATGAAAGTTTGTAATTATATTTAAACTTAATCAGTAAAAGCTCTCTGTAAAAAAAGAAAAAACAAAAAAACTACTGTATTATTCACATATATTGTGTATAAATGAATATTATATTTTTTTATATAAAATATTCTATGCCTTATATTTATATTTTTAAATAAACGTAATAATAAATATAAAATACAAAATATAATAAAATACTACACACTAGGGCTGTAACGATATGCGATATGAAACCGAAATCGCGATACGCAGGTCCACGAACCTGTATCGCGATGTGAGAAGGCAGAATCGCGACACACCCCTTCCAACTCCCAGAGTTATCCTTCCTGTCCAGATCCAATGCTACTACATTTTTAAATTACTATAAGTATTAGGGGTGTAACGATTTATCGTAGATGGTGTGTCTCAATCAGCTCTCTAGTTCAGTAAGTGTTTCGGGCACACATTGAATCTTGCAAGCAGGTTTAAACGTTTCTCATGTCAGTCTCTTGCATGGTCACGTGAGAAAAGTCGTGGCTTTCTTTCACCGCAGTGCACAGCAACAGCTGTGCTCACAGAAAAGCAAAAGACGATGCAATGCTTTGCTTTAAGAAGTTCTGTGGGGCCGTTCACATATTGCGTCTTTTCCGCGTGCAAGTCAGTTATTATTTTCAAATGTAGCCGGGCGGCAGGCGCGCTCATAATGGAATCAACGCGGTCGCGACGCGCATGCAATTCTCAACTTCACAGAATGCCGCAAGCGCACCGCAGGTCGTGTGACAAGAATCAACCGATCAGCTATGGCCTTTCCGTAACAAAACATCAAAAGCTCAGCCGAACAGCTGATCATAGCTGTACATGGTGGTTTTTATATCTTATCTCCATCAATATATCTCGTAGTAAAACTAATGCAAGGGCTAGAAATCATTTATCCTTTGCAGAAACATCCTGATCCTCTTGGAGAGCTCAGTTCATGGTTGCATAGCAACGACCGACGCCACGGGAGCGCAAGCGCTTTGGAAAGAAGGAGAAGCGGTGCGGCCGCGCCTTCCACGCGTTTTTAGACGCGATATGTGAACGGCCCCTATTCATAATTCTAAGTTCATGTTAAATTTAACTTTCTTTTTCAGTGACAGACAGCCCTATTCAACTGTTAATTTGAATACAGAAGGTTTTTATTAAAATTTTATATTTATTTATTTTATTGGAATGTGATCTTGTATGTACAACAAGGAAAATTATTGAAATTTGTTCATGTTTTCTTAATAAATCTTGTTTGAATTTCAGTTTCATTTTGTTCAAAATATCGTGATACGTATCGTATCGTGAACTCCGTATCGAGATACGTACCGTATCGTGACCTGAGCGTATCGTTACACCCCTAGTACACACCTACCTATTCAAACGTCTGAGTTAATCAAGGATGCATTAAACTGATCAAAAGTGACAGTAAAGACATTTATAATGTTACAAAAGATTCTATTTCAAACAAATTCTGTTCTTTAGAACTTTCTATTCAAAGAATCCTAAAAAAAAAAAAATCAACGTTTCCACTAAAATATGAACAGTTTTCAACATTGATAATAATCAGAAATGTTTCTTGAGCAGCAAATCATCATATTAGAATGATTTCTGAAGGATCATGTGACACTGAAGACTGGAGTAATGATGCTGAAAATTATATACTGTACATATAATATACAATCCTTCAACACCTTGTTGTCAGCATCACGTCCAGCTGACAAAACATTAAAAAGTGTCTTTCTGACAGAAAGCGAGTGATTGATGGTGTAATGGCCACAGCTGGATGAGAGACGGACTCAACAGAGGTTCCCGTCCTCTGGAGAATGAGGGACACAACGACTCCAGATTGAGCACATCTGCTGCGGGGCCGTCCAGCGCTAAAACAGACTCAAGTAGGCCAGGCTGACCCACATAGAGCTCCCGCAGGACACACTGCCGCAGAGACGACGCCCAAACACACACGGATACCGAAGTCACGCCATCGCAATGACGAAGACTAGTAAAGTTCATTTCTGTAAGTATGATGGTGAGTTCACATACTGTCATTATTTACTCACCCTCATGACCTTCCTTCTTCTGTTTAAAAATGCCTTTGATCATACAGTGGAAGTGAATGGGGTGCTGTTTGAACCCCAAATCATTAATATGCTTCAGCAGTGCAAGTCATTTGTCAAGATGTAACAAATTTCAAAGTACAAAGACAGACTGAAAACAGTTTAGACAGCCAGATACAGTCGATAAAAACTTTATTAGCTGTGTGGACACTACAAAAACCTACAGATACATCAGAAGAAGTAATAAAGAGTACAGCAGTCTGAGAGCAGAGCATGTGTCACTGGAGGAAGAAGCGACAGCAGTGTTGTTTAAGACAAACAGTCATGTTGTAAGAAATCAGATCTGATTTAGACGCAATTTAAATCAATCTCCAAGACTGAAGCATGTGATTTCTGCGGCATTTGCAGCACCAAAGCATAAAAATATTGGTTCAACCATTATTATTATTTGGTTTGGCACTGCTAGTGTTGCAGAAATGACACACTTCACCTTTAAAAATGCACTCTTGCATGCACAGACAGAAGATGAATATAATGCATGTTATTTTCGGCCCTTTTAATAAAAGACCTCATAAGACAGTGTTTAGTACAGGTCAGAAAAACAAGTACACGTAGATGACAAGAAAAACAATCATTAATAACACATGCATTTACTAAAAACAAACATACAGCTGAAAGAGAGTTGTGTACAGGAAATACATCAGCTGAAAGAAACAAACACGTCTGAAAACTGCCATTTAAGTAAACAGTGTGCAAATTAATGTCTAATTTTATTTAAAATATTTGGATAAAATGCTACCTATATTAATATCGTCATCTGGCTGAGCAATCGCATCTGCGTCAGTCGCTCATGTCCAGCGTTTCTGGCCTCAGACAGACAGTCTGCTAGTAGCTCTTATATAAACGCTGCCGAGACTGAGACAGGCTGTGTGTGTGTGTGTGTGTGTGTGTGTGTGTGTGTGTGTGTGTGTGTGTGTGTGTGTGTGTGTGTGTGTGTGTGTGTGTGTGTGTGTGTGTGTGTGATGAACTTTGGCAGCTGAGGTCTCCAACAAAGTAGTGAGCTTTAACATGGCCAGACACGAGGACGAAGCGTGTAAACGTGCATGTTTGTGTCCACGAAGCATCTTACGATGTAAACACGTCTCTTTGGGCGACTGCTGTATGATGATAAACAAAACTGTGATCATCACTAGAAATAAAGCCTCTTGAGGATATTTAGACGAGAACAGAATTAAAGTCAACATGAAACTGCATCCACAAACCATTTTACTTCTAGAATGTGACATTTCGGCGTGAAACTGAAAGGTGTTACGTTAGTATCATTATAGTTTCATATTTTGATTAAGTTACATTAGTTAACATGAACTAACAATGACAAATACTTCGAAAGCATTTATTAATCTTAGTTAATTTCAACATTTACTGATACACTATTGAAAACGAAAGTTGTTAATATTTCATAATGGACCTGAGCTGACATGAACTAAGAATGAACAGATCTATTTATTAAATGGCATTAAGTAACATTAATAAATACTGTAACAAATGTACTTCTCATTGTTAATGTTAGTTAACGCTTTAACTAACGTGACCTTTTAATTTCAGTTCATTTTAGTGATTTTGTTGCGTTTGTGTCATTTTTAGTAGTTATTTTAGTTAGTCTTTCTCAGTATTTTTTACTTTACTCGAGTATTTTTATTTTGAGTCAACTTTTACTTGACTACATTCCAAAGCATAAGATCGTAATTTTTATGTTCGCTACATTTCATAAAACAATATCGTTACTTCTTATTTCAAAATGAAGAAATCGTCACATGCTCAGAGACGCAAAAGCAGTGTCCGATTCGTGCACGAACTGATTCTTTTCAATCATCCCGTTAAATCGGTTCACAAATCACATCAACAATTCTTTCGCGAATTGGACTGATCGTATTGCATCAGTTCTCGAGACAGATCCGTTCAGAGCGACTCTCCAGTAAATTAATTTCACAAAATTAGCCAAGAACTCGAGTGCGTGCACGACTGATGGTGAAAAGTAAGTCAGCCTACTAATGTTGAATTTTAGGATTAATTATTGTAAATAAAAATCATATTTAGGTCAGTTGTTTTTAACTAAATCTGCTGTAAAGGCTGATTAGGGCCCTATGAAATCAGTTTTATTTTTTCCCAAATTCCGTTTTATTTTTTTCCAAATTCCGTTTTTTCCGTTTTAATTTTTCTGGATTACGTTTTATTTATTTTTTGACTCCATTTTAATGGTTAAATTAAATTTTAGTAATCAAAAAGCATGTCTAATTAATTGAAATAATGAATCTTGTCCAATTTACCAACAATTTAATAAAAGTTTAACAAAAAAAAAATATATATATTTTTTTTAGGGCCCTATGATAAACGTTTTATTCTTTCCCCTCAAATTGTATTTTTTACCAAATTCTGTTTTCTGGATTCCATTTTAATGGTTTAATTCCATTTTAATAATCAAAAAGCATGTCTAATTAATTGAATTCTTAAAAACAACAATATTTATTAAAAAAAAATTTTTTTTTCAGAAGTTCTGTTGTGTATTTAAATTTTTCTGGCAATCAAATTAACGCATACCATTTAATTTATCTTTTAATCATGAAATTAAACTTTTTTGTCAAACAATGTGCTGCACAACAGAGCTTTACTGTTAAAATTAAAACATGGAAGAAACACTGAGATTATTGTTTAAAAATATATTTTAATAATTTATTGTTAAATTAATTTATCTAAATTCTACTGTACAACAGTAATATGTTTCTGTCAAGTTAAATCGAACTTTTATTTTGACGGTTTGCATGTGAGCTGTGTTTATGGCGATAGCTTTCTCAAACGAAGCACATCAATATGTCTACAGATCACGATCAAATAACGGTTGTATCGCTTACATCGTTACGGCACTAGGAGGTGCCAAAGTGACGTAAAATGTATTCGACATTGAATGATTCATTCAAAAGATTTGTTCAAAAACATTGATTCATCCAGTAATGAAACAAGTAGTTATGAGTGAGTCATTAAATCAAACCCATTTTATCAAATTAATTAAATATTTTTAAATAGACTGCAGCAATTAATATTGTGTCTCCTAGTAGGATAATTATATGCAATTTTGTTTAGTTGTCTATTCAGAACCGTGGGAGAATCATGATTTCTATTTGAAAGAAATAAAATCTCATTTCATCCAGAATCATGCAACTAATTAAAATACTGCATGTAGCACGTTTATCTTAGCTGAACATTTATTTGCAATGGATTGTGGGAGATCTACTTTCTATTTGATATTATTTCCGTAACATTTATCACTTTAAATTACAAGCAAGATTTCGGAAAGGTTGCATAACTTGCTGTACAACAGCATGACTAAACACATATCTGACTACTGGTTAACATTAACTAGTACCCTAGATGACATCAGCCAAAAATATAAAGTACATTTAGACTATTTTTTTGGATAATGCACACAGATAAATCATTTACAACGAGACTAGAAATGAGCAAAGTCAATAGGGCTAATTGTCATTTCATGTTGACTTTAATTGGTGAAATGTGTTTGTATGAGCAGAAAGGCCTGACAGTAAACAGATCGAGCGTGTGTGTGTGTGTGTGTGTGTGTGTGTGTGTGTGTGTGTGTGTGTGTGTGTGTGTATCCCGAGGCTGATGTTTGAAACACACACACACAGAAGCATCGGCGTGTGTGACTGCATTCTGTCATCACCAGATATATCAACTCTCACTCTGAGCTACCATTCCCTCAAAAGATCCCGTTTCCCATGATCCCACAGAGGGACGTCCTCCGGTGGCGTTTGTTTGGAGCGTCCCGCGGCCGCGCTGATGCAGCTGTACAGTGAGCCTGAGATGACTTTGCCGAAGAGGAAGAGGAAAAGGTTTCTTTAACCCTATAAAGCCAACTGCGTCATGTTTGATACACAGATTTCTAAATGATTAATCTGCTGAAAATCCTGTCGCACACAATCCTTCTGAGTCTGACTGAGAGTTTAGACTTTATTTAGCATTAGTGCGATTGTAAAAAGGTTGCTTTTTGCTGTGAAAAGCCTTTACTGAGCTGTTTTTCCTGCATATTCTCACTATATCAGACTTTGAGAGCCATAAAAGCCAACACAAAAACAGATATGCATTTTTTTATATACTTTATCTATAGGTTTAATAACCTGTTACATTTCAAAAAATGTGATTTATCTGACTTATTTCATGTGTCAGGCTTTACAGGGTTAATGTGTTGCAGAGGAGCCGGAGTACGTCTGTTTCAAAACCTAGTGAGCTTCCTACATTGGCAGTATTTAAGGCATCATATTGTGCTCCAACACAAGGGCTGGTCTAAACGTTAGGTTACATGATTGTGCTGCCTTCTAAGTTCCCTCATTTAGGATGAGGAATACCTTGTGACAAACCTCATCCAAGATGGTGGATTAAGCGAAATTCTATTTAAAAATATTAATAAAAGATTTTTTTTTACCCAGTTTTTAGTTTGTTTTTTTTGAGTATCATGCTTTTAGAAAAATACTAGCATCAAAAAATATTAAAATCAATTGTAAATTAAATTGATAATGTTTTATGCCTTCATTTGATTACCATCATTTTTGATAATATCATTAAATCATAAAATCAAGGAAATGGATTTGGAATTTTTCTTTTCACACATTTTCTAAAAAAAAAATTTATAGGGCTATATTATTGTAAAAATAAACTTTTTTTGTTGTTGTTTTATGAATTCAATTGATTAGACTTTTTTTTTTGTTTTTTTATATTAAATTATTAAAGTAAATGACAAGGGCCCTATTATTATAAAAAAAAGTAAAAAAAAAAAAAAAAATTAAACTTTTTTTGTTTTCTGAATTCAATTGATTAGATATGCTTTTTGATTATTAAAATAAAATAAAATAAAATGTTAAATTACTAAACTTTTTTTGATGTAGTTTTATGAATTCAACTGATTAGACGTTTTTTTTATTTAAATTTGATATTAAATTATTAAATTCAATGACAAGGGCCCTATTATTATAATAAAAAATGTAAAAATAAAATAAATTAAAAACAGTTTTTTTTGTTTTATGAGTTCAATTGATTAAACATGATTTTGATTATTAAAATAAAATAAAATCATATAAAAATAAAATTAAAATAAAATCCAGAAAAAAAGGAGGGGAAAAAAATAAAAAAATTGGGGAAAAGAATTAATTTCATAAATGTGATTTTTGTTAATATTTTAATAAATTGTTGTTAAATTATATAAGCTTCATGATTTCCTTAAACTAGACATAATTTGATTACTACAATTTAATTTACCCATTAAAATTGTATTTAATTTAACCATTAAAATGGAATCCAGAAAAATTAAAAACAGAATTTGGGGAAAATAAAACAAATTTGACTGAGTCAACTGTGTGCATCACATGTTGCTGCCTCAAGAGCTGTTCATGTAGTACATGTTCGTGCATTTAAACACAGCCAGCATGTTGCAATAGTTAAATCAATCTGTGAACGGCCCCTCAGAAGACAGCTGCCTATGTAGACAGCAAAGCAGCTCACTAGGGTTTGGAATTAAGGTTCCCGATCTCTGAACACATCCCAAGTCCTTAAGCAGGGCGCAGTGCTGAGGGTTTTGAAGGAGGAGTCGGGAACGGGTTTCCAGAAGGTTCAGCGGTGTAAAGCGAGAGGCGGCGGCGCCGGGAAGCAGCTGAAGCCACGAGCAGAAGATCTAGTCATCTGAAGCGAGACACAGTGCGGAAACAGACACGACGCAGGGCAGAAAGAGACAGCAGATGGGAAGAGAACAACAGCGCTGGTTAGTACTTCACACCTGTCAATCAATCTGTCAGATCAGCCCAGTTGCATGCAGCATGCAGCACATACAGCCCACAAATACACTAATAAGGAAATGAAGACACATCCGGAGCGGCTCTATTCCCTGGACACCTGCGTCCACTGCAGCTCACAGATCTATATTCACTGCCCTACTTACTTCCTGCAAGAACAGCAAAGAGAAACTTTTCATAATCATGATGAATGTTTCATGGAGATCATTTCAGCACAGCAGCGCCATCTTCAGGACATTCAACAGAACGACACTAAACAAAATACTGGGCTTTGCTTTCATCAGTTTAGTGTTTCCCTGTAAAGCCTGACAGTAGATAACAGTCCTTAAAACAATTAGTGTGCATATGCATGTATTTTTTGTATCATATTTGATCCATCGGGCTTTTATGGCTAATATAGTCTAATATAGTGAGAATATAGAGGACAATTTTATTCAGAGGCCCAAACTGAGCAAAATATGCAATTTAGTGCAGATGCTGATTTTTGTAATGAACAAAAAGTGATGAAGTTCTGATGCTTGTAATGTAAATCAATCTTTATGACAGTAGAGCGACTACATACACTACCTGTCTAAAGTTTGGAAACATTACTGTTTTTAATGTTTTTGAATGAAGTCTCTTATGCTCATTAAAGCTGCATTTATTTCATAATAAATACAGAAAAAAACTGTAATATTGTAAAATATTATTACAATTTAAAATTATGTTTTTTTATATTAATATACTTTAAAATATAATTTATATCCTGTGATCAAAGCTGAATTTTCAGCATCATTACTCCAGTCTTCAGTGTCACATGATCCTTCAGAAATCATTCTGATATGATGATTTATTATCAATGTTGGAAACAGTTGAGCTGCTTAATATTATTTTATAACCTGCGATACTTTTTTCAGGATTCACTGATGAATAAAAGGTTAAAAAGTAAAGCATTTACTCAAAATATAAATCTTTTCTATCACTTTTTATCAATTTAACATCTGAATAAAAGTATAAATTTCTTTCAAAAAAAAAAGAATAAAAAATACTGACCCCAAACTTTTGAACGGTAGTGTATATTGTTACAAAAGATTTCTATTTTGAATAAATGCTGATTTTTTTACTTTTTATTCATCAAAGAATCCTGAAAAAGTATCACAGGTTATAAAATAATATTAAGCAGCAAAACTGTTTCCAACATTGATAATAAATCATCATATCAGAATGATTTCTGAAGGATCATGTGACACTGAAGACTGGAGTAATGATGCTGAAAATTCAGCTTTGATCACCGGATATAAATTATATTTTAAAGTATAATAAAATAGAAAACCATCATTTTAAATTGTAATAATATTTCACAATATTACAATTTTTTTCTGTATTTATTATGAAATAAATGCAGCTTTACTGAACATAAGAGACTTGACTGGTAGTGTATATAAAATGCCTTTTAATATCATTCGCCACTATAAATCTGCCAATAATATGTCTTAGTAAGATGATATTTATAAAATCAGTAAAGATTTCACAAGGGGGACTTTTCTTATAATTATACTAAAAGCCTTTTACTTGCTAAAAAAGTATAAACTATCAATCAGACGACAGAATGCTTGTAGCAGATTGTGTAAAAAAAAAAGGTTTTCAGCAAAGTTTTGATCATTTCGAGTCCATGATGGAGATTTTGTGAGCTGCAGTGACTCCAGCGTCCAGACGAAGCAACGAACGGACGCTCACGATGAGCATCAGATGCAATGACAGTCTGAAGCGTTTTGCTCTTGTATGTCAGAGTGGAAATTTTTCTTGCCATACCCGTGTGTGGAAAAGACAAACGCTGAACCTACAAGAGCAAAAAGCGCTGACGGTTTGGGCTATAATCAAGACATGCATGGAAATATAACAAGGGTTGATCAGATAACAAAAAGCAAACTAATAGTCATTGGATATGTTTATATGTAACTAAGCAATTCATTACTAATTACTAAAACATGATTGAAGGGGTGCTGAAGAGCTTAACCTTTGAATCAGACTACTTTCTAAATCGGATTCAATAATACCTTGCTGATATTTAGTTTAGAATAAATGAATATATGTGTATCAGATTGCAAAGTTTAGGGAACATATAAACCGTATTTTCAGCATCAGATTGGACTTATTTGGATTGACGAAAATCAAAACAGAACAACAGATCTTGATCATAACCGTTCTTGAGTACGTTGCTGCATTGCAAAATGAATGTGACTACACATAATACTAATTTAATGAACAATTTACATGCATTTGTGTTTAATTAACGAGACTTATTAACTTAAAACCACCATTTACTGTCTTGAATTAGCAGCAATTGATTGAAATGGGACATATTTTAGCATTTTAAAGGACGTTTAATCAAATCGGACTAACGATTTTATATTAATGAACATAATTCACGATCTCAGCGTACGTAATGTACATAACTAGCATGTATCAGCAAATAGGAAATACGCTTACAATGGATGACTTTCATGCAAAACAGGCCATACTGTCAATAAAAGTTCAAATCCCACAGACAGGCATCATGTGACAGGATGCTCTAAGACGACATCACGATCAGTCAAAAAACAGATTGAGGAGAAGAGTATAAAGACAGATGCTATTCAATTCACTGCTAACGGGACAAACATGCAATTAAAACTAAACTAAAACCTTCATAATGAAGGTTTTAGTCTCCTCTACACCCACTGAGACGATCCGCTTCATGTCCACCAAAACAAATGATCTGAACTGAAAATGAGCATGAAAGAAAACAAGCAAACTAAGGTATGAATGGAGCGACACCTGAAACTAAACCGGGGCGATGAGAAAATTTGAGACATCTCTTACCAGGGGTCTGAGACCCTTGGACTTCCTGCTGTCCGTTCTTGACAACTGTACCTGGATCTGTTCACACACACACACACACACACACACACTCAACAATTAGAGGCGCCTGAATGGGGAAATCCTCAAAAGCCGACAGCAGATTCCTGACAAGCACACAATCCGCTCAATGTAAACAAACCCGTGGAAATCAATGAGACAGACGCCCACAAAAGATTCACACAGGCCAATAAAACCAGAGGAAGTGCTTATTTCACACAGCAACATACAATGATCATCACAGGTTACTGAAATATGAGGGACACGTTTGCAAACATACTTCATCTCGAGAAAATGATTCATAACCTGTGAAGAGAGACGCTGTACTACTTCCATTAAAAGAAAAAAAAAAAAAAAAAGTAAATTAAAAAAAAAAAAAAAATGTGCTTAAATGATCACACCAAAACAAAAGAAGAAAAAAAAAAGAAAAAGACCCAGAACATGTAAATTTGGTCAAAATAAAATAAAATAAAATAATAAAATAAAATAAAATAAAAACTAATAAATAAATAAATAATAAAATGAAATAAAATCAAATAAAATAGAATAAAAATAGAATAAGACCCAGAACATCTTTGGCCAAAATAAAATAAAAATAAAAGTAAAATAAAATAAAATAAAAAAATAAAAAATAAGACCCAGAACATGTAATTTTGGCCAAAATAAAAAAATAAAATAAAATAAAATAAAATAAAATAAAATAAAATAAAATAAAAACAATAAGAACACGTACATTTGGCCAAAATAAAGTACAATAATAATATAAAATAAAATAAAATAAAACTAATAAATAAATAAATAATAAAATGAAATAAAATAAAATTTAAAAAAAAATTAATTTAATAAAATAAAATAAAATAAAATAAAATAAAGAATAAGACCCAGAACATGTAAAATTTGGCCAAAATAAAATAAAAAGACACAGAACACGTAAATTTGGCCAAAATAAAGTAAAATAAAAAATAAAATAAAATAAAAAATAAATAAATAAATAAATAATAAAATGAAATAATAGGAAAAAAAGAAGAAGAAAATAAAAGAAAAATAATAAAATAAATTAAAATAAAATAAAATAAAGAATAAGACCCAGAACATGTAAATTTGGTCGCAAAAAATAAAAATAAATAAATAAATAAATACACAAAACACAAAGAAAAAAAAGAAAAAGAATAAGACTCAGAACATGTAAATTTGGCTAAAATAATAATTAAAAAAAAAATGAAATTAAATAAAATGAAAAAATAATATAAAATAAAATAAAACCGTTTGGTAGTAGATAATCACAGTATTGCATTATGCAATAAAATGTTTCATTCATGCCTGATGTTTTCACTGGTTAACCTTTTAACGTCAACAGATCAGACTCACCCTTCCCGTCATTGTCCAGCAGTGGGATGAAGTCCGTCTTGCCAACCGTCTCTCCGACCTGATCGTCGAAGGTCTCGGCCTCCAGCGTGGCCATAAAATCCCTCTGCACCATGTTTTCCACGTCAGGCTGAGGAGCGCTGTCGGTCAGAGCATCGGTCAAGCTCAGATCCGCCATGACTAGGAGCACAAAACACTGAGATTTAATACCACAATAACACTACCTATGCTCATTAACATTTTGTATTTATTGCCATTTAAGTACTTTTACCCAAAAACAGGCTTTTTAAAATCACACACACTATAATAATCATAAGACTTCTCAACCGTGAGATGTTGAATTATTTCAGAAGACACACCAGATACACGTGTGATCAATTCAACATGCCCCAAATCAGCAGAAAACAAGACCTAAAGGTGCTCTTTTTCATTTTCATTTGCAGCGTCTTTCTGCTGATAATCATAATTTGTGTCTTCCTGTGTTGTGTAATCTTAAGACTTTGAGTCTGTGTTTTCCTAAATCATAGAGATTAAAGATGTGGCAGCGGTGTAACGCAGCAGGATTACAGCTGTGGGATCACACACAGTCACATGTTGGATTTCCATGTTTTATGAGGTCATTTCATAGATGTAATAGCTTTTATACTGTACAAACTGTATATTTTATCCCCTTACACTAACCCTACCCATCACAGAAAACTTTCTGCTATTTTTGATTTTCAAAAAAAGACAATTCTGTATGATTTATAAGCTTATTTCCTCACGGGCACTAAAACAATGTCCCTTTCTCAAGATGTAATACAAGTCTCCAGAATGTGTCTGTGAAGTTTCAGCTCAAAATCCCCCACAGATCATTTATTATAGCTTGTCAAATTTGCCCCTATTTGGGTATTTATATCGTGACGTCGTCTTAGAGCATCCTGTCACGATGCCTGTCTGTGGGATTTGAACTTTTATTGACAGTTTTGCATGAAAGGCATCCATTGTAAGCGTATTTCCTATTTGCTGATACATGCTGAGGGACTAGTTATATACATTACGTACGCTGAGATTGTGAATTATGTTCATTAATATTGGGTATGCCCCTATTTTTGGAGCTTTAACAGCTTGCACTTCGGTTGCTCAACAACAACAAAGCTGGAGAATCTCACGCAGCCAAAATGAGGATTGTCAGTAATAGGCATGTGACTGTATCAAATTTTCATGTTGCGATTAATTGCTGAAGCTTTTATCACGGTATACGGTATTATCACAATATTGAAATAAGTTGCAAAAAAAAGTGTTGTCATACTATAACAGGATTAAGAACTCTTTGTAATAACAAAAAGAACTCTGAATTTTTAAATACAATAATACAATACACCAAAAATATATAAAGTAAAATTGTTGCGAAAGATTTAGGCTATAAAGAACAACAGGAAACACTTTACAATAAGGTCTCATTATTTAATGCATTAACTAAGATTGATCAACAGCTACATTTGTTACAGAAAGTATTATTTTTTGTTAATGTGAGTTAAGAAATACAACTGATCATTGTTAGTTTTATCTCAGGTCCATTAAATAAGTTCTGTTGATTTTAGTAATGTTATTAAACAGTAACTAAGAAATTAATATTAACTAAGAATAATTATAAGTATTTTTCATTATGAATTAAAATGTTAACTAATGAAGCCGTATGTCTCAGTTTTACTGAACAATAACAAATAATCAGAACATTTCTAATCATTAGGGCATGTTGTAGTCCAGATTAAAATATAAAAATGTTTAAGTTTGAAAATAAATAGCCTATTACGTCTTTAACTATTCAGTATTTGGTGCTGAGATTGAGATGAACAACATTGAGATTACAAAAAAATGAATGGCTGTTTGAAGCATTTTAAAAACTTCACTTTAGTTGCTTTGTTTGCAGGGTTTCCGGGGTAACTGCTGCATTTCTGCTGTTCCATCAGCGCCCTCTGCTGTCAGAGAGTGAACGTGCACTTTCATTCAGCACCTTTTGTGTCTTTTATACGGTTGATGGGGAAAGTATTCAATAACAATATCATGCATATTTATTATTGTGATATTTCGAATTACTGAATATCGTCAGTAACGGTGTTCAGCCTTACATTGTTAAAACTGGAGTTTATTCCTACCAGCCGTTCTTAAAAAGCAATTTCAAAATAAAATAAAATAAAATAAAAAATAAGACCCAGAACATGTAATTTTGGCCAAAATAAAATAAAATAAAATAAAATAAAAACAATAAGAACACGTAAATTTGGCCAAAATAAAGTACAATAATAATATAAAATAAAACTAATAAATAAATAAATAATAAAATGAAATAAATAAAATAAAATTTAGAAAAATAAATAAAATAAAATAAAAAATAAAATAAAATAAAATAAAGAATAAGACCCAGAACATGTAAAATTTGGCCAAAATAAAATAAAATAAAATAAAATAAAATAAAATAAAATAAAATAAAATAAAAAGACACAGAACACGTAAATTTGGCCAAAATAAAGTAAAAAATAAAATAAAATAAAAACTAATAAATAAATAAATAAATAATAAAATGAAATGAAAGAAAAAAGAAGAAGAAAATAAAAGAAAAATAATAAAATAAATAAAAAAATAAATAAAATAAAATAAAGAATAAGACCCAGAACATGTAAATTTGGTCGCAAAAAATAAAAATAAACAACATTGAGATTACAAAAAAAATGAATGGCTGTTTGAAGCATTTTAAAAACTTCACTTTAGTTGCTTTGTTTGCAGGGTTTCCGGGGTAACTGCTGCATTTCTGCTGTTCCATCAGCGCCCTCTGCTGCACTTTCATTCAGCACCTTTTGTGTCTTTTATACGGTTGATGGGGAAAGTATTCAATAACAATATCATGCATATTTATTATTGTGATATTTCGCATTACTGAATATCGTCAGTAACGGTGTTCAGCCTTACATTGTTAAAACTGGAGTTTATTCCTACCAGCTGTTCTTAAAAAGCAATTTCTGTAAAAGAAAACTTCTCCCTTTGCACTGAATTTTGAGTGTTGTTACTTTGCAGATGTTGTTTATGCTCAAACAGCAACATTACACACTAACTAAAAAAGTGAAATCATAATCAAGGATTGCTTTGACATCAATCTCACAAATCATCATATGAAGTGGTCTTATTGGGTGTGGCGTCCCCTATTGGTGAGGCACCACAGTGAGGGGGACAGAATGTTCCAGGGCAAGGAAGAGAGGGGCTTTCAGAAAGGAAGTGGGTGTGAATATTAGGTGGCACTTGTGAGCTGAACTTCCCTTTTGCACTCAAGCATGCAATACGACTCAAGAATTTCATGAGGTCATTTCGTCTGGTGCTCTACTGTGGTGAGGTGACATCATCATCATAATCATGAGCTGCAGCAATCAGACCTTGAAACTAGCAAGACGAACGAAGCCAAAACGCCTCCTGTTCACCCTGAGAGCCGGACTATGATATCATCATACATTACTGTTGCTTCATGCTTAATAAAGCAAGTCACTCACAGTCGTGCATTACAGTGATTTTACCACATTTACGAGGTGTTTTTAGGCATGACACGAATCGTTCTCTCACAGATTATTGCTTCAGTTGCATATGACCTGAATTCTACAGGATCCGAGCATCAGAGGATCAGAGAGCAGCGGCGAATCAGCAATAATCTGCTGTGCTGAGATTTTCAGCTTTAGCTAGTCACTTTCCCCCCAATATGACATTATATGACACACTCGCTCTCCTCATCTGTCTTTCAGCAGAACCTGTTCAGCCAGGTTGCAAAACAGGGTTTCAGCAGGTCTCTGGAGTGACACACACACTCTCAGGAGAAGCAACACACCAACTACCTGTTATGTGCTCTACACCACGTAGGTTCATTAATATATAACGGCAGTTCAAAGCTGCACTGCACTTACCTGGATGATTTTCAACAGGTGAGCATTTCACCATCAGGGAGTGTTTTTTGGGCTACGAGCCTAATAAAAAGTGTCGGAGCACATCAGAATTTATCATGTTTGAACAAGGGAAGGATACTGAGGGATAAGCTTGATTTGATATACCTGACTAAATCTAACACTTCAACAGTTATTGTGGGTGTGTTTACTGTAGGATGAGGACAAATTGGTTCTTGAAAATGAACGAAAATTTGTTTCGTATTCTGAACATGCAAAAGGTTTTTCTTTAAAGGGGACCTTTTATCCCCCTTTCAGCTCAAAATACCCCACAGATCATTTATTATAGCTTGTCAAATTTGCCCCTATTTGGGTGTGAGCAAAAACACGCCGTTTTTGTGTGTGTCCCTTTAAATGCAAATGAGCTCCGCTTTCCAGAAGAGGGCGGAGCTTTAACAGCTCAACAACAACAAAGCTGGAGAATCTCACGCAGCCAAAATGACGACGGTGTTCAGCCTTACACTGTTCAAACCGGAGTCGACACTGATGGAGAGACTCGGGAAGAAGTTACAACTTTTAGACGTTTCTGAACGGATAGTGGATAAATTTACGTAGTTGCTGTGGAGTCATCGACTAACGTGCCGTCATGTTAATCTTTTGTGCAAATCCCATATTTGCCAAACAGAGCCATACACAGGCTAACGTTTATGATTGCATTTAGTCATATTTTAGTCATCGGAAATCGTTTTAGTTCAGGTCTAGTTTTAGTTGACTAAATCTACAGTAGATTTAGTCAACTAAAATCTAATTTAGTTAAATGCATTAAGCAAGCATTTCTCTAACAATACACAGATCCAATACACTGATATACTCTCTAAACTGCTTATGTTCACAACTTTACTCGCCGAAGCGGACGGTTTTTGACCGTTCAAGTGCAAAAACACACGAAAGAGAGCTCAATTCAGTGCTTGTCAGGGACTGATACACTTATCATTGAGGTTTTTGTTAAATAGTTTTTTTTTTTATTTATTATATTTAATTTTTAGTTTTTCTGCTTTCATTGTAATTTTAGGTAAAAGTTTTAGTAATTTTTTGTGTGTTTGTCTTTTAAATGTCTATATAGTTTAAGTTTTAGTTATTTTAGTACATCAGGTTAAGCTAAAGCTTGGAAACTAGATGAAATAAGTTTACATTTTTATATATATTTATTTTATTTCAGTTAACATTTATTTCAAGTAATGAAGATTTTTTATGGTTTTAGGTTTAGTTAACTATAATAACCCTGTAAAATATAGAATAATGTGTCAAATAACGTTCTTAGTCTTTCCTTCCTGTGACAGAAGATTTAGTTAACTATGAATTAAACAAATTAAATTAAATTAAATACAGTTTATTGTGTAAGCAAAATAACAATAATGACCAGGAAAAAATAATAATTATAAACCAGACTCTTATTCTGAAATGTCTGCAGTCGGCACTTTTGCAGGCTGCTCATTTAAGTTCAGATGAGGGAGATAAAATATGCTTTTCTTACAACCGTCTAAAACATACTACCATATAAACATCGTGTAGAAGACATTGTCATAATTCATCAACATTAGCTTATAAGCAATCGCTTGGCATAAATGTACGCTATTCATTAATTGCGAAGAAGTTGCTTTAGAGAGCGCAACAGCGCCGCTTTTTTTCCCCATGGTTAGATCAGCACGTTACACTTCAAATGTGCTCAGTCCTTACTGGATATCTTCCCAAATCATCCCTCTCTATCATTTTTGTCCCGTTTTTATTCGTTGACGAAAATTAGAGTAGATTTTAGTCATAGTTTTAGTCATTCAAAACGCATTTTTTTTGAATGCGTTTTGCGTTTTCATAATTTCTTCAACATTTTTTCACGGATGAAAACGAGACGTTGACTAAATAGTCAACGTCTCGTTTTCATCCGTGAAAAAATGTTGAAGAAATTATGCAGAAAATTATTTGTCAATGAAATGAACACTGCCGAAAACAAAATGGCAGCGCTGTGGGTGGAGACATGCAGATTAGGGGGTGGTAAAATCATAATAAGATCAGCTTCCTATGTCACAAGGGGAGTGAAATCTGAGCGGCTCGTTTTTTCACATGATTGCAGAGAAAGTCTTGGTTACTGGGTTGTCCTTTTTTCACGTTTTCTGGAAGTATTGTGTCTATTAATGGGTAAAGCTACAGTAACGTCTTGAGATCCTTTCCATCTAAACTGGTTATATATCTTAAGCCTAGTTAGTAATGAATGTTTTATGAGCAGTAGGATAATCATATTCATTCGCAAAATGCATGCAGTTTTGTTTTTAACCGCTAGATGGCCAAAAGTTACACGGTGTGCCTTTAAGTAAACGTGTTTGTTCTTTGGTCGTGCGAGGCCATTGACACAGTTAAGACTGTTTAATCTACTGCACTACAAACAGAGCGCTGTGTGTGCAAACATTCACACACACACAAACAGGTATGCTGTCCACATGCCATAATCTTCTGCACACATGAGTTGAGATTGAATCGTGGGTGTGTCAGGAATCCAAACACACTCACTATCTGATCTGATCTGATTTCACACACACTTTCTCCTTTCAGTGACGACACGCATGAGAATCAGGAACTAGAGATTCATACGGCAACAAAACTCACTACCGAGAAAAACTCCTTAAAGGGTCATTAATTACTCACCCTCATGTCGTTCCACACCCCGTAAGACTTTCATTCATCTTCAGAACACAAATTAAGATATTTTTGATGAAATCCAATGGCTCCGTGAGGCCTGAGCAATGACATTTCCTCTCTCAAGATCCATTAATGCACTAAAAACATATTTAAATCAGTTCATGTGAGTACAGTGGTTCAATATTAATATTATAAAGCCACGAGAATATTTTTGGTGTGCAAAAAAAACTAAATAAAGACTTATATAGTGATGGTCGATTTCAAAACACTGCTTCAGAGCGTTATGAATCAGTGTGTCGAATCAGCGGTTCGGAGCGCCAAAGTCACGTGATTTCAGCAGTTTGGCGGTTTGACACGCGATCCGAATCATGATTCGACACGCTGATTCATTAACGCTCCGAAGCTTCCTGAAGCAGTGTTTTGAAATCGTCCATCACTATATAAGTCGTTATTTTGTTTTTTTGCCGCACCAAAAATATTCTCGTGGCTTTATAATATTAATATTGAACCACTGTACTCACATGAACTGATTTAAATATGTGTTTAGTACATTAATGGATCTTGAGAGAGGAAATGTCATTGCTCCCTATGCAGGCCTCACTGAGCCATCGGATTTCATCAAAAATGTCTTAATTTGAAGGTCTTATGGGTGTGGAACGACATGAGGGTGAGTAATTAACAACATTATTTTCATTTTTGGGTGAGCTAATTCTTTAATCATAGTAGTGCTTTACGTGATGAAGAGTAACAACTAAATATGACGATGAAAAAAAACTGCACATTTATGTGCAACAAATGATCATTAACTCATGTTTAAAAGTTTAATATGTCCTGTGATTTCCACAAAGCAGAAAACGTTACATAAATTACATAAAAATGGAATTAACAGTGTAACGCCAAAGTTACAGAATTTGGCAATATTTGGATAAAAAGTAGGGCTGCACATTAATCGAATAGCGATATCAAATAGTGTTTATGCAAATTGTGCTTAATGAATTAAAACGTTTTATGAAATGCTTTTAGATTATTAAAATTTAATTTAACCATTAAAATGGAATCCTATGGGGGGGAATAAAATGGAATTCTTGCATTTGTAGAGCTAAACGACAACAGTCTCTCTTATTTCATATTCTGCTCTGCCTGGTTCAGTTTCCTTCACTAACTTCTGCTTTTTTTCTGCTGATGCTCACACATGCTAATACTAGACATGACAGAACTACAACCACTGACGGTATGATGGAAACCCGCCCAAAACTTGTACTGCTGTCATTGTGGAGTGAATTCAGCTGAGCAAAACTTAAGACTGTGGACATGTTTATATCAAGCAGAATCACAACACGTACACATGTGTGCAGCTTGCGCGCTTGCAGTGCATTGGTCTGTGTCTGTATACTCGTGTGTAGGGTGTGTGTGAGAGTGTGTGTGTGAGACGAGAGCCTCCCGACGTTCCAGAGATGCCTGGAATTCCCTGGTGTGACACTGCAGCAGGTTTAGAAAGGATTCGACTGTGACTCATAATCACAGAAGCTCAACACACACACACACACACACACACACACACACACCACCTCTGTCCCTTATCACAGTCTGCACAAAGACAGCATTTACCTGTCTGACCCCGACCTTTCTGTAGGTCATCTAATGACCCTCAACCAGCAGCAGTCAATGATCAACTCAATGTCTAAAGTGCCTACAAAACACTCTTAAATGTGATAAAATGTCTGTAACACACTGCTGACAACAGCAATATGATAAAAACACAAATGCTCGATTATTAAATATGTACAGTACAGTCCAAAAGTTTGGAACCACTAAGATTTTTAATGTTTTTAAAAGAAGTTTCGTCTGCTCACCAAGGCTACATTTATTTAATTAAAAATACAGTAAAAAAAACAGTAATATTGTGAAATATTATTACAATTTAAAATAACTGTGTACTATTTAAATATATTTGACAAAGTAATTTATTCCTGTGATGCAAAGCTGAATTTTCAGCATCGTTACTCCAGTCTTCAGTGTCACATGATCCTTCAGAAATCATTCTAATATGCTGATCTGCTGCTCAAGAAACATTTATGATTATTTTCAATGTTGAAAACAGTTGTGTACTTTTTTTTTCAGGATTCCTTGATGAATAGAAAGTTCAAAAGAACAGCATTTATCTGAAATACAAAGCTTCTGTAGCATTATACACTACCGTTCAAAAGTTTGGGGTCAGTAAGAATTTTTATTTTTATTTTTTTTAAAAGAAATTAAAGAAATGAATACTTTTATTCAGCAATGATGCATTAAATCAATCAAAAGTGGCAGTAAAGACATGTATAATGTTACAAAAGATTAGATTTCAGATAAACACTGTTCTTTTGAACTTTCTATTCATCAAATAATCCTGAAAAAAAAAATATTGTACACAAATATTTTGTACAATTGTACACATTAAATGTTTCTTGAGCAGCAGATCTGCATATTAGAATGATTTCTGAAGGATCATGTGACACTGAAGACTGGAGTAACGATGCTGAAAATTCAGCTTTGCATCACAGGAATAAATTACTTTGTCAAATATATTCAAATAGAAAACAGTTATTTTAAATTGTAATAATATTTCACAATATTACTGTTTTTTACTGTATTTTTAATTAAATAAATGTAGCCTTGGTGAGCAGAAGAAACTTCTTTTAAAAACATTAAAAATCTTAGTGGTTCCAAACTTTTGGACTGGACTGTATATATATATATTAACAATAATTATAATTATCATTAAAAAACAATCAGAAATGACAAATATGTTATATTTAACACACTACTAAACAATAAATAAAATTATCATCATTACAAAATAATAAAAAATAATAAACATGCATTATATATTATATTAATATTTTAAGGACAGTAAATTATTAATATAAACATTTTTTTATTATCATTATTATTATTAAAAAGTCAACTCAGATAACATTTGGTCCCTCTCTAGATAGTGTTAAAGTAACACTGAAGCAGAGTTAATTAAGTGATTAAGTTATGATTGAGCATTATTGATGAACACCTGCTGTTAACAAGCAGAATAAGTGAAGAGAAACACAAGAACTACAAATGACTTCCAGCCACAACCTTAGATGAAAACAACTGAAGATAAAAGACATTAGATCTGAATAAACAACTCCACAAACAGCATATTATCTCATTAACTTTAACTCTGCTTCAGTGTTATTTTAACTCTATGGACCAAATGTTCTCTGATCAGAGTCGATTTAACTGTGTAGTACTACTTTTTTTAACACAATATTTACACACAAATCAAAAAACCCTGTTCATTATCCATTAATAAGACTTTCAGCCTGTTTATTTGCCAACAGTGAACATTTATTGCTAGATTTTAAAATGTCCAAATGAGTTGCGATCACAAGTAAACTCATCCAAGATATTCGTGGTTTATCGGATCAGTTTTTAGAAAAGTAAGAACAAGCACAAAACTACTGACATCCTCTTAATGAAGACAAAACGACTCCTCAGCACTTCCCCTTTAATGATATTAGACACAAACGGTGTCCATTTCACTGAGAGCTTTATGAAAACACACCCGTCCCTGAAACACAACACTGTCACACTTGTTTGCCATGACTTTAGAGAGCCAGTCGAGGCAAAAATAAAACCGGTTCAGAGAAAGCTCTTCCTCTTGGCTTCACGTTTCTACATGAAGATCTGACTCCAAAAATAAGCAGCACACGTGTGTTTATGTTCAGAGATATAAGCGGCATCTGCGTGTAAAATGATGGCAAAACAAATGAGTGAAACAGCAAAGTTTAGCTCGTTCAAGAGCTCAGCCAATCATCATTTAAAGAACCAGATAAGACAGAATACAGTGCTTTAAAGCATTTGCTTCCCATGTTTGATGTCAAAAGCATGGGCTCATTAATATTTGACCTCCCACATTGGCATATTCACACATATTCAGTATTCAGCAAGTCTGGCCTCCATAATTAACGACCGTATGAACTATGTTGTCATATCATATACACACAGATGCTGAAAGGTCTTCATGACAACACGCCAAAATAAAAGTTCAATTTAACTTGGATGAAATTGTGACAGAAATGCATTACTATTGTACAGAAAATGTACTTCTTATTAAATAATAAATAAATATCCAGCAACTTTGTTTGCCAATTAAAAGGAATTAAAAGAAATGAAAAGATTAATTAAATAATAAATCCAGCAAAATTAAAACAGATACCAAAGAATTTCTTAAAAGGTAAAACATTTCAGTTGTTTTATTACAATTTAATAATATATATATATATATATATATATATATATATATATATATATATATATATATATATATATATATATATATATATATATATATATATTATTTTTTTTTATTTTTTTTGTGTAATTATATATTATATAAATTAAATTGTTAGTTTTAAAAATCCAATTGATTGTTTTTTTATTACAATTTTATGAAACCATTAAAACAGAATCCAGAAATAATAAAATGCAAATAAATTAAAATACATACATAAATAAACAAACAAACAAAAACAAAATTTGGGAAAAATAAAATTGATAATTTTGTATGAATTTTGGTTAAACATTTAATTGATTGTTAAATTGTATAAGTTTCATTATTTATTGAATTAAATATTTAATATATACTCTATATTAAATAAAGTAAATATTATATAAATTAAAACTGTTCGTTTTAAAAATTCAATTGATTGCTTTTTTATTATTAAACTTTTATGAAACCATTAAAACAGAATCCAGAAATAATAAAATGCAAATAAATTAAAGTATAAATAAATAAACAAACAAACAAACACAACATTGGGGGGCTGATTGATAATTTGATGAATTTTGGTTAATCTTTTAATAGAGTGTTGTTAAATTGTGCAAGTTTCATTATTTATTGAATTAAATCTTTAAAATAGAATCCAGAAAAATGAAAATGGACTGCATTTGGAAAAAATAAAACAGAATTTAGAAAAAAAAAAAAAAAAAAAATGTATTACAAAGTGCCCTGTCGAAACATCTGAACTGAAACTCACAGGGCATTTCCTGCATTAAAGGTGCCCTAGAATTAAAAATTGAATTTATCTTGGCATAGTTAAATAACAAGAGTTCAGCACATGGAAATGACATACAGTGAGTCTCAAACACTATTGTTTCCTCCTTCTTATATAAATCTCATTTGTTTAAAAGACCTCCGAAGAACAGGCGAATCTCAACATAACACAGACTGTTACGTAACAGTCGGGATCATTAATATGTACGCCCCCAATATTTGCATATGCCAGCCCATGATTGAGACAAGAGCCGTCGTTATTTTCATTATTAAACACTTGCAGTCTGTATAATTCATAAACAACTTCATTCTTTATAAATCTCTCCAACAGTGTAGCATTAGCCGTTAGCCACGGAGCACAGCCTCAAATTCATTCAGAATCAAATGAAAACATCAAAATAAATACAATACTCACATAATCCGACGCATGCATGCAGTATGCATGACGAACACTTTGTAAAGATCCATTTGAGGGTTATATTAGCTGTGTAAACTTTGTTTATGCACTGTTTAAGGCAAGCACGAGCTCCGTGGGTGGGGAGCGTGAGCATTTAAAGGGGCCGCAACATGATTCGGCACATTTCTAATGATGCCCCAAAATAGGCAGTTAAAAAAATGAATTTAAAAAAAATCTATGGGGTATTTTGAGCTGAAACTTCACAGACACATTCAGGGGACACCTTAGACTTATATTACATCTTGTAAAAAAACGTTCGATGGCACCTTTAAAAATATTTTGGCTGGACAAAAATCTGCATTTGTCCAGCCAAAGATGTGTTTGATCATTTAATGTGACGATACCTGCTGTTTTTCCGGAACCCGCTGATAGCCAGCTAGTTTAAAACGCTCCTGTGAGTGTTTGTGTACGTTCTCTGTGAAATCAAAGCATCAAAGGTTTCTATTTACAATGTGTTTCTGCAGCGTTGAGCTTTGTAGCCAAACACAGACGTATCTGTTGAGCCCGTGAACACAAGGGCCAATCAGATGTGCTTCAGTAGTCAGAATCCGCTCAAAACAATGTCAATAAGAGATTCATTGCGCAGCTTCATTTAATATAACGGGAGATTTCACAGTTTTGTGAACCTCGTGTTGTTATTACCAGCTTCAGTTATTATAATAGCAGTTATCTTTGCTCGCTTTCTGTATATAATTTATATTTTTCACGCTGCTAACTACACATTGGAGTGCTTTGGTACTGTGTGTGGATGACCGTGTCCGTCCGCCACCACGAAGACCATTTTTGACCCAGGAAAAACCCTGGTTCTGAATGAGGTTTTCAGCTTGGGTTTCTCGATGTAAACGTGTGGATCAATACCGCCGCCCATCAGAGGTTAGACGCTGTGAGATCTGACACAGATCCAGCGCTGCCGGCTAAAGCCAGAAACACTTTCTCTGAGCTGACGGCGCACAAATACTGACAGCTCATCATTAGCTCATGGTGTGTCCCTGTGAAGGAGACCGCGGACACAAGCCAGCTCCAGGCGTCACATGCACATCTGTCTTCCTTATGTAAATCTATTCAGAAGCAAAATGCATGATTATGGTAATGGCTGTTGCAGTTCATATTAATGTCCACTTGAGACTGAGGCACATGACAGAATGACTGTGTTATTGAATTACAGCTCTCGGGGAAATTTCGCACTAATTCGTCTCTCGTTGCATCTCATCAGCTCATTCTGCAGAGGAGACACACCTACACTGTAAAACATGATTCTTCGATGTTGTGAATAAAACAGATTATTGGAGATTGCATTTCTTTGCCATTAATTGTGTAGTTTACTTGCAATTTCTGAGTGAAAACAGTTTCTACACCAACGCTTTATCCCTTTACACTTGAACGCTTATCTCATGCTGCTATTTGTGTTAAACAGCTCAGATTAAATCTGAATCAAATGTCTTTGATGTCGTCTGACAGGTTCGTCTGGTGAAAGCAAAACAAAAATCAGTGAGTTTTTTGATGCAATGATAAACACACAGTACAATCGTCAACTGAATATACATAACGTGTGTGGCGACTCCCCATGATCCTGAACTTTTCATGGTTCACAGTCATTAAGACCCTCCTATTGTGTTTTCAATTTGACCCACATCAATTTTCAACTCTTTGAATCACAGTTTAATTCATTTCTTCTTGAAATTTTGTGATTTGGGGTCATGAATGTGCATGCAAAGTTTCGACATGTTTTGGAAAGTCTGTACAAATTTTGGTTGCATTGATTGTGTTTGGGACAAACTGACCCCCAGTTAGCAATTTCCCAATTGCCATGCGCTTTAACACTTTGAAATACAGCAAAGTTAAAGTAAAACAAAAAACCTTGGAGAACTACATGGAAACCTGGAATTAGCATGGAAACTAGATTTCAACACAACACACATGTTTGTGAAGTTCATGACTTTGAAAGATTCATTTGAGACACTAAATGGCAACTGGTGATTTTACATGACCATCAGATGGGCTCTTTCTGTCAAAGTGGGCAGAAAAAAAAGGCAAAAATGACCAGGGCGCAGTTACAACAAACACTTACAGTTAAGAAAACCTTTAGTTACAGTTGTAAGGGTATTATCACTAAGAGTTTCTTAACTTAAGGAGTTTGTTGCAACCGCCGCAGACTCTGTGTTGACAGACAAATGTCCGGGCACACAAGCCAGTGACCGTAAACAAAAAAGATATGTTATTTTAAAATTACTACTGCACTGAGGTCACTCTTGACAACACTTCTTATTCATTTCAGTCTGAAAACAAAATCAAGATCAGCAGCTACGATCTCTCATTTCTCTCTGCTCCGTCATGTTTTCTGTTCACTACGTCTGTCTCAAATCTCCCTGTCCTCTGTGAACGGCTTGATAATGGTGATTTTGGAGATTTCCCAGGGGATGAGATCGTCCCGTCAGAGATTACGGCTGACCTGTGTCTTCATGTGCACTGATCTATCACATTTATACTACATGATGCTAAGGTGGCAAACACCATCTACAGCACTGAGTAGAGCTGCACAATTATTCGTTAAAAGATATATATAAAAACTGATTGATCAAAATAGAGGAAATAACCTTTTGAAAGAAACTTGATGCTTCAAATAAAGATTGTAAATCAATTTCATCATTACACCAGTAGGTGGCGACAAGTGACTGTTAAAAAATGTATTCGTCACTGAATCATTTATTCAAGAGATTTGTTCAATAATGCTGATTTATCCAGTAATTAAACAAGTGAAGTCTTTGAGTGAGTCATTGAATCATTCATTCAAGAGATTCATTCAAAAATGCTGATTCATCCAGTAATGAAGTGAAGTCTTTTCCTGCATCCCAATATGCATACTATCCACCCTATATAGTATCTGAATTTTACTAATGTCACATACTACTTAGGATGGATAGTATGCACATTGAGACGCAGGCTCTGAGTGAGTCATTGAATCATTCATTCAAGAGATTTGTTCAAAAATGCTGATTCATCCAGTAATGAAACAAGTGAAGTATTTGAGTGAGTCACTGAATCATTCATTCAAGAGATTTGTTCAAAAATGCTGATTCATCCAGTAATGAAACAAGTGAAGTATTTGAGTGAGTCACTGAATCATTCATTTAAGAGATTTGTTCAAAAATGCTGATTCATCCAGTAATGAAACAAGTGAGGTCTTTTCCTGCATCCCAATGTGCATACTATCCAGCCTATATAGTATTGAATTTTACTAATGTCACATACTACTTAGGATGGATAGTATGCACATTGAGACGCAGGCTCTGAGTGAGTCATTGAATCATTCATTCAAGAGATTTGTTCAAAAATGCTGATTCATCCAGTAATGAAACAAGTGAAGTATTTGAGTGAGTCACTGAATCATTCATTCAAGAGATTTGTTCAAAAATGCTGATTCATCCAGTAATGAAACAAGTGAAGTATTTGAGTGAGTCACTGAATCATTCATTCAAGAGATTTGTTCAAAAATGCTGATTCATCCAGTAATGAAACAAGTGAAGTATTTGAGTGAGTCACTGAATCATTCATTCAAGAGATTTGTTCAAAAATGCTGATTCATCCAGTAATGAAACAAGTGAAGTATTTGAGTGAGTCACTGAATCATTCATTCAAGAGATTCGTTCAAAAATGCTGATTCGATGCTGAAACAAGTGAAGTCTTTATGAGTCATTGAATCATTTACTCAACCCAATTTTTCAAAATAATTCACTCAAATTAATTAAACACTTTTAAACAGACTGCAGCAATTAACATTTTATCAGAATTCGTAGTAAGTAATGTTATTTTGTTTATTCGTCGATTCAGAATTGTGGAAGAATCGAGATCTCGTGAAACAAAAAAAAATTATGATTCTCAATTTATCCAAAATCGTGAAAAATTGTTTTTATTTTGAGAGAAAATGAAATAAATCTAACACTTATTTATTATTAAAATTACACTATAAATGCACAGTACATATTAAATCAGTACAATATCGCAATGTCAGATTTTTCCAATATTTAGATCATGAAACATCAGTTTTTATTTTAAATGCCGACTGATGTTAGCCGGTGAAATGATCCGTATATCTCCAGTCTGTAGGAAAACACCACTCCTCTATCACTTCAATAATACATTATTCTTGAGACACTTCTTAGCTCCACCCATATTTCCATGGAAACAAAGAACCACACCAACAGATGAAGAAGAGGCTATAAAAAACCATGAAGGAAATACATACAGCTATAAATGAGAAAGTCAAATGAACATCTATTAGGACACTTACATTTATTCATTTATCCAAAGCCATGTCGCCTATATAGAGAGCACTAGACAGCAAGACACAAAAATGACCTGCACAGTTTACATAATCACACGCCGCAAATCAATGGCTCCAATTACAGACACGCTAACAGCCATTGATTCGACCTCTCTCTCTGTATCCGTCAGGAAGAGTGGGGTGATTCTGTGACTCAGCGATCCTTAGGGACACACACACACAAACACACACACACACACACACACACACACACACACCCCGTCCTCAGGCTGTCTTATTTAAACCGTCACTAGCACAGAAGTCCCCCAGAAGACAACCCTATCAAATCACTGAACTACGATCCCTTCCTTGTAAACAATCTGACACACACACACACACACACACACACACACAAAAGAAGCTCCTGGAACTGTGTCATGTTAAATAAACCCTTCTCCTTTCACTTCCTCATGCATTTTATGAGTATGACCGTTTATGAGACATATCAGAGTGTAGATGATAAAACTACCCATGAGTCACTCATACAGACTTCATAGAAGCAATAAACCAACTAAACTGAATGAGCTCGGTTAGTTAACCTAATACCTGAACAGATGAGATGGAATTAGAGCAAAACCAATTCAAATGCATTCGTAAAGCTCACCTCAATATTGACTAGAGATTGACTGATGTTCATACTGATAATTTGCATGCTTATGTGCCTGATAACCGATATACAGAACCGATATTTGTAGGGATGCACCGATATGAACATTTTGGCCGATACCGATTATTCTTATCAGGCCGATAACAATAACTTTAATACCAATACCGATATGGTGGCCGATATATCGTACATCCCTACTTTCTTTCTTTTTTTTTTTAGGAATCCACCAATATGACAATTTTGACCAATACCGATAACTCTTTATATTTGAAACCGATAACCGATATATTGGCCGATAAATCCAATTTATCATCTAATTTTTGAGAGCCTGATTACATTACCATTAAAAGCCATGTCCCAACAAACAATTATAATGTTCTCATTATAATATTAAGTAGCCTATATGACAGACTGTTGTAATTAACTGTATTTTCCATTTTGAAGCGATTTCAATCATATTTCAAGCAATTCAAAACCATAATGGCAGGCAGTGCACATCTGAAGTGTCTCAGCTGAAGGAAATTATCCATTATTTATCGGCTTATTGGTCAAATTTTCTCATCGGACCGATAATAATAACATTAAAAATGAACATATATTGGCTGATACCAATATGGTGGCCGATATTTGTGCATCCCTACTTTCTTTCTTTCTTTCTTTCTTTCTTTCTTTCAGGAATGCACCAACATGAAAATTGACCAATACCGATAACCAATTATTCTTTATATTTGAAAGCCGATAACCGATATATTGGCCGATAAATCTATATCCAAATTTTTATACAATTTTTGAGAGCCTGATTACAAAAACAAAAGTTTCACCATTAAAAGCCATGTCCCAACACACAATTATAATGTTCTCTTTATAATATTAAGTAGTCTATATGACAGACTTGTGCTGCACATGTTGTACTTAACTGTATTTTCCTTTTTGATGTGATTTTCAACCATATTTCAAGCAATTCAAAAACATAATGATGAACAGTGAGCATCTGAAGTGTCTCAGCTGAAGGAAATTATCCATTATTTATCAGTGTTTTGTTCAAATTTTCTCATCGGACGGATAATGATAACTTTAAAAATTAACATATATTGGCTGATACCAATATGGTGGCCGATATTTGTGCATCCCTAGTTATTTATGTATTGTTTTATTTGTTTACATGAAAATTTTTACCAATACCGATAACCAATTATTCTTTATATTTGAAAGCCGATAACCGATATATACATATACGATAACATTAAAAACGAACATTTATCGGCTGATACCGATATTGTGGCCGATATATCGTACATCCCTAGTTATTTATGTATTGTTTTATTTGTTTTTAACAATCATAACAGCATCACTAAACTGAACAAACAGTTTTATTTAATATCTGCATGTCTAAAGCCTTCAACATTTTAGCTAATGCACAATTAACATTATAAGCAAAACAAAAGCCAATAAAGTATCAGACACTTTTAAAATCGCAGGTCTGTTCTGGTTGGGTTTGGGAATCAGAAAATTAATGCTAAATGCAAAAGATAAAATGCTACTAACCATCGTGTATAACTAGGATAGCAAAATAAACAGACTTTTCTAAACTGGATATCTGAGGCATAAAATGCATGACAGAGAAATAACACAAGCAGAAAACACAAACACAAATCAGAGGCAATTCCCTGGCCAAATGTATTGCACAATGCAGTCTACACTTTTTTGGCACAAACCACACACCATACCAGCATGAAAACACTGAATATGTGATGCATAACTGTAGGGTGGCTGGATGTGCGTGCGTCTCCTGTAATCCGCTGATGCTTGTGTCACATCTAAATCCCCTGCAGGATGGATCATATATGATTCAGCTCAAACACACACAACAAACTTTACAGACGGGATGAATTATTAAAGATAAACTGATGGACAGAAAGCAGGAGTTTTTAATGGACTGTGCCTTTCTAGAGAAGCTTACTTTAATCAAAACTTGCTAAAAATACTTGAAAACAAAACATCTGAATTATACATTGACAAGACTGTCAGGAAAAATCAGGAAATATTGGATAATTATCCATATATCATCAATCTACACTGACAGGCCACACATACACAATCAAGCACAACTTTACCAACAAATACACAACATACAGCATCCAAAATAAAAGTTTCATGCTTGAACTGATCTGAAATCAGCAGCAACAGTAAAATCAGATGTGATTTAATGTCAAATCAACTTTGATTGTGGAAC